>NC_046298.1:50714252-51055830 GCF_004115265.2 Rhinolophus ferrumequinum | reverse complement strand
CACTGGCCTGTGTGTCTGTTTTTCTGCCAATACCATACTGTTTTGATTATTGTAGCCCTGTAGTACAAGCTAAAGTCAGGGAGTGTGATACCTCTAGCATTGTTCTTTTTTCTTAAAATTGCTTTGGCTATTCGGGGTCTTTTGTTGTTCCAAACAAATCTGATGATTTTTTGTTCTATTTCTTTAAAAAATGCCTTTGGGATTTTGATGGGGATTGCATTAAATTGGTATACTGCTTTGGGTAATACGGCCATTTTAACTATGTTGATTCTTCCAATCCATGAGCACGGAATGTCTTTCCATTTCTTTGTGTCTTCTTCAATTTCTTTTAAAAATGTCTTGTAGTTTTCAGCATGTAGGTCTTTCACATCCTTGGTTAAGTTTATTCCTAGGTATTTTATTCTTTTTGCTGCAATTGCAAAAGGAATTGTTTTTGTATTTATTTTTCTGAGATTTTATTGCTGGTATATAGGAATGCAATGGACTTCTGCATGTTGATTTTGTAGCCGGCAACTTTACCGTATTCGTTGATTGTTACTAATAGCCTTTTGGTGGAGTCTTTAGGGTTTTCTATATATAGCATCATGTCATCCGCAAAGAGTGACAACTTAACTTCTTCATGCCCAATTTGAATGCCTTTTATTTCTTTGTCTTGCCTGATTGCTCTGGCGAGGACTTCCAACACTATGTTGAAAAGCAGAGGTGATGGGGACAGCCCTGTCGTGTTCCTGAATGTAGAGCAGTAAAACTGCTTCAGCTTTTCACCGTTAATTATGAGATTAGCTGATGGTTTGTCATATATGGTCTGTATTATGTTAAGGTATTTTCCTTATATACCTATTTTATTAAGTGTTTTGCTCATAAATGGATGTTGTATCTTGTCAAATACTTTTTCTACATCAATTGATATAATCATGTGATTTTTGTCCTTTATTTTGTTTATGTGATGTATCACATTGATAGATTTGTGTATGTTGAATCATCCTTGTGCCCCGCGGATGAACCCCACTTGATCGTGATGAATAATCTTTTTAATGTATTGTTGCATTCGATTTGCTAGAATTTCATTTAGGATTTTTGCATCTGTATTCATCAGATAATTGGTCTGTCGTTTTCTTTTATTGTGTTTACCTTACCAGGTTTTGGTATCAGGGTAATGCTTTCCTTATAAAATGAGTTAGGGAGTATTGTCTCTTCTTCCATTTTTTGGAAGAGTTTGAATAGGACAGGTATTAGATCCTCTTTGAAGGCTTGGTAAAATTCATTAGTGAAGCCATCTGGTCCAGGACTTTTGCTTTGGGAAGGTTTCCGATGACTGATTCAGTTTCCTTACTGGTGAACGGTCTATTTAGATCTTCCAGTTCTTCATGGTTCAGCCTAGGAAGGCTATATGTTTCTAAGAACTTGTCCATTTATTCTAAGTTATTGAATTTGGTGGCATATAGTCCTTCATAGTATTCTTGGATGATCCTTTGTATTTCTGTGGCATCAGTGATAACTTCCCCTTTTTCATTTCTGATTTTGTTTATTAGTGTCTTTTCTCTTTTTATCTTAGTGAATCTAGCCCAGGGTTTGTCAATTTTGCTAATCTTTTCAAAGAACCAGCTCTTTGTCACATTAATATTTTCTGTTGTCTTTTTGTTCTCTATTTCATTTAGTTCTACTCTGATTTTTATTATTTGCTTTCTTCTGCTGACCTTGGGTTTCATTTGTTCTTCTATATCTTGTTCTTTAAGGTGTAACATGAGGTTATTTATTTGGGATTTTTCTTGTTTCTTGAGATAGGCCTGTAATGATATAAATTTTCCTCTCAAAATTGCTTTCACTGCATCCCAAAAATTTTGGTAGGATGCATTTTTATTCTCATTTGTTTCTGTGTATCTTTTGATCTCTCCTCTTATTTCTTCTTTGACCCGGTTATTCTTTACAAGTATGTTGTTTAATCTCCACATGTTTGTGTTTTTTTCCTGCTTTTTTTTTGTAGTTGATATCCAATTTCAAAGCCTTGTGATCAGACAATATGCTTGGTATGATTGCAGTCTTCTTAAATTTGCTGAGCCTAGTTTTATGTACCAATATATGGTCTATCTTTGAGAATGTTCTATGTATGCTAGAAAAAAATGTATAGTCTGATATTCTAAGACAAGTGCTCTATAAATGTCAATTATGTCCATTTCATCTAATGTGTCATTTAGGGCTGGTATTTCTTTATTTTTTTCTGTTTGGATGATCTATCCATAGCTGTCAATGATGTATTTATGTCCTCTAGTATAATTGTGTTTTAGTCAATCTCTCCCTTTAGTTCTGTTAGTAGTTGCTTGTATATTTCGGTGCTCCCTGATTGGGGGCATAAATATTGATGACTGTGATGTCTTCTTGTTGTATAGTCCCCTTTATCATCATGAAATGTCCATCTTTGTCTCTTGTTACCTTTTTATCCTGAAGTCTATTTCATCTGATATCAGGATGGCTACACCTGATTTTCTCTGGATACCATTTGTTTGGAGTGTCAATTTCCACCCTTTCACTTTGAGTCTATGTTTGTCCTTGTAGCTGAGATGTGTCTCTTGGAGGCAGCATATGGTTGCATTAGCTTTTCATCCAATATGCTATGCTGTGCCTTTTTATTGGTGAGTTCAGTCCATTTACATTTAGGGTGATTATTGACATGTGAGGATTTCCTATCATTCTCTCTTACTAACATGGATAATTGGTAGAACACTGGTCTGAATGATTGGTAAAAATTGAATTACACTATCTATTTAAATAAAAAACGGTCGGTTCATTTCGAATTTACACAATTACTTGAATAAGCTTAATATAATGTGTCTTTCTCAAATGTCCTTATTTATTATCAGATGGAAATGATTCATGATGAATGTATTAACTTCCTATGTCTCAGGTAATAAACTACTACTCACTGGGTGGCTTCACGAGCAGAAATTTATTCTCTCACAGTCGTGGAGGCCAGAAGTCTGAAGTCAAGGTTATGACAGCATTATTTACTTCTGGAGACCTTGATGGAGAGTCTGATGCCTCTCTCTCAGCTTCTGGTGGTTGCCAGCAATCCTTGACATTCCTTGTCTTGTAGATGCATCACTTCAATTTCTGCTTCCATATTCATATGACATTCTTCTCTCTATGTGTCTCTCTGTATAAATTTCCTTCTTTCCTCATCTTATAAGGGTACCAGCCATTGGACTGGGACCCACTCTCATTGGTATGATCTCATATTAACTAATGTAAAAGAAAGGTCGCTTTCTGACGATCTGGAAAGACATGAACTTTGCAGGGACACTGCTATTAACCCAGTATCACCAGTACTTAAGCCATCAGCTTCAATTTCCCCTGCTAGTGTCTTGTTTGCATATGCAAAGACACCTATAATATTTGAAATTGTTCCTTAAGAAATGAAATGTAAATATTTTGTTACTCTCTTCTTAGTGACTCCTTAATACTGTTATGTAAATATAAACTTTAGCTCATTCCCTCTTTCAATTATCACACATTCCAAATTTATTAAATTAGAATAAATTATTTTATGGTTACAATTATACTTAGGATTTATTAGTTTAGCCATCATTACATAATGACCCCAGTTCTTTTTGGAGGATGATTATCTGGCAAAAAAAGGGAATGCAATGAAAGTGCATTAATATCCAAAGTGATTCTCTTCAATTAAACAGCTCATGAACATGATTTGTTTATACCAATATATGAGTATTGGTATAAATACTCATATACCACCAATAAATACTCATAGCCACCAATATATGTGGCTATAATAAAGTGTTCTACCACAATGTTTTCTCGCATCCCTGTGAGTACTGCAATAGTCACAGCTGCTAGAGAAATGAATATAAACTATGGCTGAAAGGTATCACAGTGGGTTCTATCTCCCTGTCTCTGGGGTCCTCAGGCCGCCTTTATTTTAAAACCCAAAGAGGATACATTGGCATCCATAGTGCTTCCCTGGGGACGTCCATTCATGCTCTCCTCATTATTACTTTTGTTGTTTCCTGGTGAATGGAGAGTGGAGGCTACCTTTCCTCTATATAAGTGACAGTCCCCTTCTCTTAGCTGCCATCCTTTTTCCCTGGCTGGCTTTGTCTCATTCTGGTCACCATCTCTCTTACTTTACTTTCCCACAGAATCATCCCATGATTGTGACAGCTGGCAGTCTCTTTTTGACGTTGTAGTGATTGCGGAGAGCCTAGAAAGAGCTTAACAATTAGTCACTTACCACTGTTCCTGGGAGCTTCCCGCCATTATTGACACATGGTCTTTCTCACTTGCCTTGTCCCTCTGGATCCCCTCTTCCAACCCTAGTGCTGGACCCAGTTTGGCTTTTCTACTCTCTCCTTTCTCTTGGGCTCTTCTCAGAAACTTCACATTTTTCCCTCTTAGGTTTGCACAACGTTTTTGTTTTCTCTGTTTTATCTTCTTTTTTGAAATCACACCCTGGGCAATAGTGGAGGTATAAATATAGCAGTTACCTTTCATGCTCAAAGAGGTTCATCAAGGTATTTTTATATTCCAAAAAGACAGGTGAAAGCACTACCCCAGGTTAGTATTGACATTTCCCTTAAAACCAAAGCCACTGCAGTCAGTGAAGCTTGAACTTATCCTCAGATTCTACTCAGCCAGCATCACCTACTTAGCACCCTAAGAAAGCCTGAGGACTCTTCTGAGCATTAATCCTAAAATGTGTCCTAAGATGTCTCTCTATACGTTATGATCTGTGTAACTGAAGGAAGGACGTTTATATTATAGAGAACAAGAATGAACTGGGCCTTTGATAATAACACAAGGAACTTGGGAGGTAGAGAAGAGCTCCTTACAGTAGCACATGAGACTTATACAGAGTTGCTTTTGAATTTTATGAGGTCCATTACTTGGGATCAGCTCTATTTAATCACATGGCGCCCATTACTGGTTTCCTGCCCCTTTACTTGAGGAACAATTTATGTAAAATACATCTGCAGTAAAAAAATCAACATCTGGTAAAAATATAAATAAGAATTTGTTTCCAATAATTGTGAGCTGTCATTATTCATATTTTAAATAAACAAGAATTCAGAGAAATGAAATGACTCTCAGCCCATATATCATATGTTTGGCCCAGTTGAAGAATGAGTCAATGAACTCTGGCTTCTGGTTCACTATTTTCATCTTTGGTAGAGCTCATTTTCTCAAGTATGAGGAAAACTTATGGAGGTTTTGTTTGTTTGTTTGTTTTGTTTTGTTTTTTTCTCATAGTAAAGAAACTTATGTAGTAAGATGAGAATGTTCATAGCCACTCATTAGACTGAAGTGACTAAGGACGAGTGTCTTCTCACTTCACCAACAGGTTGTGTGGTCTGGGTCAGTTAACTGACGGGTGAAATTTCTCTGTGGTCTGAAGCCTTGCAAACTGTATATTGTGAACTCCCTACTCTTGTTGTCAAACTCTTTTAGCTATCATTCTTATTGGCCAAATGTAAAATAGGCAGGAAGATGTACATAATAAATTAATTTAGGTTGAAGTAACTGGTCATGGATTGAGATTAATGATATGACTTAGTTTTGCTCATCTTGCCAAAACCTGTGGGAAGTAACTTGTGGGAAGTAACACAGTTAAACATACAAAGAGTAAGTTGTGACTGAAACAGATGATAAGTGTGAGTGGTCTGAAAATAAATAAAAATGTCTATGGTAATTATGACCTCAAGTCTTCTTGCATTCCAAACTGTTGCAAAGTATCTTCTCCCAGCTTTAATGGAGTGAGAGATGCAGTTTCCTCATATTTATAATGTAAGAGCTCTTAAAGGAATAAGGTGTCCTGAGCAGTTTCTGGCATTCACTAGGGGCAAAAGAAACTTGAAATTTTACTTGCCATTGCTTGTGAGGTTTTTAAACAGTTAGCAAAGAAAACTTTTCATCAGAGCTGTAGGAAAAATAATTATGCATATGCAAACTCTAATACATTTTAAGGATATTTTCAGCCTTTTTAAGTGAGCATGTTTTACTAAATTAGTTGGTTTTTACTGTGCTTTTTGTATTATTCCTCAGCTAAGATGTCACTAAATTAGTTATCTTTTGAGTTATTACTTTGCATCCTGAGACACCTACATGGGTAAAATGTTAAATTTGGTTTGCATTTACCCATATCCCATACCACTCTGGAAAGGCAATGGCAGGAAATGAAAAATCCTGCACTCAGAATGTTTTGCCCCAGGTGCTGCCAGCTGGAGGAAGTATTTGTTTCTAAATAAGCATTGCCCTGGGCAGGGTGTCTGACCTATTCTTCACTTGCTGATCTGCCTGACTTTTCCAGTTGCTCCATGTACCCTTGTTGCTGGGGAATTTTTCCAGACATTTGGCCGCTTTCCCTGATTTCCTTCCTGCTCCTCTTCTTGGTAAATAACCCAGTTCTTTGTCCTGACTTTTAGTTGCTCCACTTGCTGGGGGTTTGCTTGCTTTGTTTCTGATTCAGATTCCCTCTGAAGTCACACTTCGCGGGGCTTCCATTCTGAAATCTGGTCTTTTCCCCGCCCCACGTTCCCATGGTTTTATCAGGGTGCTGCACGTGGTGACAGTTTCATAAACACTTGTAGATTTGAATTCCTGATATTTCAGGTCCATGATTCTTATCGTTTTCCTACAGCTGCTTCCAAGATTTGACAGGCTGTATGTATGTAATCAATAATAAACACGCAGAAAGAAGTCGGAGAGATTTTACCCAACGCTTCCCTGGTGTCATTTTCAGTCTATTCGATAATTGTTCAGTGGGACCATCCCAGTCCCTGATCTGGAGCTAGAGAGTATGTTGTACGTACAGCTTGGAGTAACATTTTAACTAGAGAATGAAAGACTCTTTCCATCAGCAGGATGTTTCAGACGCAAGATGTCTATTATTATGAGGTATATTGTTAACCATGTGGAAACATTAAACTCGTAGGTCTTTTATTTGGTATGATTATTGTCCAGTGACATAAAATATTACAGAACCTTAGTAGAAAAAGTTACATATAACAAATACAAATAATAATTTAAGACAAACAATACGTTAAAATATCCATTTACCTACAATGAAATAATTGTGGTAGTTACTGTTTGCTGTTAAAGTCATGAAAAACCCATTTATAGTTAGGTAAAATTATATTTATAAAAATTAATAACTTCAAATGATTTTTATTCCGTCATTAAAACAGAAGTGAAAAAATTATACTTAGTAATTCTAGGCAATGCTGATGTTTTAAAACAAAGCTATTTGGAAAGAATTCACTCCAGTTTACATTCTTATATTGCTAATGGAAACTCGGCTGTCATAAATGAAATGAAACAAAGATATGTATAAAGGATAGCTTTTCTTCACAAGTTTTATTTTAACTTTAATAGCATCTTGAGATGCTATTAATTTCTAAGCAGGTTTAGAATTTCAAAAGTAAAGAGAAACTCTCATGGCAGCATTATTGTGTTTTTAATTTCAGGGTCTCTGTTTGGGTGTTCACATACTGATTAAAGACATAAGTTTTTTCATTTTTCTGCTAATCTTTTAAGCTACAATTTGAACGATCAAATGGAGATGGTGAATATAAATATTAAACGTGCAGAATTTTATATAATCATTTATATTTATCTAGCATGCTAACTTTCCAACTCACTTTCATGTTGTAGTTGTTCATCTAGTATCTCTGCACATTTAAATTTATGAGCTTTGTTTCCTGTAGAGGAGGCAGGCACTAGCATTGAGATAACAGACTGGGGCAGTAGGCATGTAGATTTTCTTGTTTTCTCCTTGATCTTGAAATATGATACAAAAACAACGTAATATATTTTGCTTATTGGAAAGAATCACCTAATCCCTATGCTGTATTTAGTTTATGTCGACTGGGGTCAGGCAGGGGTGGGGGGGAGAAGAAATACACAAAATATAGATTCATTGTGTATTTATTAGGCCTCAGTTATTTGGGGGCGAAGTATAACAGCTTAACCTATCTGTAGCACTTCTCATGTGTTATGTATATTATATATATGTACTAGCACCTTCCTCATTACTCTGACATGATTTCTCCCATGTGTCTGTCTCCCTACCAGGTCACCTGTTCCAATCAGGCAGCAGTCATCCTGTAGTCATCTCAGATTGCTCAGGGTTGTGCATTGGGCCTGGTTCATAACAGGACATCAATAAAAGCTAGCTGCTTACCAGATCCCCAGTTTCAAGTCTAAATTAATATTAAAGCTCCACACTCTGGCCTTTGTACAAAGGCTAAGGAAAGTGTTTCTCCATAAGCTGGAGGGCAACAGAAAATGTTCATGTACGTTCTCTGTTTCTTCAGTGCAGCCTCTGATGAGTATTCCTGGGGTTTCTGACAGCTGTTCTCTGTTCTGTCTGTAGGGACAGAACCGGACTCTTGAGTTCCTTACATTCTTCAGCGTTTAGAAGGTACTTAAACATCTAATCCTGTTTTTAAGTGTATAATTAAATAATACTATTATTCTATTGTGTGCCTAGTTGATGATATTATTTACTTTATGTTTTTGTTTAAACTCTGAAAGTAAAATGGCAGATGGTAGCTTTAACCTGTCAAGTCTTCTATGATGACTTTTTAATTTCAAATGTCAATAGAAGTGATTTTTTTCCTGAATTTTCATTTTTTGAGGATTTCAAAATTTGTGCATTTTAAACTTATTCAAAAGCAATATTGTTACAGTAAATGGATTTCTTTAAATACAACTTTCAGTAGCTTGTTTTTTTTAATATTGCCGTGTTTCTGTAGCCCAACTGAAAGTGGTTTTACATGAGAAGGATTTTCTTGTTTTAATCGTGGTAGGATTCATCAGCTCTGTTGGCATAAACACAGGATTTTAAATTTAAAACCAAAATTGATTACTAGGTATGAATGGAGATTCACTATAAAATTCTACTGCCTAAGACTTCTAGGAGATAGATGTATTTTTCATTACTATTAATATTGCCGTGACTCCTCTTGCAGATTTCTTTTTTCATTGCTTCATACTTCATTTTTCTGCTTTTCCTCTGGAAGAGCATTCAGTATATGCCATTGGGATATACAACCTTATAATGTATATTTATAGCACCTCATTTTTCATATGGTGATGAATGATTAATTTTAATGGGTTTACCCTTCTTGCTTTTTGCAATATCTGAAGTATAGATACTTTAGAAGTAGAGATATTTGGCAGTTATTTAGAGAGAATGTTTATTTGAAAAGGAAAGTGTTTATTATCTTTCACCTTAGTTTAGCTTTCTCTCTAGCTCAGCTCATGCACATAACCCCTTCTGTTCACGACACATAGGGGCTTCCAAAGTAAGTATGAATGAATATATGGGAAGTTGCTCCCTTAGAGATTTTGTCCACACTGAATATTGTCAATACTTGGCACATGTTTTAGAATGCATCCCTATGTGCATCTGTGTGTGTGTGTGTGTGTATACATCTGTGTGTGTGTGTCTGAGTGTATATCTGTGTGTGCGTGTAAAACAGAGCAGGCATCTAGATCAAGCCCAATACTTTTTTAAAAAAAGAAACTGGTAAAAATTAATTTTAATTACATAGGTAGGCTATTTAACTCAATATTTTCAAAATATTGTCATTTCAACATGTATTATAATTACTGCTCTATTTTATATTTTGCTTTCTTTTTTAAAAAATTCTATTAAAATATAGCTTATATTACAGCATTATGTTATTTTCAGGTATACACCATAGCTTTTTAACAGTCATATACCTAAAGAAGTGATCACCATGATAAATCCAGCAACCATCTGACACCATATGATGCTATCACAATATTACTGACTATATTCCCCATGCCATACATTACATCCCCATGACTTATTTGTGTTATACCTGGAAATTTGGACCTCTGATTCCCCTTCAGTTTCCTCCCCCTTTTAAACTTTTCATTTACAGTTGACATTCACCATTATTTTATATATTAATTTCAAGTGTACAGCATAGTAGTTAGACATTTATATAAATTAAGAAGTGATCCCCTGACTAATCTACTACTCGCCTGGTACTATATGTAATTATTACTATGTAATTGAGTATATTCCCTATGCTTTACTTTACATCCCCGTGACTATTTCATAACCAGCAATTTATACTTCTTAATTCCTTTACCTTTTTCACCTACCCCCAACAACCCCTTCCATCAGGCAACCATCAAAATGTTCTGTGTATCTATGAGTTTGTTTCTGTTTTGTTCATTTGTTTATTTTGTTCTTTAGGCTCCACTTCTAAATGAAATCATGTGACATTTGTCTTTCTCTCTCTGACTTACTGCATTCAGCACAATACCCTCTAGGTCCATCAATGTTGCAGACAGTGAGATTTCATTCTGTTTTTATGGCTGAGTAATATTCCATTGTATATATATGTGAAGGTCTGACAATTAAGTTGTTGAACTCATCCTAGAAAAAGTGTTACATACCTCATTACTGAATATCACTGCGGTCACCTTTGAAGTACTCCCCTTGGGAAGCAATGCACTGATGCCAGCGCCTAGTCCACCCTTCAAAGCAATTTTGGAACTCTTTTTCTGGAATGACCATCAGAGCTGTTGTCATATTACACTTGGTGTCCTGAATGTCATCAAAATGTCTTCCTTTCAATATTTTCTTTATCTTCAATTAAATAAAGAAGTCACTGGGGGACAGATCAGGTGAGTAGGGAGGGTGTTCCAATACAGTTCTTTGTATTCTGGCTAAAAACTCCCACACTGACATGCACCACATGACCTGGTGCATTGTCGTGATGCAAGAGCCATGAACTGTTGGCGAAAAGTTCAGGTCATTTAACATTTTCAGGGAGCCTTTTCAGCACTTCCAAATATAAACTTGGTTAACTGTTTGTCTAATTGGTACAAATTCATAATAAATAATTCCCCTGATATCAAAAAAGTTACCAACTTCGTTGCAACAAGTTTCTGAACTTAATTGTCAGATATTCATATAAACCCCCTCTTCTTTATCCATTCATCCATTCAGGGACACCTAGGTAGGCTTCATATCTTGGCTATTGTAAATAATGCTGCAATGAACATATGGATGCAAATGTTCCCTCGAAGTAGCATTTTTGGTTTCTTCAAATAAATAGCTAGTGGTGGGATTAGTAAGTCCTTCTTTGTCCCATATTACAGCCTTTGTTTTAAAGTCTATTTTGTCTGATATAAGTATTGCTACTTCTTGTGTGTTTGTTTGTTTCCATCTTCATGAAATATCTTTTTCCATGTCTTTACTGTCAGTCTGTGTGTGTCTTTTGATTTGGAGTGAGTCTCTTGTAGGCAGCATGTGTAGGAGTCTTGTTTTCATATCCATTCAGCCACCCTTTTGATTACAGCCACCATTTAGATTCATTTACATTTAAAGTAATTATTGATAGATATATACCGTGTTTTCCCGAAAATAAGACCTAGCCAGAACATCAAGTCTAATGCACCTTTTGGAGCAAAAATTAATGTGGATCCCGTCATCAAAATGGCGGCATGAGGTGAGCCTCTGTAAATCTCCCCTGGAATTTACAACTAATCGAACAACTATAACTACACAAAGGACTCACTCAACTCAACTCCAAAAAAACAAACAACCCAATTAAAAAATGGGCAGAGGACATGAAGAGACATTTTTCTAAAAAGGACATACACATGGCAAACAGACATATGAAGAAATGCTCAACCTCACTAACCATCAGAGAAATGCAAATAAAAACCCCAAAAGATACCACCTCACCCCGGTCAAAATGGCTATCATCAACAAATCAACAAACAACAAGTGCTGGCACAGATGTGGAGGAAAGGGAACGCTTGTGCACTCTTGGTGGGATTGCAGATTGGTGCAGCCACTATGGAAAACAGTATGGAAGTATCTCAAAAATCTGAAAATGGAACTACCAGCAATTCCACTCCTGGGTATCTATCCGGAGAAATCCAAAACTCTAATTCAAAAATCTTCATGCACTCCTATGTTTATTGCAGCACTATACACAATAGCCAAGACATGGAAACAACCAAAATGCCCATCGGTAGACGACTGGATTAAGAAACTGTGGTGTACATTTATACAATGGAGTATTACGCAGCCATAAAGAAGAAAGAAATCTTACCACTTGCAACAACATGGATGGACCTAGAGAACATTATGTTAAGTGAAATAAGTCAGACAGAGAAAGACAAATACCATATGATCTCACTTATATGCGGAATCTAGAGAAAAGAATCAGTGAATGAACTAATCAGAAACAGTTTTGGAGACATAGAGGAAAAACTGAGGGTTGCTAGATGGGCGGGGGTGTGGGGATAAGGGTGAAAGTGAGGGGATTAGAAAACAGTCGGTAACCACAAGATGGCCATGGGGTTTTGAAAATTTATTTGGGGAACGTAATCAATAATGTTGTAAAGATTTTGTAGGGTATCCAATGGACACGTGTCCCATTTGGGTGACCACCTCAGGGATGATGTAGATGCCTGATCACTGCACTGTACATCTGAAGCTGAACAACAATGAATGCCAACTATAACTTTATATATATATATATATATATATGTATATATATGTATGCATATACTTACAAGAAGCGGAGTACAGCATTAGGAATAGAGACAGTGGAAATGTAATGCCTCTGTGCGATGTCAGAGGGATAGTGGATGGAGGAAGGGGGGTTCACACAGTGTGAGGGATATAAATGATAAACATCTAAGTATTAAAAAAAGTTTTTTGCTAAATTTAGTTAAGGTTTTGTAAAAAAAAAAAAAAAGTAGAAAATATCTCCTCAAAGAACCATTGAATTTTATGCAAATAAACATTTTCACAGAGATTGGAAACAAAATAAAATAAAAAATAAATAAAATTAATTAATTAATTAAAAAAAAACTAAACCCAACCATATGCTGTCTCCAAGAGACACATCTCAGATACAAGGACAAGCATAGACTTAAAGTGAAAGGGTGGAAATTGACACTCCAAGCAAATGGTACCCAGAGAAAATCAGGTGTAGCCATAATGATATCAGATGAAACAGACTTCAGGGTGAAAAAGATAAAAAAAGACAAAGTTGGACATTTCATAATGGTAAAGGGGACTATACAACAAGAAGAAATAACAGTCATCAATATTTGTGCCCCCAGTCAGGGAGCACCGAAATATACCAAGCAACAACTAACAGAACTAAAGGGAGAAATTGACCAAAACACAATTATACTAGGGGACTTAAATACATCATTGATAGCTATGGATAGATCATGCAAACAGAAAATAAATAATGAAATAGCAGCCCTAAATGACACATTAGATGAAATGGACATAAATGACATGTATAGAGCACTTCATCCTAAAACATCAGACTATACATTCTTTTCTAGTGTACATGGAACATTCTCAAAGATAGACCATATATTGGGACATAAAATCAGCCTCAGCAAATTTAAGAAGATTGAAATCATACCAAGCATATTCTCTGATCACAAGGCTTTGAAATTGGATATCAACTGCAAAAAGAAAGCAGGAAAAAACACAAATACATGGAGATTAAACAACATACTTTTAAAGAACGACTAGGTCAAAGAAGAAATTAGAGGAGAGATCAAAAGATACATAGAAACAAATGACAATGAAAATACATCCTACCAAAATTTTTGGGATTCAGCGAAAGCAGTTTTAAGAGGGAAATTTACATCATTACAGGCCTATCTCATGAAACAAGAAAAATCCCAAATAAATAACCTCAAGTTACACCTTAAAGAACTAGGAAAAGAAGAACAAGTGAAACCCAAGGTCAGCAGAGGAAAGCAAATAACAAAAATCAGAGCAGAACTAAATGAAATAGAGAACAAAAAGACAATAGAAAAAAATTAATGTGAAAAAGAGCTGGTTCTTTGAAAAGATTAACAAAATTGACAAACCATTGGCTAGACTCACTAAGATAAAAAGAGAGAAGACACTAATTAACAAAATCAGAAATGAAAAAGGGGAAGTTATCACGGACACCATAGAAATACAAAGGATCATCCAAGAATACTATGAAGGACTATATGCCACCAAATTCAAAAACCTAGAAGAAATGGACAAGTTCCTAGAAACATAGCCTTCCAAGGCTGAACCATGAAGAACTGGAAAATCTAAACACACCGATCACCAGTAACGAAATTGAATCAGTCATCCAAAACCTTCCCAAAGCAAAAGTCCGGGACCAGATGGCTTCACTAGTGAATTCTACTAAACCTTCAAAGAGGATATAATACCAATCCTGCTCAAACTCT
The DNA here is from genome assembly GCF_004115265.2 of Rhinolophus ferrumequinum. Taxonomy (NCBI): domain Eukaryota; kingdom Metazoa; phylum Chordata; class Mammalia; order Chiroptera; family Rhinolophidae; genus Rhinolophus; species Rhinolophus ferrumequinum. The sequence goes on along the minus strand of NC_046298.1, from coordinate 51,041,565 downwards.
TCCAAAAAATTGAAGAAGAGACAATACTCCCTAACTTATTTTATGAGGCCAACATTACCCCGATACCAAAACTTGGTAAGGACAATACAAAAAAAGAAAACTACAGACCAATATCTCTGATGAATACAGATGCAAAAATCCTAAACAAAATTCTAGCAAATCGAATACAACAATGCATTAAAAAGATTATTCATCACGACCAAGTGGGGTTCATCCGCGGGGCACAAGGATGGTTCAACATACACAAATCCATCAATGTGATACACCACATAAACAAAATAAAGGACAAAAATCATATGATTATATCAATCGATGCAGAGAAAGCATTTGACAAGATACAACAGCCATTTATGACTAAAACACTTAATAAAATAGGTATAGAAGGAAAATACCTTAACATAATAAAGGCCATATATAACAAACCCTCAGCTAATCTCATAATTAATGGTGAAAAGCTGAAGCCCTTTACGTTCAGAAACACAACACGGCTGTCCCCTATCACCTCTGCTTTTCAACATAGTGTTGGAAGTCCTTGCCAGAGCAATCAGGCAAGAAAAAGAAATAAAAGGCATCCAAATTGGGAATGAAGAAGTTAAATTTATCACTCTTTGCGGATGACATGATGCTATATATAGAAAAGCCTAAAGACTCCACCAAAAGGCTATTAGTAACAATCAACGAATACGGTAAAGTTGCTGGCTACAAAATCAACGTGCAGAAGTCCATTGCATTCCTATATACTAACAATGAAATCTCAGAAAAATAAATACAAAAACAATTCCTTTTGCAATTGCAGCAAAAAGAATAAAATACCTAGGAATACTCTTAACCAAGGATGTGAAAGACCTATATGCTGAAAACTACAAGACATTTTTAAAGGAAATTGAAGAAGACACAAAGAAATGGGAAAACATTCCGTGCTCATGGATTGGAAGAATCAACATAGTTAAAATGGCCATATTACCCAAAGCAAAATACAGATTTAATGCAATACCTACCAAAATCCCAATGGCATTTTTTAAAAAGTAGAACCAAAAATCATCAGGTTTGTTTGGAACCACAAAAGACCCCGAATAGCCAAAGCAATCTTAAGAAAAAAGAACAATGCTAGAGGTATCACACTCCCTGACTTTAGCTTGTACTACAGGGCTACAATAATCAAAACAGCATGGTATTGGCAGAAGAACAGACACATAGACCAATGGAATAGAATTGAGAACCCAGAAATAAAACCACATAAATATGGACAGATAATTTTTGACAAAGAAGCAAAAAACATACAATGGAGAAAAGACAGCCTCTTCAATAAATGGTGCTGGCAGAATTGGAAAGCCACATGCAAAAGAATGAAACTGGACTGCTATCTGTCACCATGTACCAAAATTCATTCAAAATGGATCAAAGATTTAAGCATAAGACTTGACACAATAAACTGCATAGAAAAAAACATAGGTATTAAACTTACGGACCTTGGGTTCAAAGAGCATTTTATGAATTTGACTCCAAAGGCAAGGGAAGTAAAAGCTAAAATAAACGAATGGGACTATATGAAACTTAAAGCTTCTGCACAGTGAAAGAAACCATCGACAAAATAAAGAGGCAACCAACTGAATGGGAGAAGATTTTTGCAAACAGTGCCTCCAATACAGGGCTAATATCCAAAATATACAAGGAACTCATGAAACTCAACAACAAAAAACTAACAAACAACCCAATTGAAAAATGGGCAGAGGACCTGAAGAGACATTTCTCCGAAGAGGACATACAAATGGCAAATAGACACATGAAAAAATGCTCAACATCACTAATCATCAGAGAAATACAAATAAAAACCACAATGAGATATCACCTCACCCCAGTCAGAATGGCTACAAGACAAGACAAATAGTAACCAGTGTTGGAGAGGCTGTGGAGAAAAAGGAACCCTCATACACTGTTGGTGGGAATGCAGACTGGTGCAGCAGTTATGGAAGGCAGTGTGGAGGTTCCTCAAAAAATTATGAATAGAATTACCATATGACCCAGCAATCCCTGTCCTGGGTATCTACCCAAAAAATCTGAAAACATTTATACATAAAGACACGTGTGCTCCAATGTTCGTTGCAGCTTTGTTTACGGTGGCCAAGACATGGAAACAACCAAAATGTCCTTCGATAGATGAATGGATAAAGAAGTTGTGATATATATACACAATGGAATATTATTCGGCGGTAAGAAAAGATGATATAGGACCATTTGTGACAACATGGATGGATCTTGAGAGTATGATGCTAAGTAAAATAAGTCAGACAGAAAAAGCACAGAACCATATGATTTCACTGATATGTGGTATATAAACCAAAAACAACAAAAGAACAAGACAAACAAATGAGAAACAAAAACTCATAGACACGGACAATAGTTTAGTGGTTACCAGAGGGTAAGGGGGGGGGAGGTGGGAGATGAGGGTGAAAGGGATCAAATATATGGTGATGGAAGGAGAACTGACTCCGGGTGGTGAACAAACAATGGGATTTATAGATGATGTAATACAGAATTGTACACCTGAAATCTATGTAAGTTTACTAACAATTGTCACCCCAATAAATTTAAAAAAAAAAAAAGTAGTTTGGGATTTAGGAAAATCACGTTAAATTTAGCCCTTATGAGTCGGAGGTTCTCTATCACCTACCACTGAAATATAAACTCTCCCATTTCTCTGCTTCTAATGTCATCATTTGCTTCACTTTCTATTCTGAACATCATTTATCTATCTCAGATTCTACTTTTTTTTAACATACGCATAATCATCTTTTAACTTGTGGCCCACTCTGACCCCTGATGTTTCATGACCTCCCCTCATATGTACATTTTCACCTCCTGCTACCAACTCTTCATTCCCTCTATAGCTCATGTTTAGATTCCTGAGAGAGGAATTTGAATAAATTATCTAATTATTGTCATGAATATTTGGTTAGAGCTTTAGTGCTGACCAACCTACAGATTTGCTTTCCTTTTGTCATTGCTATTCCCTGGTCCATTTCTGAAGTGGCACGATCCTCTAGTACAAAACGTGGTATCCTAGAGGTAATGAACTACTTGAAGTTGCTGCCTCACTGTGCTTTAAACTCTTATGTGCATGGAAAATTTTCTTAGAAAAAGACTGGAGGTGAAAGCCATTATGGTTAAATAGGCCAATACAGGAGGAAATATATAATGCTCAAAAAGGTAACGTTGTGTTTGCTAGATAAGTTAGGTGACCAAAAATCAAAGCATTGACTAATGAAGCTGAATTAATGGCTTCATGCATCAAGAGCACCAATGCAGATAACAAAATAAAGAGATCAAAGTCTTAGAATAATACATTTTAGAACTGAAAATGACCTTAATGATTATCATGGAAACATATCCAGTTTGTGCAGACTGAGATGTACATTGTGGTAGACATTAGACTGTACACCTACTGACTCCAAGTCCATTGCTCTTTTCATTCTATCCCCCTACCTACTTAGCAAACTTATGACAGGAAAAAAAGTATTTGTAACATAACAGTTTCCAAGGAAACTTTATGCCTTGGCTTCATATTTCAAAGTCCTCTATATCATATATCAGTTTCTAGATAACTATATGTATGGTAAGGCAAACAAAAAATGGGTAAAGAACTTCTGAAATCTATTACTTGATGAAGAGTAATAACCACAAATCACTACATTTATGATAAAAATGTATCCTTGGAAATACAATTTTTTAATTAAATCAGAAATGAAAATTTTAGCTTTTATTGAAGATGACTGACTGATTGCTCATATTTAATACTTTCCTAAGAAATCATAAAAATGATAAAAGATATTGAAGAAGACATACAATCTACAAAAAATGTACATGGAGCAATCAACAGATAATAGATTGAAATACATTTCTGAAACGAAAAAATGGATTGAAGAGTGCTGACAGATGAAACACTACCAAGAAACCCACAGCCTAGTATACGTTCAGGGGTATGTTGATTAAACAAGTGCTGATCTGCCTGGCAGAATCTCGGAGTAACTCTGAATTCTAGAGGTGATACAGTGGAGGTGGAAAACAGGGAGACTAAAGTCTATATGAAGATCTTTCATCATCCCAACTCTCGGTCTAGCAAACGGGGGACAAAACCCATTTTGTTTTGTCTCTGTAACATTACATCAATGTAAAGTATGGTCGGGCACCCCGTATGCACATGGTGAAGCAGGGCCTGCAAGCCACAAGCCCCTTCTCCACAGATCGAGCTTGCTATAAACATTTGTTTCTTTGGATTGGATTGCATCTTGAAACAGAAAGACAACACTTTAGGGAAAACTGGTGAAGCCCAAATGAAGTCTCCAGTTTAGAAAATAGTATTGTACCAATGTTTGTTTCTTAATTTTGATCGTGCTAACATTAGGAGATTTTAACTAACAGATATAGGGGCACTCTGTACTATTCTTATAGCTCTTCTCTAAATCTAAAATATTTAAAAATTAGAAGCTAATTACAAGTATAATTGTATGTCAAAATGTAAGGATTTGAGAAGGACTCTGAGGAACCTAGGAAATAATAAAATGAGTTAATATAAGTACCAAAAAAACCAGTAGAAGATCAGAAGATTTTTGGAAAGTGTTGTCCAGAGATAAAAATCAGATTCAATAGAATATATAAAAATTGAGAGCTTAGAAAAATATTCCAGATGTGGTAAAATCATAAAAAACAGATAACTCATTTAAGTTTCATGACAGAACTTCCTTTTAGTGGGGCAGAGGAGTCACAGCGACAGACCCACAGAGTAGGGAATGGAATTCTAGCCCCCTTCTTGGGGAGGGAGAGAACTCAGGTAATTACCGCCCATCAGCCTCCTCCTGAGCCTCTCAGGTGTCCTCGTCTTAACGAAGTGTGAAGTCAAGAGACTTTGGCTCTGATTTGTGGGATAAGAAATGCAGATGTACGTATGTATCTTGTTTGAATGTGCATGGTTCACCAATCAGAGTAGTGATTAAATAACAATAGAAGAAGGAGTAGATAGGGAATGTAAGGGACATCATCCTTATCTATCATATTAGAATAGAAGGCAGTAGCTAAAATATAAAGTCGATTGTACTATAAAATTTAGATACAGCAACAGTATTTGGAGAATAAAAATTAGTCACCCAAGAAACTAAAAAAGAAAAAGTGTGAAAAAAAACTGATGGAGGGAATGGGTTGGACTCGTAGAGGAAGGACAAGTTTGAAACAGAGGCTTATAGTTAGTTCTAGGGTTTCCAGGCGGGAATTCCCACCCATTCTCAGGAATTTTTTTCGCTTTTCCATTCTCAAATCCCAAGATGTAAACTATTTTCTCTTCTCCACGATGAATCGTTTCCACGAAGTGACAGCCGATACTACCAACCACCTGGGTTCAAGGAGCCGATTTTCCCGATTTCCCGACCAACTTTTCTCGGGATTCAGGAACAGGAAAGCTAAAAAGATTCACCATAATGGGTGGGAATTCCTGCCCGGAAACCCTAGTTAGTTCCTTATTGTAAACCTATGATGTTTTGCCACATATTTGGAGATATTTTGTTTGAACTGAATTATCAATATAGGAAATAATAGAGTCATAAAACTATGATCATGACAAATATGTGTGCATATATTAGTCTTTACTTTCTTTTGTGTGTTTATGTGTATATACACACATGTATGTGTGGATATCTGTACATATATATATATATATATGATACACACACACACACACACATACACATACACATATATATGAAAGAGAATCTTATACAGTCCATGTTATAAGTTATCAGATGTAAAGCTAAATCACCAAGAATGATTTTTAGCAATAGATTCAGAGAGTGAAATAGCAAATTTCTTAAGCTAATTATTTAGACTGACATTTTACTAAATTGAAGGAAAAAATTTGATGGCACATTTCCTTATATTGAAAAACACTCAACTCCCATGTCTAGAGCTTATTTCAACATAACTATTATTAACAAGATTATTTATTTAGAAGTCCCATGACAGTCGCTTGTCTTATTTGACAGGTCGGCCTGTAAAGGAACGTGCATGGTCAGGCAAGTTAAGAAAGTTTTTATTGTAAGATAGCAAGAGTTTATCGGGCTGAGCAAAAGATGACTACAGCCAGGGCTCCATGTATAAAGGAGACTTGCAGCCCCAAAGGAGGGGGTGAGCAGGGTTTATAGGGGCTGTGCTGACAGGGTAGCATTGTTAGAACGGAAAATGTTGACTGCCTGCAAACCAGTTGCTCTTTTGTGGCGTTTTCTGTTATCACAAGTTTGCCTCTGTCTGCAGGTGCAGGCCAATGGACATGGCTCTGTCTGTAAGTCAAGGTCTCTGAGACCTAACATTCAGAGACCTAACATTTGAGCCTTGTTTGTTATTAAAAAGGAGAGGGGCTGTCATGTCTCTCTTCTGTAGCTGCTTCAGGCTGAACGGGTGTGGCAAGAGGAGGAGGACATTGTGGAAGGGGCTGGTAATGTTGTAGGTGAAGCATTTCATGGACAGCTCCCTTTGTGAACACCTGGAGTTGGCTCTGCAGGAATAGGGAGAGTAGGCGGAGGAGGCGGGCACCAAAGGACAGGACCAAAAATGATAATGATTAGAGTCCCGATGAGGGGGAGAGTCAGGGGCCCTGGTTACCTATAAACTAGGTGCTCTACTGGTTCTTGCGAAGGTCTCTGTTTTCCGGGGCCTGGATGCGGTCCTGTAATAGGGTTTTAAAGTGGTGTATGCAGACTACTAGCCCTGCTGTTCCTGTTGCTACCCCCAGGAGATGTTCAGTGACACTAGGAGTGGAATAAGGGAAATGGCCCTTTTTGGCACGAGAGTGTATGTGGGGACAGGTAGAGATGGATTATTGGGAGTGATTTGAATATCTGAAGAAAGTAAAACAAGGGTGTATGTGCCTGTCCAGTTGGTGGGGAGACAGGCATATGTGGAAGATAATGAATTAGGTTGAGGGTCCGGAGGAAATAAAGGGTAATGGTAAGGAAAGTGTTATGAGAGGGAAGAGTAATATGAATACAACCATAGGGGGCTTATGTCTTCTCTGGGGTTGAGAAGACAGGTGATGGAATCATTGAAAAGGAGCTCTAAAATGGACCTGTGAAGGTTAAGGGGAAGGTGGAGATAACCGAGAGGATGTGGAGGGGGAGGAAGGGGCCGGGAGTGAGATTACAGGTGTTTGGTTCATGCAGCGAGGACAAGGGAGGGAGTAGGCGTCACCGTTCATAAGTCTCCTGGTTTTTGCTCGGGGTTCTTGTGACATTGAAGTCAGGTGGGGCTCAGTACTGAGCTGTCATGTCATGGGGCCTGGCCGGTCCTGTGGAGGGGCAGGACAGGCAGTTCAGCGGTTTTTTCAGCCTAGAGAAGTAAAACCAGGAGGGCTGACCCAGCAGCTTGACTGCGGTGGGGGTGGTCAGAAGGAACTGGAGGGCCTTCTCCCCTACTGTCGTAAGTCTGAGGAGTTGAGGTCTTTGAGAGGGACCCAGTCTCCTGGGGCTTAGGAAAAGAGAAAGAGAGGAAATGTCTTGGGGTCACGGAACAATGTGTTCTGCATGTTCTCTAAAGATCTCCTGAATGAGGATAAGGGCTGGGAGGTAGTCTCTCATTGGTGAGCTATTAGGAGGGAGGTTGTCCAAAAGGAAGGGTCTGCCTTACATGAGCTCGAAAGGACTGAGGAAAGTGGAGGCCAAAGGAGTGGTATGGATTTAATAAGGGAGATACCATCAGCCATGATGGCCGTGTGGGTGGGGTGAGTTGGACGCCCAAGTAGACAACCGAGAAGGAAGAGAATTGTGTCTTGTGTGGGGATAGCTGGCAGCCCTTGTGACTGAGTGACTTAAGAAGAGTAGCATTATGGCAGAGAGAGTGAGATGGACTGCCCAAAAGGAGATTATCCACATACTGTAGAGGCATGTTGGCAGCAAGGTTTAGAGAGGCTAGGTCAGCCACTAGGGTCTGGCCAAAAACGGGGGCTGTCCCTAAACCCTTGGGGAAGGACTGTTGTCTTTGAGGTGTAGGACAGTGAAGTCAGTAGCATTGGGGGTGGGGTGGGGATGTGAGAAAGAAGGATATAGGAGATGGTTTGGAAACGAGGGTGGATCATACAGCCTGATTTTGACAGGACAGTGGTGTGTAGCTATAGAAGGGCTGGAGGTGTCCCAAACAATAGGATCGATGAGAGACCGAGGTCAGGGGATCTGTATTGAAGTGTTGGAGGGGGAGAGTACAAGGAGAAGGATGGGTTCAGGGTTGGGCAGACAAAATTGAAAGGAGACTGAATTTGGAGTGGGTCACCTGGGGAGTACTAGAAATAAGTGGTCAAAACCAAGTTGTGAAATGAGCAAGTTAGGACTGGGGAAGTTAGAGATTGTGGGATAAGCCGTCAATGCCAACAATGGAAATATGGGAGGGATGAGGAGGCCCTGAACATTCTGGGAGGGCAGAGTAGGTGGAACCCCATGTCTATGAAGAAAGAGATTGGCGTACTTGCCACGTGAGGGATGACCCTGTTCTTCACCATTTTTATGCAGGAGGGAGCTGGGCGCCCTGGGCTCCGTCTATCCTCTGTGGCTAAGCCAGAATGGTTAGGAAGGTTGAGGTCAGATCCTCCCGAGGAATGGGGGATGGTGGAACGACTGGGTCCCAAAAATTAGGCGGCCTTGTCTGTGGACTGAACTAAGTTTGGGGCGTTGTTCTGGAAGTTGAAGCTCTGATGCAAGGGGCTGAAGGTGGTTATAGAGTCCCTCACGGGGATTGGCTGAAAGCTTTGCACAAGAGTCACCAGTAGCTTAATGACTCGATTCTGGAAGAGATAAACTTGACAAGAAGGTTAAACAGGCAAGGTCCAAATAGGAGCAGCCCAAGGATGATTAGAAGAGGAAGGAGTAAAGGTGAGAAAAGGACTATAACTGGGGTCCCTAAGAGTGAGAAGGGCATCCCAGGGGGTTGTAAGTAAAGAGGAAACTTGGAGCTCTTACGATAAAGGTATTAAGAGGAGCTCCAGGAGTCTGGGGTTAGTTGTTAGTTGTTATTAGTCCTGGGGGAGTGACTTGCCTGTCTGTTCGAAAAGAAGCTTAAGGTCTTCAATTGACTCACAGGAACCGAAGCAATAGTCTTTTCTCTGGCCTGTGGCCACTAATAAAACAGGTTTGATTCAAAGGGAAAGGGGGCCTAACTGCTGACCTTTTGCAGCCTGATAGTAGTTGGGGTGCTTCGGAGAACTGCAAAGGGTCCCTTCCATTTAGGAGTTAACAGGGCTGTTAGAGACCCCTCCCCTTCTAGGCTTTAAGAGTGCTTGTTCCCACCTACAACTTTAGGACTTTAAGAGGCTGTGATGTGTAGAGGAGTTGGCCTGGGGGAGGTGCTACTCTTTACATTTTGAGTGCCTATTGTCCTTTTCCCAAGTGAATAATATAGAAAATGACAGAATTGAGGTCAGAATCCAAAGCAATGGGCAGCAATTAGAGCTAGGGCTTAGAGGTCTCCTGACAAAACTTTATTTAGAGTCCTTTTTAAGTCTGATTTGTTTATTTTATATTTTTCCTAAGGCCAATGGTAGGGAATAGGCTGAGTAAAATGAGCCCAAATTTAGGGATTTTATCTTTACAACTGAGTAGGTTTTAGAGGAAATAAATAGGTCCAGAGTGAGCAGCCAAGAAAGAATAAATGATAAGGGGGAAGGTGAGGGGATTAGAAAGCACACTCAGTAACCACAAGATTGCCACGGGATTACGAAAGTTAATTTGGGGAATGTAATGAATAATGTAAAGATTTTGTAGGGTATCTCATGGACACTTGTCTCGTTAGGGAGACCACCTCAGGGATGATGTAGATGCTTGATCACTGCACTGTACACATGGAGCTGAAGGTGAACAATAATAAATGTCAACTACAAGTTTGTGTGTGTGTGTGTGTGTGTGTATACTTACAAGAAGTGGAGTACAGCATTAGGAATAGAGACAGTGGAAATGTAATGGCTGTGGGTGATGTCAGACGGTCAGAGGGGTAGTAGATGGGGGGTTGTCACTGTGTGAGGGATATAAATGATAAATGTCTAACTATTACTTTGTTTTGTGCAACTGAAACTAATAAAAGAAAAAAAGAAAGAATAAATGGCTTCTATATTAATCAGGAAATTAACAGTCTTACCTGTCACATGAAAGGTCACCCACAGTTCCACCCCTGTGAGGAGAACAACTTGCAAGCCAGTGGTAACATAAGGCCCAAAAGTGATTACAGCCATTTGTGATGAGGCTGAATAGGGGGCAATCCCTCCTCGTGCCCTTTTAGTTTGCACAGGGGGCACTGCTGGTTTGGAGGATTAGGACATTTCTTACTCCTGGGATCTGGCATCTCCTCTTCTGGGGTTTCTGGGGTGCCCTGAGGTGGCTTGTGTCTGGCCTTGTCTCTGGTATCACTGTTCTTTTATTACTTGTTTTTCCTGCCTTGGTTGTTAAAGATATTTAAATAAATTTCCTGGCCTTTTGTAGATTATGTGGCTTTTCATTGAGATTTAAAAATGGGTTCAGAATTACTATAATTTGGTGTCAGGTGAGAGGAAATATTAGACCAAGCTTAATGAATTTACCCTAACTTACCGAGGTTTTTCGTAAAAACAGTTAAATTATTTTTTTTTGTAGTTATTTATATCTGACATGAAAAGGACACATGAAAACCAGTAGTCCTAAAATATAGACATTATTGTGATGACATATGTAATCTTGTTTTTCAGGTAGAAAACTTTTTTTAAAAGTTTATTGGGGTGACAATTGTTAGTACAATTACATAGATTTCAGGTGTACAATTCTGTATTACATCATCTATAAATCCCATTGTGTGTTCACCACCCGGAGTCAGTTCTCCTTCCATCACCATATATTTGATCCCCTTTACCCTCATCTCCCACTCCCCACCCCCCTTACCCTCTGGTAACCACTAAACTATTGTCTGTGTCTTGAGTTCTTGTTTCTCATTTGTTTGTCTTATTCTTTTATTGTTTTTGGTTTATATACCACATATCAGTGAAATCATATGGTTCTCTGCTTTTTCTGTCTGACTTATTTCGCTTAGCATTATACTCTCAAGATCCATCCATGTTGTCAGAAATGGTCCTGTATCATCTTTTCTTACCACCGAATAGTATTCCATTGTGTGTATATACCACAACTTCTTTATCCATCGAAGGACATTTTGGTTGTTTCCATGCCTTGGCTACCGTAAACAAAGCTGCAATGAACATTGGAGCACACGTGTCTTTATGTGTAGATGTTTTCAGATTTTTTGGGTAGATACACAGGAGAAGGATTGCTGGGTCACATGGTAATTCTATTCGTAATTTTTTGAGGAACCGCCACACTGCCTTCCATAACTATATAGGAATGCAATGGACTTTTGTACATTGATTTTGTAGCCAGCAAATTGACTGTATTCGTTGATTGTTTCTAATAGCTTTTTGGTGGAGTCTTTTTTTCTTGTTTCTTGAGATAGGCCTGTAATGATATAAATCTCCCTCTTAAAACTGCTTTGCTGCATCGCAAAAATTTTGGTAGGATGTATTTTCATTGTCATTTGTTTCTGTGTATCTTTTGATCTCTCTTCTAATTTCTTCTTTGACCCAGTCGTTCTTTAAAAGTATGTTGTTTAATCTCCATGTATTTGTGTTTTTTCCTGCTTTCTTTTTGCAGTTGATACCGAATTTCAAAGCCTTGTGATCAGAGAATATGCTTGGTATGATTTCAGTCTTCTTAAATTTGCTGAGGCTGATTTTATGTCCCAATTCATGGTCTATCCTTGAGAATGTTCCATGTACACTAGAAAAAAATGTATAGTCTGATATTTTAGGATGAAGTGCTCTATATATGTCAATTATGTCCATTTCACCTAATGTGTCATTTAGGGCTGCTATTTAGTTATTTATTTTCTGTTTGGATGATCTATCCCTACCTGTCAATGGTGTATTTAGGTCCCCTAGTATAATTGTGTTTTGCTCAATTTCTCCCTTTAGTTCTGTTAGTAGTTGCTTGGTATATTTCGGTGCTCCCTCATTGGGGGCATAAATATTGATGACTGTTATGTCTTCTTGTTGTATAGTCCCCTTTACCATTATGAAATGTCCATCTTTGTCTCTTGTTATCTTTTTCATCTGAAGTCTGTTTCATCTGATATCATTATGGCTACACCTGATTTTCTCTGGGTACCATTCGCTTGCAGTGTCAATTTCCACCCTTTCACTTTGAGTCTATGCTTGTCCTTGTAGCTGAGATGTGTGTCTTGGAGACAGCAATGGTTGGGTTTAGTTTTTTGATCCAATCTGCTACTCTGTGTCTTTTTATTGGTGAGTTCAGTCCATTTACATTTAGGGTGACTATTGATATGTGAAGATTTCCTATCATTCTATCTTTAGCTTTCTGGTAAGACTGTGTCTCCATTGTTTCTTTGCCTTTTTGTTGCTGTCTATCATTTCTGTGTGGTGCTATTCTATGATTTTTCCCTCTGTTTCTTCTTTTATTACAGTATATATTTCAGTTCTGGATTTGTTTTTAGTGGTTACCATTAAGTTTATGTAAAAGAATGTTTGATATTTAGGATATTCCATTTTCTTCAGCATGCTTACTTTCTCCATTCCCATATTCAGGTTCAGGCCTTTACTCTCCCCCTTTTTTTGTTTTGGTTGCCACAAATTGTCCCTGTTGATGGTGGTCGAATAGCCTCCTTTAGTATTTCTTGTAGCGTAGGTCGTGTATTAGAAAATTCCCTCAGCTTCTGTATGCCTGGAAAGGTCTTTATTCCTCCTTCATATCTAAAGGATATCTTTGCTGGATATATTGTTCTTGGCTCATAATTTCTCTCTTTCAATAGTTTGAATATTTGGTTCCACTCCCTCCTGGCTTGTAGAGTTTCTGCTGAAAAATCTGATGATAATCTAATGGGCTTTCCTTTGTAGGTTACCATCTTCTCTTCCCTGGCTGCCTTGAGGATTCTTTCTTTGTCGTTGATTTTTGACAGCTTCAATACAATGTGCCTTGGAGAAGGCCTGTTGGAGTTGAGGTAATTAGGTGTTCTATTTGCTTCTTGGATTCGAGGATCCAGTTCTTTCCACAAGTTTGGAAAGTTCTCGTCGACTATTTGTTTGAATATACTCTCTGTTCCCTTCTCTCTTTCTTCTCCTTCTGGTATGCCCATTATTCTTATATTGCTCTTTCTGATGGAGTCAAAAAGTTCTTGTAGCAATCTTTCATTTAAGTCTCAAGTCTCTTATTCCATCCGTGTCATTTCCAGGTTTCTATCTTCGATGTCACTGATTCTTTCCTCCATCTGGTCAACTCTACTACCTAAGCTGGCTATTTCATCCTTAATTTCTTCTATTGAGTTCTTAATCTCCAGAAATTCTATTTGGTTCTTTTTTAAAATTTCAATCTCTTTGGTAAAATGCTCATTTTGTTCTTTGATTGTGTTTCTGAGTTCACTATACTACCTTTCTGTATCTTCTTGCATCTCGTTGAGTTTTTTCAGAACTGCAATCTTGAATTCTCTGTCATTTAAGTCACATATTTCCATATCTTTAACTTCACTTTCTGGAGACTTTTCACTTTCTTTCTGAGCTGTCTTATTGCCTTGGTTATTCATGGCAATTAATGATTTATTATTTCTCTTCCTAGACATCTGCAGGAGTGGGTTCTGCAAACAGGTCGCTAGGAAGAGGTCTTTCTTTTGTTTTCCAGTACGTGTTGGTAGAATGTTTTACTTTCTCTCCAACTGCAGTCCTTTTTTCTTTCTCACACTGTAGTGTTATGTTTTCTCTGCACTATTCCAGCTTCTCACACAATGGGGGGATACCCTGGAAGGCGGGCTTCTCCTCTGTTAACAGTTCACCTGGGTCATAGGGCGCTGTGTCCCTGTGGGGATGCGGAGAGCTTTTGAAGTTTCAAAGCTCTTCCTGAACCAGATTCAGAGCCCATGTGTTTCAGCAGTTCTGTTTACTCCTTCAAGGATCTGCCCAGATAGGAGGGGTCAAGGGTGGGGTGAGTTGTGAGAGGTGGCCCAGAATAATGGCAGCGACCACCACCACAGCCAGTCCTCCTTCCACAGCTCCCTCCCCTTTGCCGGAACTAGTTGGGCTGTGAATCTCTGTCTGCATACCACAGTTCTCAGAACTGCAAATATTCTGTTCTTTTGATCTGACACTGCTACTGTTCTGCTTCTAGCACTGGGCAGGTGGGGGCGGGGCGTGCTCTGGGAGGGTAGGGAGGGGGAGGCTAGTCTCAGTGCCTAAGGCTTCCATTCTTTGCTCGGCAGTGAGGGCTTAAGCCACCGTTTTCAGCCTTCTTCCCTCAGTCTTTGCTCCGAGGTCTCTGCAGTGAGCGTTGGGTTCAGCCGTATTATATGTTGTCCCCTTAGCCCTATGGGCCATAAACAGAACCCTAGCAGTCCGAGTTCTTCCCTTTCCCGCAGGTGCAGTAGTTCCGGGATGTAGCGAGCTCGGAGCACTGAGCTAGGTCTGCGTCCTGCGCCCATGCGGTTCCGTCTCCACACTTCTTCCTTCCCTCCTCCCCTGCTCATGCAATTTGCCCACCTTTAGGTGAATTCGTAGTGAGACTCTTCATCTTGCCTGTCTGCTGTGCAGGGAGTCCTTTGTGGAGTTATAGTTTTTCAATTTGTTGTAAATTCCAGGGGAGATCTCCAGAGGCTCACCTCACGCCGCCATTTTGATGACGTCTCCCAGCTTCGCCTTTTTAAATGGAGGTGGCAGCATCCTGGGGTAAACGGTGAGGCTGCCCATCCCCAGGACCCAAGCACCTATGCCCACAGAACAGGTGCACATGTGTGGGGTGCAACTCATGCACATGGCCTTCCGCACAGCCCGAGGGGCACACAGAACACAGACCCACCAGCTCCTGGCACCTCCAGCCACCAGGCAGGGGGCTGTCACTTCCATTCTCAGACCTGTCCGTCCTCTCACTCTGCAGGAGCTCCTCCAGGCTCTCCTCCCCCATCTCCAGCCCGCTGACCACCCCATTGCACAGTGAGGATGTCAACAGGCCCACTTGATATAATGGCCAAACATGGCCTCGGCCAGTGAGCTCTGGATAGCCTCATGAAACACTCTGCTCTTTATCTTGGACAAAATGCAGCCCCTGGGCCAACATGTGGATTCCCTCAGCCTGCATATAGGTGAGAAGCCTGTTCTGTATGTCCTGCTGGGCCCATTCCGTGCTGCCTGGGCTCTAGCTCAGACAGTGCTGCCCGCTCACAATCATGAGGCCACTCCACATGCGTTTCAGTGCACCAATCGCCTCCTTTGCAAAGTCACTGCTGTTGCCAGACTGGGACCCCAAAGATGCAGATGTCTACCAGACACCTGGCCACATCCGCAGTGCTTCTGGTCAGAGGCCACAGCTGGACAAGCAGGGTGGTATGACCCTACTAAAACAAGATGAATCTGGGCCGGCCAGGTGGCTCAGGTGGTTAGAGCTCCATGCTCCTAACTCCGAAGGCTGCCGGTTCAATTCCCACATGGGCCTGTGGGCTCTCAGCCACAAGGTTGCCAGTTCAATTCCTCGAGTCCCGCAAGGGATGGTGGGCTCCGCCCCGTGCAACTAAGATTGAACCCGGCACCTTGAGCTGAGCTGCCTCCCGGATGGCTCAGTTGGTTGGAGTGCATCCTCTCAACCACAAGGTTGCCATGCCAGTTCGACTCCCGCAAGAGATGGTGGGCTGCGCCCCCTGCAACTAGCAACGGCAACTGGACCTGGAGCTGAGCTGCGCCCTCCACAACTAAGATTGAAAGGACAACAACTTAACTTGGAAAAAAGTCCTGGAAGTACACCCTGTTCCCCAATAAAGTCCTGTTCCCCTTCCCCAATAAAATCTTAAAAAAAAAAAAAAAAAACAAGATGAATCTAACTGTCCGTCATCTCCTGGGCTCCCAAATGTCATGGAATTCACCAAACCATCTTTCACGGGTGCACCTTCTGCTGGCAGGACTGGCTTGCATGGCTTCAGGTATAGCAGGACAGCCCCCCTGCGTGATATCTGGTACTTCTCCAGCACCCCCAGCACCTGTGCTTCCCGCCATGCCCAGTGCTAATGTGGGCCTCATGCGTCTTGTCATACACGTCGTTTCCGTGTCGTAGCAAAAGCTCGCGCTGCCTTCCAACAGGGGCTCAGTGAGCATGTCCTCTCCACGAAGACAGACATGAAACCACTTCAGTCAGCAGAGTGACAGGGAGAACTGCCATTTCCCCAGCTTGGTGTTTCACTTGGCCATCTCACTGTACTTGTCCCTTGTGAAACATGTGGAATTGTCTGCTCTCTTTTTGGACCATAAACGGTAGAAATGGTGATAAAACTGTCACATGGTGTCACACATGAGGTCCCCCCTAGATGTGGGAGCTGTGAGAAGTACCTGCTGGAAACTAATGCAGGTGCAAAAAATATTTCAGTTTACTGAAAACACTCAGCCAAGTCTCCTGGCCAGGGCAGCTGGGCACTCACTGACCAGTGGGCTGGGACGCCCAATGGAGATGGTTACATGCCCCATGAGCAACACTGTATTGACTTCCCTGATCTGATGAATAGGCCTAAAGGTGGTGTCTCATCCGACTCTGATTCTACACTGAATGGTGTGGACACCTGAACAGGAGGAGCTGACACACCCCTGCAATCCCCATACACCTAAGGTGACCACTTCAAGGAGACCCCGGAGCTGCGGGTCCCTACGACACCGAAGTGTCTGCTCAGGTGCCAGAGGTTCAGCTAGCAGGGAGGGCCCATCGCACACCTGAGGCCAGGTCTGGGCAAACCTCAGCCAGGTGTGCACGGGTGTGTATGTAGGGCAGATGGAAGATGTGCAGGCATCTGGGCTCCCCAGCAAAACTGTCAGGCCAAGTTTAGCTCCTGAACAATCGCCTGGGCTCACTGCCCCCACCTCCTGTGGAAGGCAGGCAGATTCAGGCAAGGGCCTTCTCTAGCAGGCACCCACTCATGTAAGGGCCAACCTACACCCCAAAACCCACATCCTTACCCACGTCATGTCCCCTTAGGCCTTCTTCTGTGGGGCATTGGGTGGCCACATCTTTCTGCGTGGGATCTGGGACCTTGTTTCAAAATGCCACCACTGCCTGGAATGAGCCCCATGTCCGCAGGAAGAGGCAAAGGGGCATGGGCAGGAGTCAAATATAAACCGGTGGGGAGAGGGGCACGGGGCAGAAGGAGCAGGGAGAGAGGAGGAGACAAGAAAAGAGGGAGAATTAGCACCAGGTTTGACCAGGGGACTGCAGCTGGGGGCTAGAGGCCTGGTGAGTGTGCTGCCTGCCTCACTAGCTCACCCACCACAGGCTGAAGTTCTCCCTCTCCCCAGCCAGGCAGCCAGGGCACACACAGCCTCACTTCAGAGGCCAGGGCAGGGTGACAAGAAGGACCCAGAGCCCCAGAGGAACAGAGCTGGGAGATACGTGGCCAAGCACTCCTGCACCCGGGCCCCCCCTGTACCCCTGAGTCTCTGGGAGCCTAAAACCCCGCTGAAGGCTGACAGGACCAGAAGACAAGCACAGCCCCTCTCCTGACTGTTGGTCCACCCAGCTCCAAGAGCTTCATGTCTGGACACAGGGACAGTGCAGTACAGTAAGCACAGATGCCAGGAACAGGGGCCAGGGTGGTGCACTGTAAGCCTGGCTTTCTCACGGGCTTCCACTGGGAAACTAGGTTTGCTTTGCTCCAAAGGGCCCAGGATGCAATAAAATCACACTTGAGGATTCATCAGGCTTTTAAAACCAAGTATTTCAGAAGTTCACTTGAGATAATAAATTATTTGATTGAAAAAACATTTGGGAATACAATGAAATGGACACATTCAGACCAGTGTGATTTCCACATGAAGGATGCAGCCTGGAAGCCCCACCCCTGACACAATTCTGCAGCCTCAGGACTCCCAAGCCACCCCACCCCACCCCCACTCCACCCCCTCTACTTGGGTACCCCCTTCACCTTGAGAAGCTCCGGATAACAGCTGATCAGGTTGTGGACGCCCCGCAGACTTTGAGGCTGCGCTCCAAGTTGGGGTCGTCATCACTGACGACCTGCAGGCCGGCGTCCAAGGGTACCAGGACCTTGACTAGGTGCCTGGCCGTGAGCTGGCGTGGGGTGGGGCTGGACAGCTCTCCTCGTCCTCCTCCCCGGCCGCCTGCTCCTGCTCCAACGCCATCAGCTCCTGATTGGATAGGTCTGCCCCGTGGTTCTGCAGCAAGTCCGCCACATCTGCTCGCGTCACCTCTCTAAAACCTGCGCCATGCGCCACGATATTCCGCGGCATTTGTGGGACGGTTTCCACGTGCACGCCACCTGCGTGGTGCTGGACACACTCCGGCCACAGCTTCCTCCACCCCCGCGGTTCAGTGTGGCGGCTGGGACCTCCTCGCCGCACTGAGAGACGTCGTACACGGCGTCAAGGATGCTGTAGTCCCGCCAGAAGTCCAGGACCGCGACTGCGCGTGGGTGCCTCCTGTCCGCGCCGCCTTGAAGGTGGCGATGACGTCCTGGTTCATGGGCTGGATGAGGGCTGTGGTGTTTTGGGGCAGGTACTCCACACGCATGTGGTCTGAGAGGTCATCCAGGTTATCGGGGTGGCCGGGTGCACTGTCAAGGATAAGCAGTGCTTTGTGCTGGGGGCCGTGCTGAGCACAGTACCTCTCCACAGCCGGGCAGAAGAAGTGCACGAACCACTCCTGGAAGAGGCTCATAGTCACTCAGGCCATCCTGTGGGAGTGCCAGAGCACAGGTAGGTTGGGCTTGGAGCAGCCCTTGAGTGCACGCGGGTTCTCCGAGGGGTACACCAGCAGGGGTTTCAGCTCGAAGTTGCCGGCCGCATTGCCACCGAGCAGCAGTATCAGTAGATCTCGGGCCGCTTTGAATCCGGGGGCCAACTTGTCTTCCATGGACAGGTACCTGTATGTCCTGTAGGGCAGTCGCTTCCAGAAAAGCCCAGTCTCATCCAGGTTGAACACCTGCCGGGCCGTGTAGCCGCCCTCCTGGATCACCCTGCGCAGTAGCGCCGGGTACTTGTGCGCCTCCTCCACGCCAGGCCCTGGGGCCTCGCTGCTCGCACCCAGGAGGGGCAGGTTGTGGCGTGCCGTGAAGCGGCCGAACCACCTGCGACTGGCCCCCAAAGGAATCGGACTCGGCGCCCTCACCCTGCTCACGTTTAAGGTCCTGGGACAGGCTGCGGGCCTTCTCCTGGATGAGCACCACGCTGATCGGCACGTTTTGCTGGTTCTGGTCCTCGATCCACACGCTCAGCAGCCCCTCCATGTTCTCCATCACCAGTCTGCGGCTGCGCATCCACCTGGTGGTCACCTGCGAACTCGCTCAAATCTTGTCTTTGTTGTCATGAATGGTAGCCATGGTAGACGTGGACAGCCCGTGCCTGTCCGATTCTGCTGAGCTTCTCTCCAGCCTCGGATCGCCGCAGCACCTCCAGCTTCACCTGCAGTCTGATGGCCTTGCAGTCCCGCTTGGCGCCTCCACACTGGCTGGCACTCCGAGACCTCTATCAGGTGGGAGGCCGGGGAGAAGGCAGCTCTTCCGCATCGTTCTCTCTGGACATCGCAAAAGAATATTTGCGGTTCCCACCCTGTGCCAGCTGATTTCAGCGCATCTGCAGCAGCCACGGCCCTGACCTGCTGTAAAATGGGAAATGTTTACTGGTTGGAAGTGTCCACAGGCTCATGTAAAACCTGCGAAAGACTTATGACCAGTCTCTAAGTAGGGGGTTCAGGGCCACACTTGGCCAGAGCTCACTTCTCAATGGATGAATTCTGGTCAGGGGAGTAAATGTGCTTCAGCCCCAGGAAAGCAGCAAGCCTCTGAAAAACCACTACCACTTTATAATGATTCCCCCCAATGGCTACTGGTCCCAAGTCACCAGTCACCGGCCTCCTGAAACATCCAGGGTGGGTCCATACACGAGCATTGAGACTCAATGCAAAAATCAGAAATTACCAGGTTAGGGGAAAGGAGGGAGAGGAAACAGCACAATCAGGCTGGGCACAGGGACTTACAGCAACTGGACATAGAAGCGACCTCTGAGCTTCCAGGCAGCCAAGTAAAGGAGGAGAAGCTGTCCAACTATAGGAAACACATTTTCATGGTCCTGAATGTGGTTAAGTATGTCAGGACTCATGATTTTCATGGTTTTGCTTTTTTACTGGAGGCAATACAGACACGTGGTAAAATAACCTAGACAGGCTACTGACAAGGGACAGGTCTCCCTCCTACCTCAAGGCCCAGAGGCAGCCAAGGACACCCACTTCCCATGTCCTTCCTCAACGGGACAGATCAAGCTTCTTCCAGGAAGAGCACCTGTCTGAGCTCGGCTCTGTGCTCTTGATTTGTGATCAGTTTTACAGTAAAGCAGCCCTGGCTGTTCTTCAAGGCTTGACAGCATGCCCGTGACTCACTGAGTCCAGCTTGGATAGGTCTGGACAGGGCCACCATAGGGGTTCCCAGGTCTTGCGGTGTCTGAGGAAGGTCCAGGATCATCAGTCAGGGTAGAGATTGCTGGGGTGTGACCCAGCCTCCCCACTCACCAAGCAGGAAAACCCCAGCCATGCTCCTCGACTGATCTGTCCTCCTCCCCATGGAGGCTCAGTAACCGTCTCCTCCTGGGGAAGCCCCTGGGTTACCTGCCAGGACCACACACACAAAAGTGCCCTGTGACAGAGACAAGCTTTGGTCCCTGTCTCACGGGCAAAGCCATCCCTCGGGAGGCTGCATGTGCCCAAGGCCCAAGAGGCACCTGTATCAAGGAAACCCTGAGGGGAATGGGAGGAGAGCCCTCAGCTGTGACCCACCTAGGCTCTGTCCTCTGGCCAGAAAGAACAAGCACATGGAGCTACCGTGAGGACTGCAGGTGAACTGGCCTCCACAGTGCTTAGCACCAAAGCGGGGTCCCGGGACATCCAGGTGCTGGAGGCTGGGGGCAATGCAGAGGACAGGCAGGCCTGGCGGGCAGAGGAGATGAGAAAGGGCAACAGCCAGGACAGGAGCATGTGTTCTGAGATGAAAACAGACAGTAGCCCACATGCCCCAGCTGGGCTGGGCAAATGACTCCGATGGGGCCACTGAAGAGAAGGGTGGGGCTGCCAGAGGAAGGGCCCCCCGACCCAAGACGGAGAACAGTGGGGTGCGGGTTTTCCTTTGGAAAGTCTATGTAACCATGTTCGTTCACACATGCATGTGTGTACCACACGTGTGCACAAAGGATGGAAGGACATACAATGGTTAACGTTGCCCTCTCCAGAGAGGCAGATGGGTGTGAGGCTTGAACTTTATACACTTGTGTTAAGGTTTGAATTGCTACATAATGCACATTCAGCACATTCTTAATTTAAAAATGGGAGGACAGCATATTTCTTTCTATCTCTGTGCAACAGAAACTGCAACTAAGTGAACATAAAAGTGAGACGGGGAGTAGCAGCCTGCTGGGGTTGGGCTGGGGCTGCATGGAGCCTGACAGAAGCAAAGCCAAGGTCAAGGAGGCACCACCATGGATCCCTAGACACAGGAGAGGTGCCCCAGCCACTGCTGAGGCCGGTGTGGTCAGTCCTACCCACAGATGTGTCCACTGGGCCTACACAATGCCATTTTCCATTTCATCTGGGTGCCAATAATAAAAACATGGATTCTGGCTTTCATGGTAGCATTGTCTGTCCCTAGCCAGAAGAAGCCAAGACCAGGCAATGTCACCTGGGCCCTAGCCTCACTCCTGTGCCTTTGGGTTTGGGCCCTGAGACCTGGGGACAAGCACCTACTCTGCTATTCAGATGGCGTGAGCATGGGGAGTCCCCATCCTTCCACCCAGAAGCTGGGGAAGACTGAAGGGCAGGCTCCTGGGTGAAGCCTGAAGGTGGGGGGAGGCTGGGCACACATGTTGAACGTGACCCTCCATGGTCTGGGGTGAGGAAGTTGGAGAGGGGTTGGGGGCAGCAGGATGTAGCATCTCTGACTTTGAAGTTCTCACAGCTCACCTGAGCTCCATCCATGAGGCGCTTGGCTGGCTCTGCCTGGTCTCCAGACCGCTGGTCCTTGGGCGGGGCCTGTACCAGTACTGAGGGAAGAGGGGAGGGTCAGTGTCCTCAGCCCACCCAGGACACTGGGGTTGGGCACCCAGGCCAATCAATCAACCAATCAGGCAGTCAACATGTGGAGAGTGCCCCCACGTGTTCTTTGCACCAGCGTGAACTGGACAAGAACGTCACACAACACCCTGCCCTGCCTGGCATGCCACCCTCTCTGGTCCACATATACATACACACCTCAGAAGTAAACCCAAGGCCCCTGAAACGCCAAGGAAACAGTCACTGGAAGCTTTCTTCTGCTGCAGTGGGGTGTGCAGTAAAGGGTGGGCTCAGCGGGCCTCGGTGTCCAAACGCCGCACATTCTAAACAAAGGTCTGGCCCCTGACCTGTTCCTTGGAGGTCACCTCTAAGCCCTTGGAATATTCTGCCTGTTAAGACTGTCTCTGTTTACCTAAGGCCTTGGGCCACATCACAGATAATTTATGTTGACTTTGTGACTTAAGAGCAGGGACCTTGGACATACCATATCAGTTTGACCTCTGGGGGCAATGGAGACTAAGTAAAGTCAGTCATGCTCCATACCTGTGACTGACTCCCAGTAAAAGCCTGGACGCCACAGCTCAGGTGAGCCTCCCTGGCTGACAGTACCCTGTGTGTGTTGTCACACATCACTGCTGGCAGAATTAAAGCACTGTCCACAAGAGTCTCCTGGGAAAGGACAAGTGGGAGCTGGTGCCCAATACCCCCAGACTAGGCACCTTTTCCCATTGATTTTAATCTGCATTCTTTCACTGCAATAAACCATCATTGTGAATATTAACAACCTTACTGAATTCTGTGACTCCTAGCAAATCAGTGAGCCTAGGGGTGGTCTTGGGAACCCCCAAACATACCACAACAGTGACAGCCAAGGAAGAGCCTGGTACATCTGACTTCTGGACTCCCTGCCAGCATCCAAGGCCACCCAGAGAAAGCCAGGGCCAGCCCCTCTACCCTGTCATACAGGAGCCAAGATCAGATAACGGTATGGAGCAAAGGCAGAAGTCAATCACGTACATGTGAACTGTGGTGAACTTGAAACCACGTCATTTCCAGGCTGAGTGAACACAACCATGCAGGCCCCACAGGATCCTGTGAGTGCCAGACCTGTCCATTCAGTGACCATCAGGTGGCTGGGCCAACATCCACACTGTTACGATGCAAAGTCTCTTTTTATGGTGTGTGTCACCTAAGCATCCATTCAGTGGGAAACGGCACTGGAATCAGGGGACAGATCTCTAAGGAAAAGGCAAACGCAAGCCACTGTTCAGGAGACAGCCATCTCAAAATGCTGGCAGTGGGCTTAGAAAGAAGCCCAGCACTACAGCCAAACACCCCACAAGGACCACAGCCACATGCATCCAACCTGCACCTCACATTTGTGCTTAGACAAAAGCCAGTCCTGTGTGACCAAGGGCTTCCTTAGCAGGAGCTGAGTTCAATTTGCAGCTTTTCCAACATGTGCAGAACCGGCTTCATGTACCCCAGAGACCCCAACGCCATCCAGCAGGGGTCTGGGTTCCAGCGCCTCCTGAGATTCTTATTTCATCTAACCTCTTCCCTTTAACCCCAGCTCTTAGGAGTGCATCCTATTCCCTGTGGCTCTAACAGCCATGACTCCTTAGGGCTCTTTCTGTTCTTTTAGATTCCAACACCTAGGTCAAGTTCCTGACGTTAAATTCCGTGTTGTGAAAACAAGTGGTGTGACAGCAGTTCCTCACAAGGTCAAACAGAGTGACTACATGACCCACCAATTCCACCCCTAGGTTTAAAACCGAGAGAAAGGAAAAGGAAAGGTTTGTCCACAAAGAAACACAGATACGTTTACAGCAGCAGTATTCAGAGTAACCAAAAGGTGCAAACCACCCAAATACCCATTAACAGTGACTACACAGTGTGGTGTATGTATATCCACACAACAGAATGTTACGTACCCACAAAAATGGGAAGGTGCTGATGTGCTACAGCGTGGATGAACACCGAAAACTCCATCGAGGAGGTCCTCCAATAACATCGTTTCCTCCAGCGTGTTTCACTAGAACGTGAGGAGATGCCATAGGAACTTAACTCACGTTCGTATCAATTAGCTTGTGGGAAAGTTGCTTCTGTTACACATCACTTCCCCTAAAGTAGCAGGACCTACCAACAACATTGAGGACCTACTAGGTTATATTTTCCCTATGCTCTAACCTGACCTCCCGCTGCTTTAACATGCCAAATAAATTCTAATAGACCAATTTTGGTCTCCCACAACTCATTCCTTCAGCCGTGCCTAACAATCTGGTGGGCTGTTCAGGGCGCCGCCTTCATCTACCTTTGATGGATGACTCAGCCATGGTGGCCACTGGACGTCGGATTGCGCTCAAGCCCCTCAAGGCTCAGGAACATCCACTTCCCGGCCCCGGCCAAACACCACGCCTGCCACGGCACCAGCAGATGGAACTAATCTTTCCCTCCTGCGGATCCTTGGCACCGATGAAGAATGAAGGGGCCCAGTCTCCTCACAGGCCTCCACCTCCGCCATACGCATGACGGAACCGTGGGTAACTCTCCTAGTTGCCCACTGAAAACTGTTTCCCACTGGAGCTGAATCACCAAAGATGAAACACCGAAGATGTCCCACGGAGCAGGGCGGAGCAGACCAGTGCAGGGCAGAGTGGAGTGGACCGAACCGGACCTGAGCAGGTGACCCCAGGGCCGCCTCACAGCTATGCTGTGCTGCTTCATAATTGAGCTGTAACACTAGGGAGCTGTTCCATAGCCGTGAAGCTCTCACAGCCGAGCTCTATCACAATTGAGCAGTTTGCACTGAATAAAGTTCCTTCTTCACCGCAACCCTAACAGGGGATTTCTGTTGGCAGTGAATTAGCCCCAACCACCATCAGTTGGCAATAGGAAAGGCCAGATTCAATATTATAATAAAGTCCTGTTTCTATTACAAAAGAAAAAAACATTGAGAACTTACTGTATTCAATGAAAGCCAGTCATAAAAGGCCACATAATATATGATTCCATTTATCGAAATGCCCAGAATAAGCAAATCCAGAGACACAAACCAATTAGTGGCCGACAGGACATTAAAAGAGGGAAGAACAGAGTGACCACTGACGGGCATGGAGTTTCTTTGGGGGTGATTAAATTATAGCGTTAAGACAGTGGTGTTGGCTGTACAACTTTGTGAATACTGAATATTAAAACCCACAGCGGTGGCCAGTTGGCTCAGTGGTTAGAGCGCGGTGCTCATAACACCAAGGTCGCCGGTTGGATTCCCACTAGGGCCAGTGACCTGCGCCCTCCACAACTAGATTGAAAAACAGCGGCTTGACATAGAGCTGATGGATCCTGGAAAAACACACTGTTCCCCAATATTCCCCAATGTGGGGGGGAAATGTGTACATTTTAAAAAAAAACACAAATTGTACCCTTTTTGGTTATGTGAATTATCGCTTAGTAATGTGTTTTCTGTTCAAGTGCTATAGAGGGCCTTGATACAGAGGGCCCAGCAGGCAAGAGGCATGCCATAGGCATGTGTGAGCAGTGAGTACACAGACGCCAGGGTGAAGGATGGCTGTCACTTCCTCACAGGTGTACATGTGGAGTCCAAGATGACGACATCACAACGCAGGAACTGCAAAGCCACCCCTGGCTAGGCCGACCTCTGTGCTCATCTCCTCTTGTCCCCAACCCCTCCAGAGAAAGCAAAACACCCTACTTGTGACTAGCGGTCTCACTGTCCAAGTCTCCAACCAGACTAGGCTCCAATGGGGCAGGGACATTGCCTGTCCCCTATCCTGCTGGACCCACAGGGCCTATCTCATGGCATACACTTAGGGACCTTGTGAGGAAGGAGAAAAGGAAGATAAAGGAGGTCCAGTGCACCCTGAGAGGATGAGATGTCATGCCGACCTAACTGGTAAGCTCAGCGGCTTCAAAAGGCCCCAAACAAGTTGCAGCTTCCGAGTCGGCTTCCCGGTGACAAGATCACTGAGGGTCTGGGCAGAGCCAGCAGGCACTCAGGGCCTAGGACCACAGGTTGTGTCCCTTTGCAGCCCCCACACCCAGGCCTGCTGCCCTGCCCTGGGGCCCTGGCTTACCATTCTGCCTCAACACATGGGCGACGTCCTCCACCAACACCACGGCCTCCTCGCCACTCATGGGGCCTGGGACTCCACCCATACCCAGGTGTCAGCAGTAGCGCGCCCAGGAACTGCTCCAGCACCAGCAGCTCCAGCACCTTGGTGTGCACCTCAGGCCACAGCCACTGGCGGCACAGCTCATACAGTTGGGCCAGGGCCTCACGGGGACCTGATGCGTCCTCATACCAAAAGCTGCGGAAGCACTGGAGGGGATCTCTACTGAGCCCAGGGGTCAGGGCTGTGGGCTGAGGGTTGGAAGGAGGTTCAGGATCCCATATGGCAGACTCATCCTCCTCCATGTTGACGATCACAAGGTCTTCCTGATGGAGGGGTGCTAGGTCGGCTGCCATGGCGAGACCTCAGGAAGCTGGCCTCCCCTGCCCTCGCTGGGACACATACTCACCTAGTTAGGGTCATGGACCACCCATGCCCCTCCACCCACCCACACCCTGCAAGGCCACTTGCTGTGGGGGAAACTTGTCCCCAAATCCGGGTAATTGGCAAGCTGGCAGGGGATACCTCCAACTTTGGCCTCCCCATCTGTCCCTTAGGAGGACACCTGGCACTGGGGATCCAGTTCAAGGGAGAGTGAGCCCACCCCCGCAGGGAAGCTTTCAGGAGCTCAAGCCAGACTGGGACAAGGTAGGAGGGTTGCTCTGGGGAACAGGAAAGGTGGACATGCCCAGTCTCTGTGAACTGAGAGAACCCCACAAGCAGCCAAACAAAGGTATTGGCAGGAATTAGCAGAGGGTTGGTGCCCAGGGAGGGTCTGAACGAGTGAAGGATGCAGTCTGAGGGGCACTAGGAAGAGTGATGTGGGGGACAGACTGGAAGGGCAAGATGGAAGCTGGGGACAGCTGCAGAGCAGCCAGCATGGGCCAGGTGCAGGGACAGCAACGGCTGACTCCTCCACTGGAAGGCCTTCGTCTGCCACAGCAGACTCGGAGCCTGGGAGGCTGGGCTCCACTCAACTAGCTTAGAGATCAACCATGGACAGGGAGATGTCTACTCTCCAATGCTAAACAAGAAAGTTGTGGGGCAGCCGGATGGTTCGTGTGGTTAGAGTGCGAGCACTGAACAACACTGTTGCTGGCTTGATCCCCACATGGGCCAGTGAGCTGCGCCCTCCACAACTAGGTTGAAGGACAGCAACTTGGAGCTGACGGGCCCTGGAGAAACACTGTTCCCCAGTATTCCCCAATAAAAATTTTTAAAAATTAAAATTAAAAAAAAAGAAAAGAAAGCTGTGGCCCTCCTCAACATGCACCACTGCTAAAATTTAAAACAACAAACCTCAGCAGGCTTCTATGACTGTGTGTACACAGCAGCTACTTACTGTTACAAACGTTCAGAAAAGGGTCCTGAAAAACAAAACCTCAACTGGCAATTCCAGGGAAAGGAACTGCAGGACATCCACTTTTTCCTGTATAAATGTTTGCATACGGTCTGAGTTTTTTTGCAACAGACTCCCACCACTGCAACTTCAAATAATAATGTTTTCAATGCCAACGCATGTTTTTAAAAAGGCTGCTCAGGGCTCCGCAGATCCGGGCGGCCCCATACCACACTCCCTCAACCCCCAGGCTCCTTACCCTCAGGTGCCCTGAAGAAGTAACAGATGGAGGAAAAGACGTTCTGGGCAAAGGCCGCATGGCTAGGGCGATCCTGAAGAGCCTCGGCTGGGTAAGGGTCCGGATTTTAATCCCCTGTACACGGGAAGCGCCCTCCCTGCCCACTCTCACCTTATGGAGGGAGGGACGCGCACGCGGGTGCAGTGGGAGCAGAGGGGACCCAGGACTAGGCAGCGGAAACCCAGTGTACCCAGAGAAAGTGCGGACAGTTTAGGGGGGTCAGGGTGGGACAGCGACCGGACAGTGTGCACAACACTAGCAATCGCCGTAAGTAGGCCCAGGAACTTCGGCTGAGGAGGCTACCAGCGCCCATCCGTGGGTAGGGCCCCGGGACCACGGAGAGCGCCAGGCTCTGCCCGGAACTACTTCCGGAGCAGGCCAAGCGCCGCCGGACTCCGTCCCAGTGGCCCGGCGCCGCTGTTCCCCGCCGACTCGCCGGGGCTCCTAGGAAACCGGTGGTCCTTCTCCGCCTCACTCCCCCACTGCCCTCTGGCCGGCTGCGCACCCTACCCGGGCCTTTCCGGCGCCTCTGGCCGCATCGTGCCCTGACTTACCCACCCCAGGAGCCACGGCGGAGCAGCCGCACCGCACAGGAACAGTGACCGACCAGCCACCCTGGGGCCTGAGGTGCGGGACCTTCCGGCCGCTCCGCCCCACCCCGACATTCAGCGCAGGTGCGCGAAGGGATGAAGGGGCGGCCTCTGTGCCTACGCCCGGAAGTTAAAGGCGAGAGAGGCAGGCTCTGTAGGCGAGGCTCTCTGGGAGAAGGAGAGAACCAGCCCTTAGAGACCCCTTTTCCCGGGAGGAGCGGGCACCAGCGCTCGGAAATGTAGTTCTTCAGGGGCCTACGACAGGGTGCTGGTTGAGAGCCCCGCTGGGCGTTTGTGGATGGCCAGGCGCCGTCCCTGGCTCCGAAGACGCGCGTCCTGGAGCCGCCACGCACTGCCCGCGTGACTTTAAGTCCAGGTGCCTCCCAAGCGCTCGGTTGGCACAAGACGGCTGAGCTGGATCTACCCGTTGGGATTTGGCCTCAACAAATCCTGCCTGGTCACTTGCCTCCTGATTGTCAGCGACGTCCCTGAAGGCTGGGACACCACCTCCCCGGAAAGCCTTCCCTATCATGTCCAGTCCTGTGCCCTGGCTACGTTGGGGTGGCTCCTAAGTCGCCCGTCATAGCCCTTGTCACATAGAATATAACCTCTGCACTGGCAGCTCCTGAGGCCATCTCAGGCACCCTGACCTCCCCAGTACCTAACACGTTTCAAGTGCTCCTAATCTGTGCAGTGAACTAACCCAGACTATCACCAGGGTCCTAAGAAGCGCTACTTCCCTTCTTGCCATCCCTCTTGCTGCTCTCTCCAGGAAAGCAAGGGGCCTCATTGAACCTTTCTCCCAGTAAGGCTGGGCCTTCCCTCTTCCTGGCCTCCAGCCCCTTTCATGTGTTGACAGCAGGCCCATCTGCAGGTGTTAGCTGGGACAGAGGTGGCAGAAGTCCTTTCTCCCATCTTTATTTCTTGGTGTGTGTGTGTACACATGCAGGTACAGGTATTGAATGGAGTCAAGGCCAAACATCCCTGTCTCACTCCCTGTGGCTCACCCAGCTGGAGCACAGGAATACCTTCCCTTGCTGACCATCTTGTGTTTTGGTGGCCCATGTGCTGTGTATGCAGAATGGACACCCCGGAGTGCCTGTTGTTACTGTGTGGGAGACAGGACAGCAAGCTGGAATGAGGGGAGAGACCGAAACTGTCCAAGGGGGCCATCCAGCACAATCAGAGCTGTGGGTCTAACCTCACAGAGTCTGGGCTGCAGCCAGTGCACCAAAAGCCAATCCTGAGGTGGCCACTGAGCCCTTAGGAGTGGATGAGATTTCCCAAAGGGCGCCAAACCCAGAAGACCATCAGGGTCACAAAAGTCGCAGCCTCAGAGGCTGGAGGGAAACCAAGACGACCATACCACAGAAACCCAGGGAGGAAAACATCTTCAAACCAAAGAAGTGACCCCTAGTATCAAAACCACGTGCCCATGGGCTCTGGGCAGGGAAGGTATGAGAGACCTAGGACAACAGAGGCCATGGAAGCCAGAGGGGGTGAGGATGGCATGGAAAGTACACAAGAAAATGCCGAGATCAGGAAACCCTCATCTAAAATTGGGTCGGACTGGCCAACACAATGGTGTAGGGAGTGACAGGTCAGGGTTGGCAAATGGGAAGGGCTGGTCTCGACCCCGGCTGCTCACCACAAGGGAGACCTCACTGGTGGGTTGTGCTGGGCCACCACAGTGCTACAGCGTGTCTCTGTCATGGATGGGCATGCCTGGGCCCTGTAGCTCACCTACCAGTCAGAGAACATCACCATCCTGTTCTCCAAGCCTGGCGGTGTGTCTGTCACTGTACAAAAACTGCAGGACATGAAATATGAGAACCATGGGGGAGAAATGGCAGTGTTTGCCCTCCAGAAACAAAATGTCATCAGACTGGGCTCATCTGAGGTCAGGCCCAAGCCCCAAATCATGCAAGACAGCTACAGAGGTCTGTCCTTCCGGGTCGGTGCCCTTAGCTACCCCTTAGCAACGCCCACCCGCTGGAGGCCCCACCTGGGGCAAGGGCGGGCTTCCTGCCAATGCCCTTGCCGCCACCACAGGGGCTCCTGAGGATGCAGCTGCCTGAGCCTGTCGCCTCCCTTCCCGGTGCACCTCCCAGAGGTGGGTGAGGGCACAGTGGATGCTCCGGGACACCCTCAGGCTGCGCTCCCGGTTGGGATCGTTCTCTGTGAGGACCCGTAGGCCAGCAGTGAAGTGGGACAGGGCCTGAGCCAGGTGCTCAGGGCTCAGAGCACCCGGCCCAGCTTTCTCAATCTCCATACCCACCATGGCCTCAGTGAGATCCAGTTCTGGTCTTTTGGGGGCCAGGTCTTGCACTGCCTCCCAGGGCAGCCGAGAGCCATTTGGATCCCCATTCTCTGCATCCTGGGGGACCCTGCAGGGTGGGGCCTCCACATGGGCCTGCAGCAGGCTAGCAACATCAGCCTCAGCCATGTCCCCAAGGCCCACGTGGCTGGCCAGTGCTATAATGCTGCAGTGGAGCTGGGGCACGGCATCAGGTTCCGAAGGGCCGGCGGGCACACCCTGGGGCCAGAGCTTTCTCCAGGCACTGTTCATGGTAGCAGGCTGCAGGTCTGCCCAGGCCTGGGCGATGTTATCCACTGCAGTCATGACAGTATAGCTGCGCCAGAACTCCTGCACGGAGGGCCGGTCTCCACCAGCTGTGTCCTGGACCAGCTGGCTAAGGGTGTGGCGCAGGTAACAGGCCTTGAAGGCCGCAATGACGCCCTGGTTCATGGGCTGGATCAGGGCTGATGTGTTCTTTGGGAGGAACTCGACGCGCACGTGGGTTGAGAGGCTTCCCAGGTCGGCAGGGTGGCAGGGCGCACCGTCCAGGAGCAACAGGACACGGTGGGGGAGGCCGTGGCTGGTGTAGTAGCTCTCCACGGCGGGGCAGAAGCAGCCAGTAAACCACTCCTGGAAGATGCTGGGTGTCAGCCAGTCGTTGCGGTTGGAGCGCCAGATCACAGGCAGGCTGGCCTTGGAGCAGCCCTTGAGTGCACGCGGGTTCTCTGAGGGGTACACCAGCAGGGGCTTCAGCTTGAAGTCACCAGCTGCGTTGCCTCCGAGCAGCAGGGTCAGGTGGTCTTTAGGGGCTTTGGGCCCGGGGCTGGCCACCCCCTCCAGCACCAGCAGCATGCGCTCGGGCAGCCGCTTCCAGAACAGGCCCGTCTCATCCACGTTGAAGACTTGGTGAGGTGAGTAGCGGCCCTCTTCCAGAATGGTGTGCAGCACTGGGAGGTAGCAGGCGGCAGCCTGGGCATCAGCCACAGCTGGCTCATCCGTCAACAGCACATTGTGGCGTGCCTTAAAACGGGCAAACCAGCCATTGCTGGCCCCGAAGGTCTCAGCCTGGGCACTGGCACCCTGCTCGTGCTGCAGCTGTGCAAAGAGCTGGCGTGCCTTGTCCTGGATGAGCAGCGTGCTGACAGGCAGGTCCTGTCGCTTCTGCTCCTCGATCCACAGGCTCAGCAAGCGTTCCATGTGGCCCATCACCACACCGCGGCAGCGGGTCAGCTGCTTGGCAATGACGGGCGTGGCTGCCTGGGAACTGGCCCAGATCTTGTCCCTGTTGACACGGATCGAGGCGACAGTGGACGTGGCCAGTCCCAGAGCACGGGCAATCTGTGTCAGCTTTTCACCCTTCTCAAACCTCCGAAGCACCTCCAACTTCACGTGCAGGGTGATGGACTTCCGGTCCCGCTTGCCACCATGGCGGAGGCCAATCCCACCAAGGGGTGCCTTCCCTGACACATGCAGGTGGGGGGCTGTCTTCATTCCACCTTCTTGCGCTACACAACTCAACGAGCTCTCTACCCCCTGCCTCTCCACAGTAGCCCACGATGGCAGCCTCTTGGCCTCGCTGTAAGAGAGGAACATACAGGCATTAATGTGTGAGCACATGGAACTCCCAACCACTGCCCAGCCTTCCCATGCTGACACAGAGCACCGAGCCCTGCTCAGAGACACACCCCGACCCTTTTCTCCCTATGCTAAAGGTACTGCACACTCACTTCCAAGCATTCTTTGCATCTAGAAGAGCGTGTCACTTAGTTTTAGCTCATAAAATCATGAGATCAGGCTTCACTCTTTCCCCAGCAAACCACACCTGCAACCACAAGGGGGAGCCAAGAGCATCTAGAAACCCTGACCGCCCCCAACTCCCAGACACTGATGAGCAGATGAGCTACCCTTCTCCGTGCTTCTCACTCAGAGACATCAATCGTCAGTGTAGGAGACTGAATGAGGATGTCTCCTAAAGCTGTCCACATTCTAATCCCAGGGACCTATGAATAAATTACCTTACATGGCTAAAGAGACACTGCATGTGACTGCGTGTGAATGAGTCCTGGGAGGGGGAGATTACCCAAATGGGCCCTAAATGTAATTACAGGAGTCCTTGTAAAAGAAGGCAGAAGATTTTACTCAGAAGAAGGCAATGTGACCACTGAAGCCTAGAGCCTCCAGAAGGAACCAGCCCTGCCAAAACCTTGATTTTAGCCCAGTGAGACCCATTTCAGATTTCTGAGCTTCAAGACTCTAAGATAATAAATCCGTGTTGTTTTAAACCACTAAGTTTGTAATAATACTTAACGGCAGTCATAGGAAACTCAAGGGAACCTCCATAATTAATACCTGGGAGTACCTGGGGATGACAAGGGTGCTTCTCCACATGGCAGCCAGAACGAGTCTGAAGAACTAAGTCAGGTAAGAGCCCTTCCTGCCACCCACCTCTGAGTAAAAGCCACAGTCGCCACCAACTTCCTCGAAGGCATCAAAGCCTCCTTCTCTCCTTTGCTAGTTCCTGACCAC
The DNA here is from genome assembly GCF_004115265.2 of Rhinolophus ferrumequinum. Taxonomy (NCBI): domain Eukaryota; kingdom Metazoa; phylum Chordata; class Mammalia; order Chiroptera; family Rhinolophidae; genus Rhinolophus; species Rhinolophus ferrumequinum. The sequence continues at coordinate 51,008,262 of NC_046298.1, read as the reverse complement.
ATCCTTGGAGCAGATTAAGGGGGCTCCTGACTCGGGGTCTTTGCTCCCATGGTTCCTTTGGTCCAGAGCTGGAGGGTCTTCCCTCTGGTCTGCATGGCTTGTTCCCTCTCCTTCTGCAGGTCTCTGCTCAAATCAGAGAGGCCCTCCCCGCCTATGTTTTATTGTGCATCTCTCATACACTATCTGAGGGCAGGAGCTGTGTCTGTTGAGCATTCTGGTGAGTACTCAGGTCCAGAACAGTGCCTGGCACTTTGCAAGCATCCAGTAGTCGCTTGCTGAGTACATTATTAAATGAAGTACAGTGGTGGGACAGGTTTCTTGCCTGTCCAGGTCAAAATAGCATCTGATCAAAACAGTAAAAACATTTTTTTGAATGAGTGCGTGTGAAACGCAGGGGACTTCTGGAAAGGATATGGCACCTGGGACGAGTAACCTCAGGGTCTCGTTGTACCTGGGTAGAAACCAGGTGGCAAAGCCCACAAGGCCCTCGAGCCAGGGAGGCAGGTGGGCATGGGAGGGCTCCTGCCTGGGAGGCCCCGAATTCCCGACGACTCGCGCCCATCTTTCTCTCTCCGACAACCATGCCCTCGCCTGCTCAACCAAAATTTTAAGTTCATCCATTCATTCGTTTATTCTCTCCTTCCCTGTCTTGAAAGAAAGTCCCCAGTCTCGCCGCCGGGGTAGACTCGCCGTCCCCACGTCTCTGTGGAAAACAGGGCTCGTCTCTCGAAATTACATTTCCCAGAAGGCCGCGGGGGCCGCCGAAAGCTCCGATTGGCCCATTAGCACGTGCCCGGGCTGGGCGCGCAGCGGCCTCTCGGTTTCCCCCTGCGCTGGTCCGAGCCATGAGAAAGGAGGGCCCCAGAGCCCGGCCTAGGCGCGGTCGACTGCCCTCACCTCTGGACCGCGACGCGGGTCGGCTGTTTCAGCTGGGCCGGTAGGGCTGCGGCCCTTCCCCATGTCCTGCTTCACAGCGCCGCTTCCCTGCGACGGCCGAGCCCAGCCTCCATCTTGGCGAAGCCGGAATTGAAGGCGGCCGCGTGGGACGCGCCTCCGGCTGCGCTCTTGGCGATCGGGGCTGCCGGGAACTGTAGTTCGGTCACGAAGCCGATACCCGCCAAGTCCAGGGAGGGGCGCCTGGAGGCTGTCTCTACCTAAAGCTGGCTTTCTCGCCGCTTAATTCCGTTTCCCTGAAAGTAAGACCTAGCCGGACAATCAGTTCTAATATGTCTTTTGGAGCAAAAATTAATATAATACCCAGTCCTATTTCACCATAATATAAGACCCGGTCTTATATAATATAAATATAACAGTATAATATAATATGGGGTCTTATAAGACCGGGTCTTATGTTAATTTTTGCTCCAAAAGACGCATTAGAGCTGATTGTCCGGCTTGGTCTTATTTTCCGGGAAACACGGTTTCCCTTGTGCATCTTTCCCACAGCCTATTTTCTGTCTTTTCATCATGCTCCCTACTTCCTTCCTTTCCTGGCTCTTTTTTTCCTGTCTGTCCCCCCATCCTGGAGAACTGGCTCCCTTCAGGCTGTCAACATACGATTTTCAAAAAATTTAAAAACAAAACCCAGTGAGCATGTCTCAAAGATTGATTTACCTCATGAAGGGAACTAGGATGACATTGGTGGTTCCGGTAAGATGAGAGAGAAGGAACAATTGAAAGGATGAAACGAACATTAAAATAAAAACGCAAAGTCGCATTAATGTCCTAGAGGGCAGTGGGCAGCCCGGCATTTCAGTGTCCTGCCTGGAATCCTACCAGGTGACCACTCTAACCGTTGAGGTACTCTTTTCTACTGGGCAGAAAGCATTTGCAATCTACCAACCTTTTACAAGTTAGCATCTAACTTCACAGTATCCGGATTCCAAAGTACTTTTAAAAAGAATTGTTTTCCTTAGTGAATCAGACAGGGTTCCCAGTCATCGTTTTTGTCTTACTGTCAAGTTTTAGATACGTTTTCCTAACAAGGTTTTCCCTCCAACTCTGTCTCTTCTTGCTGTCTTGTCACCTTGTCTTAATCTTTGAAAACGCTCAATCCATCTTACTGTATCTGACTTCTGTCCCTTTTTCCCCTCTTGTCTCTGTACTCCTGTATCCTTGTCTGTCCCTTGATTTCTCCATGTCTGTACTTCTTTTCTCTGTGAATCTAATCTTCCTCTCCACTTGTCTCTCCTTTTACTTCCATCCCTTCCTAACTTCCATCCCTGTTTGCTAACTATTCTCACACACCTGTCTCCCCGGGCCTGACTCCCTGACGCACTGGCTTCGTATCACACTCTCTAGGTCTCAGAGTAGAAATCCCTCTCCATGTCTTTCTTAAGTCTGTTCAGTTACTTGAGTCTCTACCCTCGCAAGCTCTGGATCTCTGCCTGCCCGAGTGTCTCTCTCCTGTCTGTTTCTTTCTCTCGCCACCCCTCCCTCTCGCCCACCCTTTCTCCCTCTGGGCGTCTCAACCCCAGTCTCTTCCCCACGTTCTCACCTTGCTTCCTCATTGACACCCGCTGAGTCCCCGGGTTGCCTTGGAGACCTCCAGGTCGGCCTAAACGGTTACCATGGAGACACACAGGTCCGCCTACCTCCTGCCAGCACAGAGGAACGTCGTCGTGCCGCACGCGCGCGCACTGGGGACCCGGCTAACTACACCTCCCAGAAAGCACCCGGCGGAGCCGCTTCATTGTGCGGTCTGGACAGGCGGTGGAGAAGGTGCGTCCTCTTCGCCAGGGGGTTGCCATGGAGACCCAGGCTGACAGCGTCCTAGCGAGGTCCGTGATTGGTGCAGAACCCTGCTAATCCCTGGAAAGCCCCGAGAGAATTGAGGGAAAGGTGGTGGGAGGCATGCGCCGTTGGGAAGGAGGTGCTGCTGTCCGTTGTCCCCTGAGAAGCTTGCGTACGTCTACGGGGGCCCGGACGCCTGGATCTGAGGCGGGGACCGCGGGAAGAGGCGTCCGGGAGTGTGACTCGATCGTTGGGAACAACGCAACCCCCGGGGAACGGGGAGGAGGGTGGAACAGAGGCGAGGGTGGGGGAAGGGCAAGGAGGCGCTTGCGCTGGTGCGTAAAGCATTCTGGGAGACACAGTCCGGCCGGGGAGGGGAAGTCGGCGAGTGCGCATGCGCAGGAGTGCGGGGGAGCGGCCCGCTGAGCGCGGAGGTGAGGGCGGGGACCTCTCCTGGAAAGGTTTGGGCGGGGACCCGGGTGGCGGCTGCCGACTCGTGGATTCCGGCTGCCTTGCGGGACTGGGAGTGTGGAGCTGGGACCTGGGCACTCCCTCCAGGCGGGCTTGGCCCTGTCGCCTGAGGCCCATCAGTCACTGAGCATTGCCTGGCGACAGGCTTTGGGAGCCCCGCCCCCGGTTGCCATGGCGGCACCAGGACCTGCGGGGGGAACTCCCTAAAGCGGAAATTCCCCTCTAAGACTTTTGGTAAATGTAATTCAGGAACCTCCGCAGGGGCCGGCCAGCTGGGCGATAGCCTGACTTTCTGCCAGTTGCAGGTCGAACTGGAACCTTGAGGATCAGAGGTTTGGCTCACGGGACCAGGCGGCCCTCAAAATCGAATGCATCCCCTTAATAAACTCAGATTCCCTCACAAAGCCCGTGCCTTACCCGCAGCTGCAGAAGCAACCTCCGGAGGGGCGTCCCCATTTGCAGATGATGAAACTAAGGTTCACAGAGGCACAGCGACCTGCCAGGGATTCGTGGCAAATAGGCGAGATCAGAATCTTCGACCTAGCTCACAGACTCCCGCTCCCTTGGTCTCAGGACCTTTGTAGGTCCTCTGGGAACTCCCCCGTCACCTCCTAGCTCCACCTAAATCAGGAAACAGGATACGATGGGGCATTGCACGGTGTGACAAGTTGGGCTCAGGATAGGGCTGAATTTGGGGGGGATGCTACTGGGGGCTTGCACAGTCGGGGGGTGGGGAGGTGACGGTAGGCTTCCCTGTGGAAGGAACCAAGATGGCAGGGGATGGTTTGAGACTGGGTGGGAGAGTGGATGGTGCAATGATGGGCTAACATGGGGGGGATAGTAGTGGTGGCTGTTGTGGATGCTCTTTACTTGTCGGGGAGAGCTGCAGGGCAGGGATGACGTGCGTGTAGAAGGGCAGGATTCAGGGGAGAGGAAGAGACTTCTGGCCCTAAGAAGTTTTTGGAGCGGGAGCTACCAGAGACTCTGCAGGCTGAGCTAGAGCAATCAGGAACAGGTGGCTCATGGAGGGTGTACCAGCCCCACAGGTCCCTGGCATGTGACTGCCTCTCATTTGCCCTCCACTCGGGGCAGGTCTGAGGATAGAACAGCACAGCACACAGTAGGCACTCAATAACCATTCCGTGCCACTGTCCTCACTGCAGCAACCTGTTCCTCCCCCAGAGGTAGACACTAGCCTCAGAGCCCAGCCCCCGTAGTTCCAATGAGGCCTGCAGCATTGGGCTCCCCAGGACACGTACCCCCAGAGGACAAGAGGCCTGTCGTGGTGAAGCTGGAGGACTCTGAGGAGGAGGAGGCCACCCTGTGGGATCCTGGCCCGGAGGCTGCACGCCAGTGTTTCTGGCACTTCCGCTACGAGGAGGTGGCAGGTCCCCATGAGGCCCTGGCCCGGCTGCGCGAGCTGTGCCGCCAGTGGCTGCAGCCTGAGGTGCACACCAAGGAGCAGATGCTGGAGCTGCTGGTGCTGGAGCAGTTCCTGGGCACCCTGCCCCCAGAGATCCAAGCCCGCGTGCGGGGGCAGCGGCCAGGCAGCCCTGAGGAGGCTGCAGCCCTGGTCGAGGGGCTGCGTCGGGAGCCGGGAGGTCCCCGCAGATGGGTGAGTCAGGGGCCCTGGGCCAGGGTCAGGGCTGGAACATGCCCAGCTCTGCCTTACCCTCGGGGGTGCCATGTTCTGCTAGACGCCTGTCTCTTGTAGTTTGGAAGTGGTCACAAAAGTAGATGGCTCCAGCAATGCTGGCCCATTCCTACATCACCTGGAGTCATGGAAGGGATGCAGTGGGGAGAGAGGGAGGTTACTGGGCAGCCGTGGGTGTCAACCGCAGGAGAGCAGCCACATGTGGTCCCTCACTACCTGCTCAGTCCCCAGGGGAAGTGGGTCCTTGGAGGACCTAGTCAGTCAGGACCCCTGGAGTTCCACAGTGGGGTGAATGCCTGGCCCAGTGCCCTGCCTGGGCCACTGATCGAGATGGGGTACCTCCCCAGGTCACAGTCCAGGTGCAGGGTCAGGAGGTGCTATCAGAGAAGATGGAGCCCCTCAACTTCCAGCCCCACCCTCAAACCAAGCCTCGGACTACAGAACCTGGGCCTGAGACACCTCTTGGGGACACACAGAAGTCACTGCTGAGCCTTCAGGTGAAAGAGGAGCCCGAGGTTACAGAGGACCCAGGTGAGGGCAGGCAAAGTGGGCAGGACCCAAGGCCTAACTGGATGGACCATAGAAGCCTGGCCTGAAGCTCACAGGGCCAGTCACTTGCTAGATGGAACCATTCCCATGTACTGGTGGCCCCCACATCCCACCCAGCCAGTGGCTGTCACTGTCCCTCCCATGCCGAGCCTGACTGTCACAGCTGTGTTCCCACACCCCCCTGACATGGACCAGACTGTTCCCATGTGTGGACTGGGTTTCCATGTGTGAGAGGCATGTGGGGTTCACTCCCTGAGAAGATCGGGGGGGGTTATCTGCCAGTCACTGAGGAGCATGGGTGGGTGCAGCTGAGGGAGGACCCCAAAGTGCTGGTGGGGCACACCCCACTCATACACGTCAGGCAGGTGCCACAGCTGACCGCCCACACTCTCCACCATCCCTATGTGGACCGTTGTGCAGTGCCCCTCTCCTGCCCTCCCTGGCTATCAGCCCCCGTTTTATGCAAGAGTACAGGGTACAGACCTGAGCCTCCCTAATCCTGCTTTACTCCACCCCTGAGCTGGGCCCTTAGAGCTACCCTGCTGTGCCCAGCCCCAAGCCTGCCCCCAACTCTCACCCCACCTGATCCCAGCATCGGCACACCACTGAGGAGGGCAGAGGGGTGGAGATGGCCTTGGGCCGACTGACCCCACCCTTCCTCTCCAGAGTTTCTGGATTCTGGGCCTCTAGCCAACCCCCAGGAGGCCACTTCCACTCTCCTGCCTAAGAAGGCCCAGGTGAGCCCTGCACAGGTTGTGTCTCGCTCCCAGCCCCAGGAGCCACCATGGGTGGGGATCGGGTAGGTACCCCCCTGGGCCTAGTAGGGCACAGACGAGCCGTGACCACTGTGGTTTCAGGGTTGTGGGATGGCACTGGATCAGGCCTCTCCCCGCAGCGAGACTGAACCTGAGGGGCCTTCATGGAGAGAACACCCTGAGGCCCTGTGGCAAGAGGAGGCTGGGGGCATCTTCTCCCCAGGTGAGTAAGACGGGGCACAGTAGGGCTGTGCCCTCCGTGTGGGCAGTAGCACATCCACGTGCCCCACTCCTATGTAGCCCTGCTGCCCTATTACCTGGAGTGTTCCCTGCAACATCAACCTGCTTCACTGTCCTGCCCTCAAAAGCCAAGCCCTCCACTGGCCTCATACTCCTCCCACTGCGGCTTCCCACATAGTAAAATCTCCTAAGAGAGGGACCTCTGTTCCCCATACCCATGTCTCCCAGCCCTGGTATCCCGGCTGATCCTGAGACACGGCTCACATCCCACTGACAGGGTGGCGGGGCAGGGAGGGTTGGGAATTGCAGGGAGAGCAAGTTAGTAGAGAGAGAGGGTGGGCAGGACAATAGGATTCTGCCCAGTCATGCAGCATCTCAGGCCAGAGGCCCGTGCTGTCTACTTCAGCCACTCGGCCCTAGGTCAGCCATCATCCAGGCTCCTGGACTCCCTGCTCCCTGGACCCCTTTCTTGGTTTATTCCCTTGTTCTGGTTGACCTTCCCATAAACTCGGGTGTGGGGCATAATGCATGTGTCTAACACTCAACATTAGACTGAAGTTTAGCTGGATGAAGAATTATTTTTATTAACGTGGCAGTCTCGATCTTTTTTATCTCGTTATTGGAGAGCCCTTTCCATTTGAAAACCACATCTCAGTTGTGGGAAACTGGCTAGAACTGATTCTTGGGCTTCCTTTTCCATTGTTTTGTTCTTGTTTCTGGAATGCCTGTTCCTTGGCTGTCGGCCTCTGGAGCAGGTCCTCTAATGTTCTTATCTTTTCACTCCCGTCTTCCATCCCTTTCGTGTTTTCCAGAAAATTTCTCCAGTTATATCTTCCAGACCTTCCGTTGAGATTGCCATAGCTGCTAGCATAGTTTTGATTTCCAAGAGTGTTCATTCCTTGAACATTCATGTTTTTATGGCCGCTTCTTATTGTTCTTACTGTTATAACACCTTTTCTTATTTCTCTGGGAACAGCAGTAACTTGTTTTGTAATGTGGTCTCTGTTCCAAGCTGTCTGCTTATGTGTAAGAAAGGGGACCACAAATCTGGTGGCTCTGAGCAGGTGGGTGTGGGGCTGGGAAGGATATGGGGGGGCCATTCCCCAAGGAGACCCGTATCTTGAGTGATGTGAGGGGAAGGGTGGAGTGTTAGTGGATGCCACTGAAGGGTCTGTAGGGCAATCTGGCTGGGCCGTTTGGGGGCACCCCTTGCTCTGAGCATCTTCAGGGCTTTCTTGAGTCCTCCAAGAAGATACTTGCAGCCTCTTGCCAGCATCCCAGAAGAGAGACTGGTGTCTCAGCACACAGTATGACTTCACTTAATTCTTCAACTTCTTCAGTATTGTCTCCCACTTACAACCCAGCCATTTGCCAGGAATCAGGTCTACAGCAGAGCTCACCACTTGCCCAGAATCCTGTGCAGACAGAGCCCAGGGCTGTCGTGTACAGGAGCCCTGCCCTGCACAGCCAGCGGTACCTGGTGCCTCCAACTCCTAAACTTTTCTAGTCTTCTTTGGAATAAAACAGGTTGATTTTTTTTTTTTTCAATTTTCCCCACTGCTGATTTAGTATTCCCCTTCTCCAGTCTGCTACAGTCACCACTTACCCATCTGCTTTCTAGAGTAGAAAAGGTCAGGGGTTTGTTCCCTTTCCTCTTCTCTTCATCTTTGTGGATTTTATGGCTTTAAAAAGAAAAAGGAAGTTTATTGTGGTGTTTACTGTTGTTTCAGGATGGAACAAATTTAAATACATGCCATGGTTGTTACCATTCTTTTTTCATAATGTCCTTTATTCCTGGATGCTGGTCCCTCCTTTGAGGCCTTGGAAATAGTTGTGTCCTTCCCAGACTGGGTGGTGAGCTCGGCTGTGCGTTCTCCTACTGGAGGCACTGCCCATCACAGCTCTAGGAGCCTGTTTGTCCCCACCCTAAGCATTATCCTAAGTGAGGGGCTGCCACAGGGCCCATCAAAACCCTAAAGTGGAAGGATCACCTGGGCCCCAGGCCATTCAGTGGGAATGCCTCTGCAGCCCCACCGAAAGCAGACAGCTTATTTGTATTCAGGTCTGTGGGTGCCCTGGGCCGACCCAGCCTATACCCTCAACCTCCCGCTTCAGTCCCTGGGCCTCCACAGCTCACCCCCGAACTTCATCAGCTGTCCCTTCTTATGCTCTGTGTCAGAGCAGAGAGTAGGATCTGGCATGTGCCCCTCCTCCCATTTGGCTGGTCACCCCCTCAAGTTTGGAGCTGCTTCTCTCAGTTCACAGCCCGTCTCGGCTTTCTTCAGCCACACCGCCACCCATCATACTACCACTGCAAGGCTCTCTGCTGGGTTCCTTTGCAGCCCCACTCCTTCCTCAGGCTGCACTGCTGTATCTTCAAACACAGGTTCCCCTCTGGCACTGTAGCCCCCCCCCACAGGGCTCCTGCCTCCTCCCCTTACCCCTGAACTGAACACTTTCTGTGTTTTCATCATGAGACTATTTTGAATAGCTAATGCACTCACGTTAGAAAATTCAGAGTGCACGAGGGAGTACACAGTGAAATGCCCCTCCCCTGCCTGGGTCACATGGTCCTGCTCCCCAACAACCAACATGACCGGCTCATGTGTCCTTCCAGAAAGATTCTGTGCATAGAACAGCAAACACAAATTCAGATGCATACTTATTTCCCTTCTTTAGAACATAAATGGGTGCTTACTCTTCACCCTACTCCACACCTGACATTTTTTATGCAAGTGACCTCGTCTTTGGACAGCTGCGTAGAGCCCCACTGTGTACATTCAGGCTCCCACTGACGTACATTTGAGTTACTTTTCAGTGCTGAAGTGAGAAACCTCGAACACAGGTCATTTCATACAGACGGGAACACAACCGTTCAAGAAGTACCTAAAAGAATTGCTGGATCAAAGTGTGGGAAACTCCCATTTTGATGTCTTTTGCCACACTGGCTTCCCATTTCTGTTCACCAGCAATGCACACAAATGCTTGGGTTCCTACAGCGGGTGTGAAAATGGTAGATGACTACACCTCTAATGCAGTTTTCTTATTTGGAGGGAGTGAAGGATGTTTTATGGGATTTACGTGTTAGTGACTTTTTTTCTCCTGTTCGCATCCTTTGTCCACATTTGTCAGGTTGTTGGTCTTGTTGGTTAATTGAACTCTTAAAAAGTTCATTAGCTCTTTGCCTCTGGAGAGTTTCTCAGTTCATTTTCTGACTCGCAAGTTGTTTCTGCTGAGCACAAGTTATTTCCTTTGATGCAGTATCATATATCTGACTTTGGACGGTGGGGATTTTCTGTCACCCAGAAAAGCCCTTGCTACTCTCTCAGTCTCCTTGATTTAACTTCCCCCTGGGCTTTCCATTCTCTGGTCCCTGCTTCTCACTTGCCCTTGCTCACTCCTCATCTGTCACCCAGCATCTCATGCTGGAGTGCTCAGGGCACGGCTGGGGCCCGCTCTTCTTCTCCACAGACACCTATACATTTGCTCTCATGCAGGCTGAGGGATCCACGTGCCATGGATGTGCCACGGCACCCATGTCCATGTTTCCTTGAATGCTGGGCCCTACTCCCACATCCCACAGCCTGCCTGCACCCTCTGTCCCTTGGATTCATGGATTCATGTCCCTTGGTTTCATGGGCATCAAGCAAGGCACATCAAACCCACCCACTTCCTTGCATTTGTGGAAACCATCCTCACCCACCTGGATAGTACAAGGGCCACCTGCCCCACCTTTGCACTACAGCCCTTCCAGGATGGCGATTTTTGCAAACTTAAGTCAGACTTGGAAAGCTTGTCCCCAGCTTCTCAGTCTCCCTCTTCATGCTCTGTCACCTCCTTGGTCAGTTTCAGGTCCCTCTAGTTCTCACTTCTCCCAGGGCTGGAGTGGTCTGGGCACAGTGGATTCTGTCATGAAGGAGTGGATCCCCTTGTGCAATGCAGGCTTTGCGCTCCAGATGGACAGTGTCTCTGCTGGCTCAGGCACTATGAACCCCCACCTACACATCCCCTGGAACCTCGGTGTGTCCAGCCTCACGGGTCAACTCCGGTCACCCTCCCGAGAAGGTGGCTTCTCACATGCGCTCGTGCTCCCCAGCGACCCGGGAGGTGAGCAGGACCCCATGGACGAGGATCCCTGCCAAGGCATGGGCCACATACTGGCCACTGCCCGCTGGCACACCCCCAGGGGTAGGAGCCGGGGACGGGGCCGGGGCCGGGGCCGCCCGAGCACAGGCGCCGGGGCAGTGCGAGGTGGCCGTTGCGACGTGTGTGGGAAGGTGTTCAGCCAACGTAGTAACCTGCTGCGGCACCAGAAAATACACACGGGAGAACGACCGTTCGTGTGTGGCGAGTGCGGCCGCAGCTTCAGCCGCAGCTCGCACCTGCTGCGCCACCAGCTCACTCACACAGAGGAGCGGCCCTTTGTGTGCGACGAATGCGGCCAGGGCTTCGTGCGCAGCGCGCGCCTGGAGGAGCACAGGCGCGTGCACACGGGCGAGCAGCCTTTCCACTGCGCTGAATGCGGCCAGAGCTTCCGGCAGCGCTCCAACTTGCTGCAGCACCAGCGCGTCCACGGCGACCCTCCTGGCCCAGGTGCTGGGCCCCCCGCGCCTCCCAGTGTGCCCGAGCCACCAGGCCCCTTCCCGTGCAGTGAGTGCCGCGAGAGCTTCGCGCGGCGCGCCGTGCTGCTGGAGCACCAGGCCGTGCACACGGGGGACAAATCCTTCGGCTGCGTGGAATGTGGTGAGCGCTTCGGCCGCCGCTCGGTGCTGCTGCAGCACCGGCGCGTGCACAGCGGCGAGCGGCCCTTCGCCTGCAACGAGTGCGGCCAGAGCTTCCGTCAGCGCTCCAACCTTACACAGCACCGGCGCATCCATACGGGCGAGCGGCCCTTCGCCTGCGCGGAGTGCGGCAAGGCCTTCCGCCAGCGGCCTACGCTCACGCAGCACCTGCGCGTGCACACGGGCGAGAAGCCCTTTGCCTGCCCCGACTGCGGCCAGCGCTTCAGCCAGCGTCTCAAGCTCACGCGCCACCAGCGGACACACACCGGGGAGAAGCCCTACCACTGCAGCGAGTGTGGGCTGGGCTTTACACAGGTCTCGCGGCTCACGGAGCACCAGCGCATCCACACCGGCGAGCGGCCCTTCACCTGCCCGGAGTGCGGCCAGAGTTTCCGGCAGCACGCCAACCTCACGCAGCACCGGCGCATCCACACAGGCGAGCGCCCCTACGCGTGCCCCGAGTGCGGCAAGGCCTTCCGCCAGCGACCCACGCTCACGCAACACCTGCGCACCCACCGGCGTGAGAAGCCTTTCGCTTGCCAGGACTGTGGCCGTCGCTTCCACCAGAGCACCAAGCTCATCCAGCACCAGCGCGTCCACAGCATGGAGTAGCCAGTGGTCAGTGCACCCCGTCTGCATCCACCTCCATGCTGTGCGTGGGATTAGCAGGACAGAACACCTACCTCACAGGGTTGCTGTGCCTGCGATCGCATACATAGAAGCAGGTCCACCTAGGGCCTGACCCCCCCAGTAGGTGCTCAATAAACAGTAGAAGGAACCCTGGGTCTGGGTCTTCACACACACAGTGCCTCCCCACCTGCGTGGGTCCCCCTGCCACCCCACCCATCCACCACTTCCACTGCAACCCTAGGAGAGCCATGTCCCCCTGCAGAGGTGGCTCCTAGCAGCAGCTGTCCTTGTCTGTCCTAGCGGGGTGCCCCCTATACCATGGCTCTTGTACTGTTTGCCCAAGATGCCTTCGACTCACACATCCACATCAAGCCAGCTGCCAGGCGTGGACCTGGACTGGCCCAGTTCTCCCCAGCCAGCCAAGATTATCACATGCAGTATAAGTAGCAAACGTGCACAGCAGGCCACAGCCGGCCTAGGATGTGTGTTTGTAAAACTTGAAACCTAGGAAGACATTTCTTAGGTGTAAAGGCTGGAAGGATTTATCTGGAAATCCACATTCTTTCAGGACTTTACCTCATTCTCCCAAGCCCAGCCTCCCCATGCAATATAAACCCAGTTATTCTCACCCCAACCCCAGCTTTCCAAATCTGTCCACTTCTGTCCACTCCGAAGCACTGCTCTGATCCCAGCCACCCATCTCCAGCCTGGAGGTCCACAGCACTCAGCCTCCCTGCCGGTTCCTGCCCCTCCTTTAAAAAATGGACACTATCTTCCCAGCGTCAGTTCCCAGAGGCTAGCCTAACACCTCACTCCTTGCCCGTCACGTTTTGCCTCCTCCCTGCAGGGCTCTGACGCCAGCTTCCCTCAGGGCCTTTACACGTGGCAAGCCCTGTGCCTCCCAAAAGGCTGCAGGCCCATGGCCTACAGGAATTCTTGACACCCAAACCACCTGTGCCCCGCGACCACTTGGGTGGCTATGAGGGTGAGAAGGAACACACAGATGCACCACTTCCAACCCGCCCCTCTACTTCAGTCTGGCCATGCCCGACCCAAGGGCCTCGCATAGCTGGCATGGTTGAGTCCCACTGCACCGTGGGGAAGCCACGATGTTAGAGACCACAGAAGTCTAGCTTTGCCTAGTCCAGTGTCACTTCTCCAGGGAACCAATATCCTATCCCCAGATGGGCCATCAGCTGATGGGCCTCAGCAACTGGCCTGAGGATGAACACCTGGGTCAGGTTGGCCAATAGAAACTTCCCCCTTGAAACTTTGGCTGGAAACAGCGTGATGGTCATCAACCCTAATGTGGAAATAGCGTTTATGAAAATAATCAAGAGCAGAACAGCTAAGAACAACAGAGAGGAAGGGTTAAAGGGAGAGCTCGAGTCTGGAGGGGACCTCTGAGTCTCAGGACCAACTATGTCTGAACCTTGAGAACGCTGGGACGGTTGCAATTAGCCCCAAACCTGAGCTGTTTGAGGTTTGAGCCCCCATCCTTAGCCCCTGGCTCCCCTCCAGCACTCAGTTGTCACGGGAGTCAAGAAACGATGCTGGGAGTGTGAGGCTGGTACAACCAGGGGGTTGAAGGGGGCATCTGGGTTGGTGGCATTGAGAATGGAAGGGCCGAAAGGGGGAGCGATTACAGAAATACAGCTGGGATCAGTCCACGGAGACCAAGGACGCTAAGGGTGACCGACACTCACGGCAGAGCCTCCGCGGAGGCTGGGACCGGGATAGACGTCAGACCAAGGTGCGATGAGGTGGAGGCGACTCCTTGAGGTGAGGATGGGGGATGGGGCCAAGGTGAGGGCCACGGGCCTGGGCCAGGGCAGGCGGCCGAGAGGAACTTGGCCGACCGTAGCGTGGCCCCAACTGGACCGCCGGGACCATGTCTCCCACAATACTCCGGGAGGGGACGGCAAGTTGTTTCAGAGACAGACGGGAACGTGCCGCGGAAGCCGCCTTCGGACCCGGAAGGGCTGAGCTGCAGAGCCCTGGCTGCCCCCACTGGTCCACCCGGGTGCTGGCCAACCCTCGTGACGCCAATCCTGACCCACCTCACGGTTTCCGCGGTGACAGCCGGAAGTTGCAGAACCCTTGGGACAGGCTGAGCTGTGATTGAGGGGAGGCTGGCCCCGCCCACAGCGCCCCTGCAGGCGGCTTAAGTTCCTCCTGCGCCCCCGCCGGAGCTCATGACAGGCGCCGAGAACGACCCCCACCCGAGTGTCCACCCGCATTACCCTCCAGGGTGCTGACCACTCTGGCACAATACATTTTGTTAGTTTACCTCGACTAGAATCTCCCCGAGCGGGTTCTTTGATTGGATTTAAGATAGAACACGAGGGTACTAGACTCCGCACTCGCTGGGAAACTCCCCTGGCCTCGCCCTGGGATCTGGCCCGCAGCGATCACCATGCCCCTGTCTGTGACCTCCGGGAAAAAACCCCATTTGACCCACCCCCGCCGCGGTCCGCACTAGTGCAAGTGGGAATGGGCCGAGAGCGAGCGAAGCAGCCCGCATCTGCCCCACTTAAAGATGGCGGCGACACCGCCCCTGGCCTGTATCCGCGAGCGTCTCCGGAAGTGACCACGAGACGCCTAGACAAGCGAAAATACTCGAGCCCAGCCGAAAAAGCCCGAACCCTATGCCCCATCGCTGAGCAACGTGAGGCGGGGACGGCGGCGGTGGTTGCGCAGGCGCACAGGGCAGGCCGGGCTCGAAGAGCCGAAGCGGGAAGGCGGCGGAAATAGCCGAAGTGGTAGGGCGCCCGAGGCAGTTGCGGACTTCCGCGCCAAAGCCGCTGCTGCCGAGACTCCTATACACCGCCTCCGCCTCCTTCCACCCCTTGCCGCAACCCCTTCGCGAAGGAGCGAGTGAGCGAGCCGGCGGCGCGTCCCAGACAGCCCGCAGCCGCAGACGCAGCTGGGCCCGAGACCTGAGCGGGCGAGGAGGCGGAGGGAGCGGCCGGGTGGGGGCGGGGCCGAACAGTTCGGAGGAGAGCCGAGTCTGCTCGAGCACCGCCGAGCGAGCCCGAGGCGCCGGGGCAGGCCGGAGCTGGACTACGGGAGCCGACGCGGGACGCGCGGTGGGCGCGGAGCGGCGCGGCAGGCCGGACGGGCCGCGGCAGCAGCGGAGAAGGCCGCGGCGGCGGGTCCGAGTGGCGCGGGCAGCGGCGGGCGGCCGTGTGGCCGGGGTCCCGGGCCCCGCGGCGGCGGCGGCGGCGGCGGCGGCGGCGGCAGGATGATCAAGCTGTTCTCGCTGAAGCAGCAGAAGAAGGAGGAGGAGTCGGCGGGCGGCACCAAGGGCAGCAGCAAGAAGGCGTCGGCGGCGCAGCTGCGGATCCAGAAGGGTAGGGGTCGGGGGTCAGAGCCTGGGGTCGGGTTATGAGGGAACGAGGAGTTGGATAATGTTCCCCCCAGGGTCAGCGATGTCAGATTGGAGGCCATGGATGTGGGGGGTCGGTGGTCAGGCCCTGAGGTGGGGTGATGGGGGAATCGCGTGGGGTAATGCAGTCACCGGGGTAAAAGGGATCAGAGAAGCGGGGCACAGGATGGGGCAGTTAGGATAGTTGGAAAGCCAGGCAGGCGTCTGGTATTGGGGACCGGGAATCTGAGGGTCAGGCGGTGGGGGGGGGTGGTAGGGGGCGGGGGACTGAGAGTCGGGGGGGGGTCAAACAGGAACCTGAATGACAAGCAAAGGAGATGGGGATAGTGGGAGCCACCGATTGGGGATAAGAGTGGGAGAGGATTTCGTATATTATGCTGGAGTCACTGGGAATCTGGGAGTCAGATGGGGTAGAGACGGACTGGGGGTCATCATATGGCAATTTGGGGTTTGGGGTGACAGGTAGAGGAGGGAGGGATAGTGGGTGCCAGGGAGAGTGAGGCTGGGGACTCACAGGTCTGGGGGTCAGATAGGAACATGGGTTTGGGATGACAGGCAGAGGAGAGATGCTGGAGACCTGGGACTGGTGAGGGGATGATTTAGAGTATGGAGGTGCCAGGGTGCTTGAGTTTGGGTGGACAGGTGGGGACAAGCAGGGTCCACTAGAAAGTTGGAGGTCATGGCTGGGTATCCTGGGGTTTGGGGTTATCAGAGACTCTTGGGGGCCACTTGGGAGCGGTGTATTCAGAAGAGTCTAGAGTTTATTCTGGGCCGAGAGCTAGGGCACAGCCACAACTGAAGATGCATATTTGGGGTGTTGTTTTGGACCCAGAAGATCCTGCTTGGAGACTGGGGAGCAGAAAGAGCAAGGAGAGAGTTGGGGATGTGGGGCACAGCCCAGGACAGCCCTGGGAGTCTTGGATGAAGCCATAGGGGCTCTGCTGGCACCTGTACCTGTTCTGAGCACGCTCCTCTCTCACTCTTCCCTCTTTGTTCCCTTTCTCTGCTGTGCAAATCCAGACATAAACGAGCTAAACCTGCCCAAAACGTGTGACATCAGCTTTTCAGATCCCGACGATCTCCTCAACTTCAAGCTGGTTATCTGTCCTGATGAGGTGAGGATACACTCAGCTGGACACCCAGGCACAGTCCAGGGGCTGGTTCCCAAGTAGGGAGACCTGGTTCACCTGTCAGGCCCTGCAGGATGGGGCCCTAACACCTTTTTCTCTTTCCTCACAGGGCTTCTACAAGAGTGGGAAGTTTGTGTTCAGTTTTAAGGTGAGTTCCAGGTGGGTAGGGATGGCTCCCTGGGCTGAGGAGGCAACAGATGAAGCCCCAACCAAGCACTGCCTGGGTACCTATCCACTTCCCCCTCTCTTTTCCTGGAGCCAGGTGGGCCAGGGTTACCCGCATGACCCCCCCAAGGTGAAGTGTGAGACGATGGTCTATCATCCCAACATTGACCTCGAGGGCAACGTCTGCCTCAACATCCTCAGGTGAGGGCGCTGGCCCTCCACTGCTCTACCCAGCCCTATCAGGCCCCCCTCATTGCTTTGCACTGAACCAGTGGCCCTTCCCTCCTCCTGTGGTCTGTGTCCCTCTATCTCTTCATCTCCATGTTTTCTTCCTCATGGCTAGACCTTGGCTTTCTCCCTGGCCTGGCCTACTCTGCACCCTCCCCCTAGCCTCTCACATCCGCACTGTCCCACACCATGGGCCTGACATGACCAGTTCCAGCAGGGCGTGTGGCAGCCACACACTCACCAGTCCCTGAACCTGATGCTCTCTGTCCACAGAGAGGACTGGAAGCCAGTCCTTACGATAAACTCCATAATTTATGGCCTGCAGTATCTCTTCTTGGTGAGTAGGGCTGGATGGGTAGGCTTTGGGGAGGTTGGTTGTCTGCCCCTTGGGCATGTTGACCCCTGCCCATACTGGCCACAGGAGCCCAACCCCGAAGACCCACTGAACAAGGAGGCCGCTGAGGTCCTGCAGAACAACCGGCGGCTGTTTGAGCAGAATGTGCAGCGCTCCATGCGAGGTGGTTACATCGGCTCCACCTACTTCGAGCGCTGCCTGAAATAGGGTTGGCGCGTACCCACCCCTGCCAGGGCCAACAGCCCCGGCATCCCCTGCAAATATTTATTGGGGCCCACAGGTGGGGAGCATGGGGCAGCAAGTGGGGGGAGATCCTGTGCCCTGGCCTTGCCTCCTCTCTCTACCACCCACTCCTAGTTATTATTTTTTTTTTTTAACCACCGTGTGATTAAGGTCGGTTCTGTCTTCCCCCGACCTGCTCAGCGATGGGAAATGAATTGGCTTGTCTAGCCCCCCGCTGGGTGCCGTCCAACCCCCCACTCTGGGCTCTGGGGTGGGTAGCCAAGGGGACTGGGTGGCCTGGGCCCTGCCACCCCATCCCTCCACCACTGGAGGTTCCTCCAGGCTATTAAAGGGGAATGTTACTGCATGGTCTCCGCCTCTTCCTTCTGTGGACTGGGAGGGGCAGCTGATGTCCAGCAGGGCTCCTTGGACAAGAGTGCTGGGAGGTGTGTGGTCTCAGGTGGCATTGGGGTACCGCTCAGCAGGATGTCCATTACCGGGGGCAGTGGGGCGATCAAGCCCCAAGCCTTGGGCTGTGTGGGACGATTCCCACTTTGGGATGAGGCAGGGGTGGGATCCAGTAACCACAGGCTATCTGGCCGGCAGATTAGCTTAGGGGAAAGTGCGCCATGTCCACCTCAGACCCCTCCTGCCGTGGTGGACCCACAGGGGAGGACCCTGCCTGGTGCTACCAGGTGCCTGAGGTCCAAAAACATCAGGGAGACTTCAGGGGCCCTCGGATGAGCTGAGCCCTCTAGTGTGTGACGTGATGGAATGCAAGACCTCTGGGGTGGCTTGGGGGAAGGTGTCGGAAGGTGCACCAACCCCGCGGGCACCGGGACTTCGGGTGTGGCCCGGCTTCCTGAGGCGGGACACAAACGTGTGACACACCCTCAGGCCTGACACGGAGAAACGGGAGGTAGTGCGCATGCGCGTGCACGCCGGCCTGCTCCAGGGCGCGTGCGCACGCGCGTTCTTACCGCCTCCCAGCATTCCGGGTGCGGGCGGGGTGTGTGACGTCAGGTCGTTTAATCCGGAAACGGCGACGGCGGAGGCGATAGAACGGAGGGGCTGTCGGTGGGCGCGCCCGAGATCCGAACGAGAGGCCCGGAAGCGGAAGCGGGTCCCTGTCCCAGCTCCGGTGAGTGGCCCCTGCTGGGCCTTGGGTCCGAGGGCGGCTCGTGGGCGGCCAAGTACGAGGGCCTCTTCGCCCAGGCGTCGAGGACCCTGGCCTCACCATCGGGGCGCCCTACGCCGCCTTGCTTTTGGAGCGCAGGACCCCTAACACCGCGAGACTCTGTCCTGGATGTGCAGAGCGCCCCAATGCCCACCATCCCGTCCTCGATGTTCAGGGGTCCCCGAAGACTCCAGGACCTGGCCTGGGTTTACAGGGCGCCCCAACATCCATACCATCCTCTGGGATACAGGGGTCTCCGACCGCCCCCAACCGTATTCTCCAAAACCAGGTTCCCTCAGCATTCAAGGACCTCCCGGTACGAATAACATCCATATGCTGTCAACTTGGCACCGAGGGCCTCCACTTACCCTGCCCTGCCATCACAAGCCCCCACAACTGCCTTACCCTTGTCTCTCAGGGTCCCAAATGCCCCCAGTGCACCCACACACATCCACCTCCAGTCTCATTACATCAGAGACAACAGGACCTCACCTCCCTGTCTGGAGAGGGAGACTGAAACCTCGAGCCTCTGTTGGGGCTCTGTGATGGAGATGGGGCTGGTGTGGGTACGCTGTGGTGGATGACTTTCAGGTTTGCCTGTTACCATTCCTGTTCCTGGGGCTACCCGGATATTTCAGGCCGCACTGTTTTGGTCTTCCATCCCCAACTCCTCTCCCTGCTGGCTCCCTTATCCCTCCCCAATACACCCTGTGACCCTGACTCTGCCTCTGGCCACCTTTCTGGGCCTCTTGCCATCCTGCAGCTAGGGATTGCCCTTGTCCCAGGCCCCCCAGCGGGGTCCTGCTACCATGGACCTGTTGTTTGGGCGCCGGAAGACACCGGAGGAGCTACTGCGGCAGAACCAACGGGCCCTGAACCGGGCCATGAGAGAGTTAGACCGTGAACGACAGAAGCTGGAGACCCAGGAGAAGAAAATCATTGCAGACATCAAGAAGATGGCCAAGCAGGGCCAGATGGTGAGTTCGTTTGGGCATGAGCTGGGACACAGGGCCAGGCACTGCTGTGACTGCAGCAAGTGGGACAGGACACCAACAGATAGGTGCTTTGAGAAAAAGGGCTTCCCAGGAAGTGATCAGAGCTGAACCATGAGTAATGCAGCGTGCCTGTGAAGATCCAGGCAGCAAGTGTGAGATGAAGTGATGGGTGAGCTCAGACCACTCAGAAGCACGGGCCACAGTAGAAGCTGAGCCAAAGGGCCTGGGGTACTCGGACCTTTGGGCCATGAGGAGACAGCCTGCTTGAACCAGGAGTGAGCAAAGCCTGATGGGTGACAGTTTGGGCCTGAGCAGCTGGGTTGAGGAGGTGCGTTTTCTGGGATGGGCAAGGCAAGGAAGAGGTTTGGGGAAGAAGTAAAAAGCTGGCTTTGGGCAGGCTTGCAACTGCCAGGCGAGATGGCCAAGACAGTGAACAGTGACTGAGTGGCCCAGCCTCCCTCCCAGCATGTGAGCTCACAGAGGAGCCTGTGGACCAGGCTGGAAGGAGGGAGCAGTGGCTGCTGGGGTTAGTTAGCCACAGGGCCTCTGCCTGCCACCTGTCCCGTCTCCTCAGGATGCCGTGCGCATCATGGCCAAGGATCTGGTGCGCACACGGCGCTACGTGCGCAAGTTTGTGTTGATGCGGGCCAACATCCAGGCTGTGTCCCTCAAGATTCAGACGCTCAAGTCCAACAACTCCATGGCACAAGCCATGAAGGGTGTCACCAAGGCCATGGGCACCATGAACAGACAGGTAGGTAAGCCTGTTCCTGCCCTGGGCCCCTCCTCCCAATACCCTTCAGGCACCAGGCTCTCTCGCGCGCACGCACACACACACACCCCTCCTCCCATAGCTCAAGCTGCCCCAGATCCAGAAAATCATGATGGAGTTTGAGCGGCAGGCAGAGATAATGGACATGAAAGAGGAGATGATGAATGATGCCATTGACGATGCCATGGGCGACGAAGAAGATGAAGAGGAGAGGTACGGACACCAGTAGGGGTGGGAGTGGGTACTGCCCCACTTGTGCTTAACCCTCAGTTTCTGTCTTTTCTCCTCTAGTGACGCAGTTGTGTCCCAGGTCCTGGATGAGCTGGGACTGAGCCTGACGGACGAGCTGTCAAGTGAGTGTCCACAGCTTGGGCTCGGTTTTCCCTCCCAACACTGTCTCCCACAAGGGGCTCTAACCCCCCCCTCTCTACAGACCTCCCATCCACTGGAGGCTCACTGAGTGTGGCTGCCAGTGGGAAGAAGGCAGAGGCTGCAGCCTCGGCCTCAGCCCTTGTGGACGCAGATGCGGACCTGGAGGAACGGCTCAAGAACCTGCGGAGGGACTGACTGCCCCATGCCACCCCAGGCCAGTGACACCCACTTTCACTTTACCCTGTCTGTAATAAAAGATATTGGACACTTATTCCTGGGCCTGTGACTGGCCTCACACATAGGTCTCTTGGGGCCTGAATCACTCAGGGCATGGCTGTCAAGAGGACAAGTGCCAGATTACTTGGGGTGTGGCGGGTACACAGGCCAAGCCCACCCATGTTCACACTTGGGGCTCTGGGTCCAGTTGCAGCAGCCCTTCCCGGGCTCCAGCACCCTGCCTCAACACTGCACTATCACTCCCAGGACAGCAGGCTCCCAATACTAGGGTAGAATTCTGCAGCCTCAGCCCACCCAGCTCACTAGTGCATCATCTAGTCGTGCCAAGTCCAGGAGGTGTTCGGGAAAAGGGGCCACCACTAAGCAGGTAACAGGCTTCCCCCTGCCTACCCACAGAGCACCCCTCCCATTCAGCTGAGACTCACGCCATCAGGGAGTCCAGGAGGGACGCCCTACCCCTGCAGGGCCCCCCAGGGCTTGGTGAGATAGCTGCAGAAAGACACCAAGCCCCAGAACACTGCCCCCACCAACCAAGGCTGAGGAACTTGTGAAGTTTTTATTAAATCCACAGAAGTAAAAACCATATTGTGAAGGGCTGGGGAATGGGGTACCAAGGAGTGGGAGCCAGGCCACCGGAGGGGGATGGGCAGGGCTGCAGGACCGATAGGCTGAGCTGGCGCAGGGGGACCAGCTTCAGGGGCCATCACCAGAGCCACTGGACAACTCCTGGGCACTCAGGCCAGAACCAGGCAGGCTCAGGGGCGGGGGCTCCACCAGCACAGCAGAGAACTTTGTGTCCCCGAAGGCCTCGTTCATGCGCGTCTCGAAGAAGCGCTGCAGGCCAATAATGGACTGCACGTCCGCCTTGTCCTGAGAAAGATGGATGGCATGGCAGGGTGGGTTCCGGCCCTCCCAGCCCTTCCCCTTCCCCTCCCCTCCCCCCAGCCATCCCCCACCTTGCCCTTCTCCAGAGGCTCACCTCTGTCAGCTTGTTGAACTGCTTGAACATTCGGCCCACATCCTGGGCAAACTCCTGGGGGGAGCTGTAGGGGGGTGACAACTTCTCCTGGAGGCGGGCCCGGATCAGGGTAAGGTCCAAGGTGCCACCAGGCTGATCCTACAGTAAAAGGCCACAGGTAGAAGGTGAGGCAGGGTGCCCAGTCCTGCCCGGAACTCCCCACAAGTCCGAGGACTCACCAGGGAGAAGCTCGAGTCGGTGGCCAGCTGGTGCAGGGGCCGGCAAGGCTCATGGCAGAACAAGGCCAGCAGGACACGCTCACACTTCTATAGAGGAACGCAGTATGGAGAACGTTAGTGGGGATGGGGCATAGAGCTGCTGAACCATCAAGGGAAAAGTCCCACCCTCACCTGCTGGTTGGCTGGTGACAGCTTGGCCACCACTCCAGTGCTGTCACCAGTGTCCAGGCTCGGGTTGCCATCCTCCTCCTTCAGATCAGGTAGCACATGGCAGAGTGAGCAGCTCCACTCCTCCCTAGATGGGACAAAGAATAAGGAGCTGCCCCCACCCTGGCCAGCCCATTACCCCAGTGCCCACAGCCCCGCACCCTGGCACATCTTGCAGAGTGGGCAGGTGGCAGTCCAGGTGGAAGCAGAATTCGCACTGGTTGCACATGACCAGGTCGCCTGGCTTCTGACAGACGCGGCAGATGGTGGCACTGTCATCCAGGGCACCTGGGCCACCAGCCGGGGCTGAGGTGCCCTCTGGAGCCACCACCTCCAGGCCTGAGCTGGTGCTGCCACTGGGTGAGGCCAGGCGTGGGCCCTCAGCACCAGGGCCCTCCGCCAAGGCCATCAGCACAGGCTTGGTCTCGGGGCCCTCAGTGGCAGCAGATGGGGCTCCAATAGCAGCCTCTGTCTCTTCCTCCTAAAAGAAAAATGATAGGTGTTCAGCATGGTGCAGGCCTAAACAGTAGTCATTTCCCAGCTGTGATCCCTTGGGGGCAAGCTTACCTTGACAATGGCCATGCCAGGCAGAGGCTGGGTACCAGCGGCCCCAGGGGCCGCAGTCCCTGGCTGTCCGGCAGCAGCGGCCGCAGCCCCGCGCTCAATGACGATCAGGTTGTAGTCCTCTGTGGTGCTGCCTGGGAAGACCTTGAAGACTGGTGGCTGGCTGTCAGCCGTGAGGTCAAGATCCAAGCGCTCCAGGCTCACCCGTGGCACCTTGCGCATGAGGCCACTCACCTCACCCTCACCTGAGCGGGACCTGTGGATACAGCTTGGTGTCAACACCCCTATCCCTACATCCACCCGCTGTCCCAGAACAGCCACACTCACCGCTTCACGCCTGACACGTGGGGTTCTGCACTTGAATAGGGATCATCTGCTCAAAGACAGAAAAGGGACAGTGGGCTGGGGTGGTCCAGTGCTCTGGGGTCTCCCACCTACCAGCACACCCACTCACCTGACCCAAAGCCATAGCCTTCTTGTACTTCCATGGGCTGTGGACAAAGCAGGTTGGGCCTCAGTGGGCAGGCATCCCAGAGGACCACACCATCCCCCCACCACCCAGGACCCTCCCTTGCTCACCTGGCTGCTGCCAGAGCCCTGCTTGCTCAGGGGCCCTGGAGCCCGTGGGGGGGCCATGGGCGTAGGGCCTGTGGAGTTGGGGCCAGGACGCTCTGCCACAATCTTGCCTGCAAGGAGGAAAAGACATGAGGCACAGTGCCTAGGTGCTGGCAAGGAGCAGCGCGGGGACAGACAAGGACCAACCAAAGGCCTCCGCGCTCTTGGTCCAGGCATTGAGGTCCCACTGGAACTTCATCTCGCCATGTGGCTCCACAGGGTCCACGATCATTTTGAGGGCACGGTGCAGCTGGAAGTAAATCTGGGGGCGGGGCGCATGTAAGCACAGCAGTGAGAGGCCACCACAGGGGACTAGGGGCACCTGCCTGCACCCCGCCTGCTGCCCCAGCACACACCAGCTTCTTGGAGAGCAACAAGGCTGTGTTGTTGTCACTCTCCAGGGCCCAGGAGGCGAAGCGCAGGATGTGTTCCTGGTGCTTCTGGATCTTAGTCATGGTCCAGTGCTGCCGCTCCAGGCGCTCCTGCTGCCCCTCAGTCACCTTCTGCAGGGGCAGGGGGAAAGGGGAATATCAGCAGCCAGTCCACAGGACCCTCCCGCCAAACATGGGGCCAGTGACCAGCAGAGGGGACCAGTGCCCAGGACCCTTGCCCCCACACAGATCACCTGGGCATCGTTGACCAGCACACGGCCCCGCTTGTTCAGCTCCTTCATGATCTGCAGGATGGCCATCTTGACATCTACCTGCACACGCTTCTGCACGTCAGACACCTGGCGAATCCTGGGGGGCAGTTTGGGTCAGGACGAGCTGGGCAGGCCTCACCTGGGGACACCCCCTGGCCCTGGTATCCACTTACGAGCTGCGAACCTCCTTGGTGTTCTTCTGCAGGGTGGCATGCTTATCCCCAAGCCGCTTCACCAGAGAGGCCAGGAGCTTGCGCTGGTTCCTCACTGCGTCCTCCAGGAATTGGTACCTAAGGGCAGACAGAGATGGGCTTGGGTGCTGGACACAGAAGAGCCCCCACCCCGGCCCTATCGCAGGACTCACTGGTGGTCCTTGTGGGCGTTGAGCTGGCAGTCCCGGCAGGTGAGGGTGTCACAGCTCTCACAGAACAACACGAGGGGCTCGTGCTTGTGAACGTTGCAGTACACTGTGCGCTCGCCATCTCGGGACTTGGCTGGCCCTGGGAAATGGGTATCTTAAGGAGGGAGCCCAACCTCAGCATGTCCAACTCGGGGCCTAACTTCCTGCCTGTCCTGCAGCCCTGGGCTACCTACTGGGAAAACCCAGGGGCCCTGCAACCAGGGCCCAGGAAGAGCACAGGCCCCAGAGCCCAGACCCTTCCTCTCAAAGCTTCCTGTCCCAAGCCTGACCAAGAGACCACCCCCTCCAGCTTCTGGCAGTGTGAGGATGATGGCCTTTGACAGGATACCTCCCCGCTGCTGGTCCCTCTACTGGAACCTTCTCCAGGTGGACACTCAAAAGAGTTCCTCCGCCTCCGAACCCCCCACTGGGTTCCCTTTCTCTTCCACTCACAGCAGGCTCTGTCCAGCAGGGGGGCTTTCTGGCTACTGAGGCATCCCGGGCACGAAGAACATTTGCTTTCTGGCACAGACAGAAAGCGAATCAGGGCCTAGAGGCACCACTCAGGCAGCTTCCTCAGGAGCCATGCCTGCTGACCTCCCCTCTTCTTTGCTCAGAGAAGGCCGTGTACCTTACAAGCCATAGGCCCTCAGGCGGCATTGCAGAGCCTCCTCAGGCTGGCAGAAATGAGGTGTCAGACCAGGACTCTCAAAAAGGTGTCAGGCCCCCTGGGGGCGACAGGTCCCGGTACTGTTATACCACCCAAAGACCAGTATACCACATTTACAACCCCCTCCCCACCCAGTGTCTGTCACCATTAGAAAGCTGTTTGGGAGTCTGTTCCGCTTTCTTCCTCAATCCCAAAAACATCCCGGCAATACCAACCCAGCCTGAGTTATGCGATACTGAGATACAAACCAGGCATCAGCTCCTTCAATGTTACTTCATCCTACACCCTGACCTTTGCCTAAAATCCAGGATCCTCTGCCTGTCCCTCCTCGCTCCTCATGCTGCACAGCCACCACTGCCATCCTCATCTTCCCACCAGTACTGTCCTCTGTGCTGAAGCTGCCAGTGTAACTACCAAAAGGCCACTCAGAACTTGTACATGAAAAACCAGGCTAGACTCAGAAAGCTAACAAGTCAGTTGCCATACCACTGCCAGCATTCACAGAAAGTCTGGAAATACCCAGCTGCGCTTTAAGACACCCACACCCCAAAGATAAAACGACTGGCAGTAATGGCCCGAAGGCCAGCCCTCACAGCTTGTCAAGACGCTGTGGCTGGAGGGCCTTTCTCCTACAGAGCCTTAAGGCAGGTGCCAAGGAACCCCAAGTCAAGAAGGCCCCTCACATCTCTCTCCAAATACCCTGCATTTCCCTGTCTGCACAGGGCAGTTCCTCCACCACAGACAGGCATTTCCCTGTCTGCACAGGGGGGATAGCGGGGAGCCTCCCCTGATGAGCTTCCTTGAACCCTCTGTACACTCTGAGGCACAATGAGGTAGGTCCCTGTGAGCTTCTTCAGTCTCCTGTGCACACCCCCCGCCCTCCGCAGCACCGGGGGCCTTTCTCCCCCTCCCCCACCTGGACCATAAGACCGCATACCAGAGCCCCAATCTTCTGATTTTGAGTTCTGCCACCAGGCCTTTCAGGTAGTGCCCCCTAGTGAAGGTCCTGGGACAAATCCACCATCTGCAACCCACTTAAGCAGCTGAAGACTTATGTAGAAGGGGAACCCAGGCCCCCCTCCATCCGCCTTGTGTACCAGTGGAG
This sequence comes from Rhinolophus ferrumequinum, assembly GCF_004115265.2. Lineage (NCBI taxonomy): Eukaryota > Metazoa > Chordata > Mammalia > Chiroptera > Rhinolophidae > Rhinolophus > Rhinolophus ferrumequinum. The sequence continues at coordinate 50,982,007 of NC_046298.1, read as the reverse complement.
CGCACGGTGTGGTCCTTGGTGTACTTCACCCGCTGGTGTGCCTCCACACATGTCTCACACAGTGGCTCAGAGCACTCCACACAGTAGCTGGTGGCGGGGGCATTATCCTCACAGCTAGTGCAGCACTGCCAGGCAAAGGTAGAGTCAGGAAACACAACCACCAGAAATGCTGGCATTTGCAATCCAAGAAACGTTAAGTGGTGCCTTTACCTAGCCTGAACAATTTGCCCAAATGCTCACAGTGTAGGAAGAATAAACTGGAAATATAACCATGCCCCTGAGCTGATGACCCCTCCCCAAGGCCCAAAGCCTCCTAAATGTTGCTAGAACGGAACATACCTGATTCGCATCCTGGGAGTCAGCGGCAGCCTTGCTGCCACTGTCACGCATAAAATAATTCTCCACAATATCTTTGGAGAAGCACTGCTGCTTGCACACAGGACAATCCACGACTGCTGAGAATAAAAGGAATTGAAACCATTCCATGATCACATCCAGACTATATATAACCCCATCGTCCCACTGGACCCCAGTTTCCATCTCAGGCATCCCATGCTGGGCCGGACCTGCCCTCCCAGAACAGAAGCCAAACAAACCCTTCTTTCATCGAACTTGAAGCACACGCCCCATCTCAGCGCCCGGCAGAGCACTCTCCGGGACCCTATCCTCTCGCCTAGCCGATTCACCCGCCACACACTAAGCACAAACTCCCCATCTGCGCGCCAGGTCGGGATCGAAAGCTGCCGGGTGGAGGGCGGGGTCAGACTGTACCCACCGGCTCCGTCCCCCGCCGCGCCGCTGTCCCCCGAGCTGTTGGCGACGGAAGGCGCCGGGGTCCCAAGGCAGGCGCTGCAGGCCGAGTGCAGGCAGGGCAGCAAGCGCGGCTCCCTCTCAGGCCGCAGACGCTCCCGGCAGACGCCGCAGTGTTCCAGCAGCTCCAGCGCCTCGCCGCCGCCCCCCGCAGGCGACGATGCCGAGGCGGAAGCCGACGCCGAGGCCGCGGCCGCGGCAGGGGAACGTTTTTCGCCGCCCGCCGAGCCTTCACCCGGGCCCGGACTGCCCGAAGCGGCTGCCGCCGCCGCCGCCGAGGCCGAGGCCGCTGCTGCCGAGGCCGCCATTCACACGCCGCCGCGGGCGCCCAGGGGGAGGAGGGGCGCGGGGCCCGCCGCGCAGGCGCAGATGCACTCGCCGCCAACGGCTGGGTAGCTGCCGATGCCGCCGCCGCCGCGAGGCCGAGCGCCGCCACGCGCCGCCTGGGCCTCCGCCCGCTGCGCGCAGGGCGCTGCCGAGGCACGGCCAGCCGCTGCCTGCTCGCCTCCCGCCGACGCCGACGCCCGCGCTTCCCTCTCGGTGGCCTCGGAGACCCAAGACACGCAACGCGAACAACCGCTCGCCCGTGCGCCCACTCGCAGAAAGAGCCGCGGCTCGGGGGCGGGACAGAAATAACTGGCGCCGACGCCGTTGCGCAGGCGCGCTGGGCGCCTTGAGCTTGGGGGCGGGGCCCGGGCCGATCGCTATAGAAGAGGCAGCGAGTACGCACGCGCCTGAGTTGGATCCTCCTACCTTCGCCGGCACCACCCCGGCGCCGCCTGTGAGGCAGGGCGGAGCATCATTGACGTTATAGCCGCAACGTAGAACGCGCTCACGGTTTTTAGAGAGTGCTCCACCTCCCCTCTGGCCCCACAGTCTGGCCGCTGTGCTGCGCACGCGGATTGTCAGCCCAGGCCTCCACCTCAATCCCCGCCCCTTTGGCGGCCGGGAGACGTCTCCAGTCATTGCAATAGGCGTTCGGGAGAGGGGGCGGGGCCAAGACCTGGAGGAGACGGCGGGCCCGAGAAAGGGGCAGAGTGTTCCCATCCCAGAAAGAAGTTGCGTTCTGATCTGGCAGGCTGACTTTTCGGTTTTAACCTTTTCATTGTTTAACGTGAGAAACACTGAAACCTGCCCGAATCGAATAGGTCCCAAGGGGCTACAGAGCGGCGAGTCTTGAGATCACGCCTGGCCCACCAAGCGCCCCTTCCCGTCTCCAGCCAGCATCTGTGTTGACTTGGATGCTTTTCCAGGTGGCCGAACCGAACTTCAACGGAGGTGGACTTCTAGGGAGGGAAGCAGGGTTGGAGAAGTGAATCCTGTCTGCCGGGGTCAGCTCTTGAGAGGATGCAGAGCCGCAAGACACTGCTCGGAGTCTCCCTGGCTCGCACACGCCGAGGCTGCAGGGGGAGCAGTTGCAGCCTCCCTCACCTAGCTCCTCAGGCGCCACCCTTGGCGGCGGAGGCGTGCCTGGTCCAGGAGAGATAGGCGTAGCCTTTGTTCCCGAAGGGTACTGGGGGCCTTGGGGCTTTGTTTCGGCGCCTGCCTTTGTTCCAAGCCTGACGCTGCCCCCTCAGCTGCGTCGGGTGGGGCCACGCCCCCTACCCACCCAACCCCCCCCCTACCCACCCACCCACCCCCTCCGAGGCCCTGGCCGCGGGCCCTTGTTTTCTTTTTTCCTTTCTCTGGTAATTGGGAAGGAAAGTTGGTAGCTGGCCGCCCATAGGGTGAGATGTGACGTCCTTTAGTAGTATTTGCTGGATACTTTGGGCGACCCCGTCCTGCGCTGGGCCCCAAAGGGGGTGTAACCCATACCTACCCTGGCCCCTGGGGCAGACGAAGGAGGGAGGGGGGCACGTGGGTCAGGGACCAGAGAGTCAAAATAAGTAGTTGATGGTAAAGAGTGTGGGAGTGGGCTTCCGTAGGTGCTGTCCCCAAACACCTGCAGGAAAGACAGTTAAGGCAGAAGCAAGTGCAAAGGCCCTGAAGCTGACTGGGCACATACGGAGCTGGGAAGTGAGCAGGGTGCATCATACCTAGAAGTTGCCAGACAGCTGCCCTTCACTAGACTCTGGTAACTGGTCCTGTGGTTTCAACGGCCTGCCAAGGCCTATCCTGTTCTCTCTAAACAGTCTCCCCTTCCTCCTGGGCCCTGGACCTTCCCAGTACATGGCCACACAGGCAGGGTGCCAGCAGCAGGCCTTGGAGAGTGGCCTTACCACCCACTGCTGGGCCACTGCCAGCCCCCTTGTCCAAATAGGGAAACCAAGGCTTCTGGAAGTGCCAAGATGGCATTGGGACAGGGGGATCAACTGGAAACCAGGTTCAGGCGGACTCGGGCAAAAGGGGCATCCCAGGACTAGCTGAGCTAGAGTGGGCATACAAGCAAGCAAGGCCAGGGCAGAACCCTTGCAAAAAGGTCCTCTCTGAAGATGCAGCCTATCCAGAGATCCAGAAGACAGGTACATCTTGGCTCTGCCCCCCACCCCCACCCCCGGCCATTAGGTCAGACAGAGCAGTCAGTGTCATTTCTGCTCTCATCCCCTGTGCTCCCCGTCCACCCTTTACAGTATCTCACCCTTTCCAGTCCTTGTTCATTAGAAATTGTCTACATCCTGGCTTTGCAGACAGGTCTCAAGGGTGGAAACTATAGGAATCACTCATACGGCACCAAGGGCAGCCAAGGCCTGCGGGCAGCCACCTTCTCCCTTCCCCACACTCCACACCTGCACCTGGCTCTCCTTCCAACCTTCAGGTGTCACCCCCAAAGCTATTTCTCTGGGAGGTCTAGTGACTGCATCACTCCAATCTCTTACTCCATCTGCACAGATTTCATCTGGGAACTAGACAGTTGTAGTTGTAGGACAACATGAATATACTTAATGCCACTGAATTGTATGTTTTACAATAGTAAAACTGGACAGTTCATGTTGTGTATATTTTACCACACACATAAAAATCAGATTTTGATAAGAGCTTTGGGGTCGTGGCTGGTTCCTCTCTTCCTACACATTTCAACTACAGAGAATCACAAAGACAGGCGCTCCAAGTTGTTTGTGCTCACTGCAGTATCTGCCATGCCTAGCCCAGGGCCCAGTCCACCATAGGCACTCAGTACATGTATAAAAGGGCAAACAGACGCATGGAGATGATGACTGTCTGGAGTCTGCCAATTTTGTAGGCTACAAGATGAGTTTTGGATTCTACTACTTTTAAAGCTGTTTTTAAAATGTGGTGAAAATTCACATGACATCAGATTCATCATGTTAGCTATTTTACAGCATGCAGTCAGTGAGTGGCAATTTATACATTCACTATGTTGTGCAATCACCACCTCAACACCCCAAAAGGAAACCCTGTATCCATCAGCACTCTCCTTTCCCTCTCCCACCAGCCCCTGGCAACCACTGATCATCTTTCTGTTTCTATGAACTTTTTAACTTTTTGATGGAGGCTTTAATAAGTAGAGGAAAGCACACACATCTTACATACAGCAAGCACCCTACAGAATCAGCTCTGAGAGCAAAAAAAAAAATGGAACGTCTCTGGCTCCCAGGAGCCCTCCATGACCCTCATAGCCGCTGCCATCCTGACTTCTCTCAACACAGAGAAGCTTCACTGGTCTGCTTATTGAAACACGCCGAGTTTGCACGTCTGTCTGGTTTCCTTCCCTGAGTGTACATCCGTGTGACTGTATGTGGGCCTCATCACACAAATACCCTAGTTAGTTTGTGCATCCTCCTCTTGATCGCATTTGGGCCTCCCTCCTGCTTGTGCTGTAATGCACACAACCGCTGTCCCACATATGGTTTCTGATTGGGCTGTTCTTTAATTGTTAGGAATGACATGATCTGATTCCCATTTTAAGGGTTCCAGGTGGGGAGTAGATGGGTTGGAGACAGAAAACAAGAGATAAAAACACTCATGCAGGTAAGGCAGAGAAGGCACTAGACCCTCTAAATCACCCTTTAAAATCATGATTGTTCCTCCATTAGTTTCCTGTGGCTACTGTAACACATTACCACAAACTTGATGGCTTAAAACAAAAATTTAATTCACAGTCCTAGAGGCCAGAATTCTGAGGTTCAGATACAGGGAGGGCCAGGTCACAATCCCTCCGAAGATTCTAGGGGAGAAAGAATCCTTCTTTGCCTTGTGGACAGAAAAGGGACCACATGTTAAACCTGACAAGCTCAGGAGACTGAAAATGACCACATAGGACAGTGTGAACATAAAAATTCCTAACTAAGGTGGGCCATGGCAGGGAAGTCATATGCTTGGCCTGTAGCTTCCTTAACAAAGGTCAATCTTTACCTTAAGTGAGCCTATCTGTTGTCTTTTTGCATCCAAGATAATATAGCTTTGGAATGTCAGAGTAATTCCTTTCCAGACCCCCCAGGGGGCACAACCCACCACACCAGAGCAGTAAACTACAAAATCCCTCATTGTTATCTTGTTCCCCAAATATTATCTCTATGTGCTGTAAAATGCTATTAACTATCCTGTACCCACCAATGTAAAAAAAAAGTGTGTGTCTCTCCATTTTACTTTTTAGCCAATCCCAGAGATTTCCCTGCTTTGCTTTCTCCCACCCCCTTAATCTATAACCAATGGATTTCATGTAACCCTCCTCCCTTGATTCTAACGTATAAAATAAGTTGGCCATTTTCCGGAGCATTTTCTCAATCTATTGAGACTTTACTTCCCAGCAATTCTCATCAGTTTGTCTCAGATAAACTTACATACTTTCTCTTAGGCTGGATTTTTTTTTTGTCGACAGCCTCTTCTAGTTTCTGGTGGCTCCAGGGGTCCCTTGGACCATGTTAGTCTTCGAGATCAACACCTTCCTATTGCCTTTTCTTCTGTGTGCCCTTGCTGTGGACTGAATTGTGTCTGCTCCAAAATACACATATTGAAGCTCTAACAATGTGACAGTATTTGGAGATGAGGACTTGGTGATGTAATTAATGTTAGGTGGGGGTCAAGAGGGTGGGGCCCTCATGATGGGATTGGTGTCCTATTAAGAAGAGACACCAGAGGGCAAGTTTGCTGTGGTCACCATCAGAGGTCATGTGAGCACACAGCAATATAGTAGCCTCCTACAAGCCCAGAGAAGAGGCCTCAGAATGAAACCTCTCATGGCAGCACCTTGATCGTGGACTTCCCGGCCTCCAGAGCCATCAGAAGTAAATTTTCAGTGGTTTATGTCACCCAGTCTATGGTATTTGGTTATGGCAGCCTGGCAGACTAAGGCAGTTGTCAAGTTTCCCTCTGCCTTGCTCCTCCAATAAGGATGTATGTGAATTCAAATAATTCACGGGTAATTTCCCCATTTCCAGATCTTTAAGTACAATTGCTAAGATCCTTTATCCTTATAAGGTAATACTACCAGGTTTCAGGAATTAGAATGTGTATATCCCTGGGGGCCATTTTCCCCTCCTACTGCAACCACATTTCAGATAGGCAAGCCAAAAGGAGTTGTCCAGAGCACCACAGCCTGTACGATTCCAACCCAGTTATTGGGCTCAGTGGGTCCCCTCACCCTCCCATCGGCTGCCTTCTGGAGGAATCTGTGTCCCCTAAGGAGGGTACGGAGGGAAAGGACAGGAGCCTTCCAAAACCTGAAGTGTCATTCCTTTCTCTGCAGAGATGAACCAGAGGAGATGACTGATTCGACGACTTTACAGAGAAATTCCCCGGTGAGCCTGGAACACCTTGTTATGGCACAAAGTAACAAGTACCCAAAGAATGACAGGAACACATTAAAAGGACACAGAAGCCAAACATGATTGTCAACGTAAGAAACATCCAAACCTGTAGAGAATTTTTATGAGTTTATTTGAGCCAAACTGATGATATATGCCAGGGAGCAAGATCTCAAATGCTCTGGAGAAGGACACTTTTGCAGCTTCTTTTATGCATTTGACATTAAGGAGAGGACATAAGGAAGATTGGAGAAAGTAAGGTAGGGATGGATTACAGCACAGCAAGCCAGATTATGTGTTCTCTTGAGGGTTAATGCCCCCTTTGACGGGTATTATTTCTGGCATTATAAAGGTATGATAACCTAAATGCACAGGAACAATAGATAGGCCTGGCTTAAAACCTTTCACTAAAGAAGTTATAGACCTGGGGCGTGACTACCACCATGACCTGCCCAGGTAGGAATTTATGATCTTATCACCCTGTGAGGTTACTTTCCCTAGAACCCCCTTTTTTCATCGGAATGATGATATATAACTCAAGCAATCAGAAAAAAAAAAAAGACTGTCATTGACTGACTCACAATGAATCCACCTATCTGTGAGTCCTTAAAGGTTCTCAAAAAAGAGAAAAATAAGCCCATCTGTCACTACATGATGCCACTTTCAAGCCAGCCCCTCACTCTGAGAATTCAGCACTGATCCTGCCTTCCCAAGGGAAACTGTATTTCAGAGGACCACATGGTCCTGTTCTTGCTTAGATAATTACATGCTGAAATTCGGAAAACATCATTCCCCAACCCATAATGAGATTCCTGAGCAGGCCAGAATTATCTACTGTATACACTGTGAGGTGAATGGAGGGTGTGGTGTCAATGTGGCCATCCAGGGTGGACACATGAGTGGGCAGTAGACAGTCAGGCTGTCACTGCCCCCACATTAGGGTCAGCAGCACTGAGATCCTACATGGGATGCAATTGGACCCACCCAACACGCCCTGTGAGGTGTTCTAGCCAACAATGTTTGGCCTGAAAACCAAGTCTTTAGATCTAACTTCCGGTCTATGGGAACTAAAGGGGATGTCAGAGGGAGAGAGAGCAGCCAGTGTGTCCATCCAGAAGCGGGGTTATGTCCTGCCAGCAGCCAGGGTCCACTGTCCTCCACCAGTCCTCAAAAGAGGGGGCTGTAAATCTCTAGCCTGACACCAGATTAGTAGTGGTCCAAAGAATATGTACAAATGGCCTGGACAATAAGCTCATGAAAAGACTGCACATCATTAGTCATCAGGGAAATGCAAATCAAACTGCTACGAAAATACCGATTGACAGCCACTTAGGATGGCTTTTAAAAAATGGACAATAATAAGAGTTGACAGGGATGTGGAGAAATTGGAAACCTCCTAACATGCTGTGGGGACAGAGCCCCAAAAAGCAGTTTCCAGGCTCTCGGCCTCACATAGAAAGGTGCTGGCTCAGGTAGTAAATGACCATCGACTGCGATCAAATGGCCATCAGCTGTGGCTAGTTGGCCGTCAGCTGTAACCAGTGAGCCATTGGGCAATAATATAACTGCCGTGGCTAGGCTAGCAGAAAAGGGGGAGCTAGCAAGAAGATGGTGGCTGAGTCTGCAAGCGGCGCAGTGAGGGTTGAGAATTGTGTTGCTCCTGGTTCCTGTGTCTCCAACCCAGCCGCCAGGGAGAGTATAGTGGTATGACTCCCCTACTTACGGCTCCGTGGGTGTTCCTTTTTGGCCTAGCCATATCCTGCATTCTTGTGTGGGGAGCGGGACCAGAGACCCCACAGACCCCGCCTGACACCCCGCACGACACTTGGCGTAGTCGGCAGGTTCCCCTGCACTACACATGGCGCAGCGAGCAGGGTACGGTGTCGGCCAAAGCTCCCTGAAGGGCAGTGGAGCAGTTTGTGCGTATGAACACTCAGTTGCAGGAAGACCAGGAGGAACAACTGCCTGAGAACTGGACCCCCGTGGAGGGGTGGGAAGATGTGGACGGTTGGTTCCCCAACCAGCAGAGGCCGGAGAAAGCGAAGGTCCTTGCGGCCCTGTGGGCTGGGAAGTGCTTGCTGAGGCAGCCTGGATGCAGGACTTGTAGTCCCAGGAGGAAAGGCTTGCTGAGTCCTCCGTGGGAGCTGAGGGTGAGGTCAAGGTCATCCCTCACCCCCAGGACAGCCCTGGCGAATGACTATGGACTATGGGGAATTGCCTTCCATCCCTAATTTAATGGACAGCTTGACTGTTTGGGAACATACCACCATGTAGTGGAACTGGGGGATGTTTGCTTTTGTGTCTTGACCGGCTGCCATTGAGAATATGTAAGCACCTTGACTGTGAGCCACTGTTGTTCCAGCACGGTACCCTGAGAGGCCCAGAGAGAGTGGCAGTGCCCTGAGAGCCCTGGCTGTGTCCAGGAAGTCTGGCTGTGTCCAGAGAGAGTGGCAGTGCCCTGAGAGCCCTGGCTGAGCCCAGGAAGTCTGGCTGAGCCTAGAGAGAGTGGCAGTGCCCTGAGAGCCCTGGCTGTGTCCAGGAAGTCTGGCTGTGTCCAGAGAGAGTGGCAGTGCCCTGAGAGCCCTGGCTGTGTCCAGGAAGTCTGGCTGTGTCCAGAGAGAGTGGCAGTGCCCTGAGAGCCCTGGCTGAGTCCAGGAGGTCTGGCTGTGTCCAGAGAGAGTGGCAGTGCCCTGAGAGGCCCTCGTGTGCCTGGGGAGACTAGTGGTACCCTAAGAAGTCCAGGAAGTCTGGCTGTGCCCAGAAGTACTGGTGGTGCCCTGAGAAACCCTGGCTGTGCCCGGGGAGACTAGTGGTACCCTAAGAAGTCCAGGAAGTCTGGCTGTGCCCAGAAGTACTGGTGGTGCCCTGAGAAACCCTGGCTGTGACCAGAGAGCTTGGCTGTGTCCAGGAAATAGCATTCACCTCCAGGCTCCTCGCACAGGGCCCCTCGCGGAAGACGCTTGTCGCGTAGATTGTGAGGCGAGACCCTGTAGGGGTGGAGTGTGGGGACAGAGCCCCAAAAAGCAGTTTCCAGGCTCTCGGCCTCACATAGAAAGGTGCTGGCTCAGGTAGTAAATGGCCATCGACTGTGATCAAATGGCCAGCAGCTGTGGCTAGTTGGCCGTCAGCTGTAACCAGTGAGCCATTAGCCATGAATATAACTGCCGTGGCTAGGCTAGCAAAAAAAGGGGGAGCTAGCAAGAAGATGGTGGCTGAGTCTGCAAGTGGCACAGTGAGGGTTGAGAATTGTGTTGCTCCTGGTTCCTGTGTCTCCAACCCAGCCGCCAGTGAGAATATAGTGGTGTGACTCCCCTACCTATGGCTCCGTGGGTGTTTCTTTTTGGCCTCACCATGTCCTGCATTCTTATGTGGGGAGTGGGACCGGATACCCCGCCTGACACCCTGCAGGCCGTCACACATGACACATGGAGAAGTCGGCAGGATCCCCTGCACTACACATGCTGTTGGGAATGTAAAATGGTACAGCCATTGTGGGAAAACGTTTGGCACTTTCTCCAACAATTAAACATAGATTTACTATATGATCCAGGAATTAACTCCCAGGTCCATAACAAGGGAAATAGAAAATAGGTGTTCTAACAAATCCTTGTACAGGAATGTTCATAGCAGCACTAATCACAGTGGTCAGAGGTGGAAAACAACCCAAATGTTTACTAATTGATGAATGAACAAAACAACGAGCTTTTCCATACGATGGAGTCTTATTCAGCCATAAAAAGGAAGGAAGCACAGATATGTGCTAGAGCATGGATGAACCTTAGAAACATTACGCAGTGAAGGAAATCTGACACAAAAGACCACATATTATATGATTCCGTTTATATGAACTATCCAGAATATGCAAATTCATAGACAGAAAGTGGATTAGTGGTTGTGGGGAGCTGGGGGTGGGGGCTGGGAGCGACTGTCAACGGGTACAGGTTTTTATTTTGGAGTAAACTTTTTTGGGGTTAGATGGAGGTGGTGGCTACACAACATTGTAAGTATACTAAAATCCACTGAATGTTTTACTTTGAAATGGTTAATTGTGTTATGTGAATTTCACTTTAATTTTAAATGGGGGAGTGGGACTTCTGGGTCAACAGGGCCCAGCCCTGAATGGGTCCCAGGCAGAGAGAAACCAGCCATCAGGGAGCGTTTGTGGACAGCTTGTGACTTGGCGATGTAGACTAGGCATGCTAAGGGGTGAGTGCTCTCCAGAAGACAGGCAAGTAGGAAACCATACTTGTTTTTGTTTTTCATACTTGTTTTTAAAAGGAGCACCGGGAGGTTAAAAGAGGAGTTAATCAATGTAAGGCAGGGTGGAGAACAGCCCCTATCCTGGGGCACAGGACCAGGTCAGGGTGTTGTCAGCCACCATGGGGGATAGCACGAAGATCAGGGCTGGATGGCGTTCTGCCCCATCTCAGATGGCAGGAAGTGCTTTTCAGACCAGAAAACAAGAACACAGCTCCTGAATGGAAAACTCTCTAACTAGACAAAATTCATGACCTACGGATGGCACAGGAGCCGGAGGCACAATCTCCTATACCTCATTGTGTGATGACACAGATGTGAAATGTTCAGCACAGGCAAATATACAGTGACCTTAGATTCGCGGCGTCTGGAACAAGGGTGGGCACAGGGACTCCCAGTGAAAGGGCAGGTATCCAAAAAACGGGAGGGTGCTAAGGGCCACACAACAAGGTAAATTTACTGAAAATGATGGGATCATAGGTACTCTTGAAATGATAATTATTTGAGAGTGTTGGTGTCCAGTGGCGGGAAAGGCTGTCCTGCACCCTTGCGGCTGTGACAGTGAATGACGGTGTCAAACTCACACCTGCCTCTTCCCGCAGGACCCAGAGGCGGCGGAAATAACCAGCCCTGGGCGCGGAGGAGTAGCGGGTGGATTAGAACAAAAAGCAATTTAATTTGGCTTCAGCGCATACGTTAAACTGGGAAGAAACTAGAAGCCTTAAGGAACAGAACTGCCTAGGCTTGCCACCTCGAGGGGCTTTCCCTTTCACCTACAAGCTTTACTTAAAAAAAATAAATAAATAAAAATGTTTTTTACTTACATTTTGTTTTTAATATACTAAAAACAACATCAAAAATATATTTTTTAGAAAACAAATTTGCTAATTTGGGGATGTGAGCGCTCCAGTGTGTATTATAGTGTTTATCAGGTTTTTTACTTCAAAATTAATGGCCCAGGTGTAAAGGCCCTGCAAAAATGACAGAGGTAGCTGTGTCATTAAAGATTATTTCAGTTTAAGTCTCCTCCTTCTCACTTGGCTTCCTTAGGCCTCTGTCTAGAAAGTTAATAGGATTTTCTTTTACATATGAAAGCAAATTAAACCTTTCTCTGTGTTGCAAATATTCCTCACCCCACCCTCACTCACCTCCTCATCCACAGTCCTTGATCAGCCTGGATGTTTCTTTCTTGGTAAGCTCTTTCTAGGTCCCACCCATTGCTCCTAGCCTCAGTAAACTCCACCGGGCCATGTCGGCCTTTCTGGTGTAAGAATGGGATCTTGCCACTGCCCCTCCCCCACCCAAAAGGGCTCCTCATTTCCTCTCAATCCAGTCAGGAGAGTTAAACTGCTGGTAGCTGCCTTGCCAGGGACCTCCCTCAGTCTCCACCTTATCCACCTGGTACCAGGAAGCATTTTTCTAGGGACATGCTTAGCGTCTAATCCCTGGGCCAAGGGGAAACACCTGGCTGACAGAGGTGTGTACCTGGGTCTTGGAACCTGCATCACATACCTGGCACAGCCCAGACCCATTAGGAGAGGGTTGGGCTTATAGACACTAGGGCCTGATTGCTGGGCTTTACTCTGCCAGAGTGGGGGATCCTGCCTGAGGAGCTGGCCTAGTAACAATGGAGGGTGGAAAGAGGTTGGGGACACTGACTGAGCTTGGGTGTGGCTGAGCCTTCTGACTTCTAATCTAAGCCTTGGGGGTGGAAGAGGGGGTTCTGCTTCTGCCAGCTGAGGAGGACTAGCCACTCAGGAGCTCAGTTTCTTCTGCCCCCTGTGATCCTTGTGACCTCACATGTTCTTCCCTGGATGGAGAGCCAGTGTGGCCTGTCCCTTGTTATCTCCCACTACTCTCAAGACTCAGACCAAGGAATTTTCAATATTTGCAGGCCACATTGGCCCTCCCTGTCTTATTAAACCTGTACTCTAAGCTACACTATTCCCCAAAATGCCCTCACAACCAGTGACAAAGGTCTTTGGACCAGGAAAGCAAAAATGTTTCCAGAGGCTTGTGATGCTGGAGGCCGCAGCTCTCACCTCTTTTGCTGCCTGAGAAGAGTCAGTGTTTGAATTTCTCCCTCCTACCGGGAGGGAGCCCTCCTTAGAGCCCTCACACATGCCTTTCCACCTGCCCTGATGCTGTTCTAGTCCTGTGTCTGGACAGTTGGTTCCCTCTCTCACGCCCAAGTCCCTCTGCTTGTAGGATGAAAGACCACCAAGGTAAATACAGGTAAGGCAGACATGAAGCCTTTGTCAAGGGAGAGGCAATGGGAAGGCACTCATCAGATGGGGAACAGTGGCATTTATCAGACACTTTCTATGTGGATGCCCTGGGTCTCTGGCAGCTGTATTGGTTTTCTATTGCTACTTAACAAATTACCACAAACTCAGTAGCATAAAACAACACCTATTTATTAGGTCACCATTCTGTAGGTCAGAAGCCCAGGCAGCATCCTTTGCTCCAGTTCCCACAAAGGCTGCAGTCAAGTTGCGGGAAGGGCTAGGCTCTTATCTGGAAGCTCTGGGGAAAAATCAGCATCCTAGTTCATTCAGGCTGTTGGCAGAATCCACTTCCATGCAGCTGTAAGACTGAGAACCCTGTTTCGTTGTTGGCTGTCATCCAGGGCTCTTCTCAGATTCTGGAGCCAACCATCACCCTCATATTCCTTGTCACATGGACCCTCCACCTCCAAAGTCCCTGGAGTCCTACTTTCAAGTCTGTCTGCTTTCCTCCGCTGCCTTTAAGGACCCTTGTGACTACCCTGGGCCTACCCAAACAATTCAGGATTGTCTCCATATTTTGAGGTCAGCTGATCAGGAACCTTAATTATAGCTGCCATGTTCTGGGGATTTGGGCATGGGATCTTGGGAAGGGGGGCATTTTAAAAATTGTACCCCTCTACATCAGATGATTTATGTCGACGAAAAACATCCAGCCTAAGAGAAAGCTTATAAGAGTTTATTTGAGCCAAACTGATGACAATTGCCGGGAAGCAAAGTCTCAACAGACTGAGAAAATGCTCCATGAAATGGCAGTTTGCAGCTCATTTTATACATAGAATCAAAGGAGGAGGGTTACATGAAATCCATTGGCGGTAGATTAAAGGAGTGGGAAAAAGTAAAGGGTGGGGGGAATCTCTGGGATTGGATAAAAGTACATTGGAGAGACAGGTATTTCTTTCACATAGGTGGGGTGCAGGATAGTTAATAGCTCATTTTTACAGCACATAGAAATGGTAATCAGGAGACAAGCATAATAATGAGGGATTTTACAGTTTCCAGCTCTGGTCCGGAAAAAGGATTACTGACATTCCAAGGATGTCATCTTAGGTGCAAAGAGACAATAAACAGGTCCACTTAAAGGCACAGATTAACTTTATGAAGAAAGCTCTTGGCTATAGCTGTGACTTCCCGCCATGGCCCACTTAGTTATTAAATTTTTTTTTTTTTATGCTCACGCCATCTTATGCGATTATTTTCAGTCTCCTGAGCTTATCAGGTTTAATATGTGGCCCCTTTTCCGTCCACACTTACAATGCCCCAGAATGCAATGGAATCAGATCCAGGGAAGGGTGAAGCAGCTGTTGGCATCTGTGTAAGTTGTAGGGGCAGCAACTGTCTGTCAAGGTGATGGACACAGATGAAACCCTGTTCTCATAGGTGCTGTAATAGAAGATGGGGGGCTTGAAGTCAAGGAGGTTCCCTGGGGAAGGTGGTGGCAGCTGAGCTGTGTGAAAGAGTGCTACAGACATAGGTCTGTAGAATCCACTTCTACATAGGTCTGTCGAATCAGACATAGGGAACTACAAGGGCAGGCCTTGAAGTGGGAACAGCAAAGTGGCCTGTGAAGCCAGAGAGGAATGATCAGTAATAGGAAGTGGGGAGGAGAGGAATCAAGAGGTGTCTTTGAGGTTGGATGGAGCAGACCCAGAGGACGAGGCAGGCCATTGTGAGTCCCCACATTCTGAACAAGGACAATGAGGCCATTACATTTGGGTTTTCATAAGGTTTCTCAGGTCGTGGACTACAGGATGGGCTGCCAGTGGGGATGGTGATTCCCTGCCTGGTATATCCCCTGCCGTCCTTGACCTTCAACACATTTACAACACATGCCCAGCAGCTGCCAGAGGTGGAGAGAGGCACTCTGACCTTGTCCCAATACTATAGGCTGAGAAGTCAGGCCCCTCCCTCCCACTGGACTCCACACCTGCTGCATAAGGCATGGGGTCCACTAAGGTGCCGGGGGCATCATCCAAACTTGAGGTCCAGGCCCTGCTGCCTCCCTTCCGCCCCCATGAGTAGAGCAAGCCAGGCCAGCCCACCACTCCAGCCTCACCATCTAGTGGGCGTGGTTCATGCGTGTCCTGGACAGCCAGCCCTATCTCAAGGTCCCTGCAGACTACGCTGTTCCCTGTGTCTGGACAGCTGTTCCGACAGATTCTGTCCCTTGCGACTTCCAGTCTTTGGAGTCTGGCTGCTCACCACCCTCCTGGCAGAGGTACCAGCCATTTCAACCCCCCACCACCACCACCACTCCCTTTCTTTTCTGAGTTCCGGCCCACAGTGGTGTGCAGAAGGCTTTCAGTTCGATATCACTTCATTTATTTGTCATTATTCGCCCTGGGGAGAGTGGGCCTGGTTGGGGAGGTGGGGTAGGAGGGTCATCCAATCAGGCTGTCTCCACCTTCTACCTGGGATCTCAGCTCAGGCGCGGGGCAGAAGGTGGGCACCAAGGCCAGGGTTGCGTCTGCTCCCCCATCCCAGTCGCGAACCCTACTCCTACCCGTGTTACGGGGAGAAAGCCGCCTTCCGAGGTCGCAGTGGGGTTTAAGCCGATCGCGAACTTAGACCGCAGACTGCTTTCCCATCGTTCATTACTGGGCATCAGCTTCAGCCCTGCCGCGCGCGCGCGGGGGGCGTGGCCCGCGGATTGACAGCTCAGGCCCCGCCTCCGCCCCGTCTCTAGGGCGACGCCAGAAGCACGCTGTGGCCCAGAGATTCCTCTTCGCCCCGCGGTCCCCGCCTCTGAGACTTTGGTTCCAACTCGGACCAGTGCCGGAAGTGCTGCCTGACGGCGGCGGCTGATCTCCATAGAAACACCGGAAACGTCCTCCCACTTAGTGCTTCCCAGTGCCGCAGCAGCTGCGGACTTCAATTCCGCTATTGTCGAGGCCCGGAAGTGCGGCCTTGGCGAGGGTAAGCTGGAGGCGGCCACGGCAGCCTGGTGCCTGAGGAGGAGCCGGAGGTGGGGTCGAGCGGGCAACCCCCTGCCGCAAGCCGGCAGGGAGGCTGGGGCGTGCCTGGGAGGGGTGCCGGCGCTAAGGGTGGAGCGCACGCTGCGGACGTGAGGGGGCGCTGCAGTATGGGGGCACGGCGCCGGCAAGGTCCCGGACGCTGGAAGTCTAGGTTGGTCGGGGCTGCAGCGGGTGCAGCCAGCACGGATCAGAGAGGGGCTCTGGGCTCAGGGTAGGGCGCGCGCAGTGGCGCAGACTGAGGGAGAGGGTGCTGTGAGGGAAGTGTATGGCGTGGGCAAAGGCGTGGCGGCGAGAATGCGGCGCGTACCCGGGAAGGTGGGCTTGGAGTCACGTCTCCAGGTGGACCTTTGTTCTGAGGCGCCAGGAAGGCCCTGCTGCATCTGGACCGAGGAGTCGGAGAGTAGGGCAGTAGTGGATCGGAAAAGGAAGGGCTCAGGCCCTGCGGGCTGATGCACTGGTTTCTGCCTCATCGCCCGGGCACTGATTTGAAGTCCTTTAGATGCTGGGTGAATAAAGACTTTAAGGGTGTTGTGGCAGAGGCAACGGCACGTGCAAAGACTAGGCTCGTTTGAGGACTCGCCAAGAATTCTTCCCACGGAGGGCTGTGAGCCGAGGGTCCAGATGTGTTAGGTGTTAATAGGCTCCCTCTGGCTGTCGCGTGGGTTAGAGACCCGGAGGTAAGAGAACGCGAGGCGGTTACTGCCATCAGTCTAGGCCCGTGTTACCCGGGCAGTGGGGGTGTGCGAAGTAGTCTGAGCGGTCAGATGTGGTGCATACAAGAAACGAAGGGGTCTGGTCACAGCAAAGGCGGTTTGGGTATAAAGAGTCGGAGGGGGTGAGTCTGAGACCCCATTAGAGGCTGAGGGTTAAGAGAGATCTCATCCTGGGACTGTATGACCCTACCTGAGTGAGGCCTGGTGACCTGTGGGCGGATCCCAGGATTTGTCTTGTCTCCTGACTCTCCTCCCCCTCCCCTACACTGGAAATGTGTGTGGCCAGGATGTGGGATAAACCAGGTATCTCACCCCTGTTCGATAGAAGGGAAATAGGCTGGGTGAGCGCGGTACGTGCTTGAAGCGAAGTAGCAGAACTTGTCAGATTCAGAGTCCCCAGGGAGTCGCGGGAACCCCTCCTCTTTCTTGTCACAGTTGGACAAGTATCCGTTTTGCTCAGACATGCTGATCTGAGTCTGTTCCTGCTCCACTGCACCAACCCAATGACACACCTCTGCCCAGTCCACAGAAGCCCCTTCTCTGTGACCCCCCTCCATATGCCCTATCCCCCACTGGCCCACCCATTTTCCAAGAAGCACCAGGCTGTGGGAGCCACCTCCCTGGCCACTGTGTTTTCCTCCTGTGGAGCACCTGCCAGGCTAATCTCTCAACCCTTTGTGACTATGCACACTTCTGATTGCTTAGTCCAAGAGGCAGGTCATGTCACCCCACCCCTGCGAAGATCTCCGTGTACACTGGTTAACATAACCGGTTTGAGGCAGCAGAACCGGGTCTGCATAGGGCCTTGGATGTTCTAAGGTTGGAGGATGTGACTGGCAGAACAAAAGACCAGGAGTAGAGGGAATTGCAGCCATTGTGTTGGGGAGTCAGCCAGTTCTGGGTGCTGGTCTCTTCTCTACAGGGCTGCCCCCTTAGAGGGGCCTGTGGGGATGGCCTTTGTGGATTTTGGAGTTGGTAGAAGGGTGGGTGACGGCTTAAGTAGGGGAAGTGATCCCTGGACCCTCCCCTGGGTAGTAAGCAAGACTGGGAGCAAGTAGACCTTTGATATTCCTAACCCTCCCTCGCTGGGGGCTGCAGAGGTGGAGGGAAATGCAAAAGTCCTGGAGTAGAGAAAGTCCTGTTCTGACCTGTGTGCTGGGCAGAGGACTGCGAAAGTCCCTTGGGGAGGGCTGAGGTTTGCCCTGGGGCCCTGTCCTGCAACAAAGGCTTAAGGGACTGGGAACGCTAGCGCAGAGGGGGGGTCCCTGGCTGACCCCCCCCCTCCCTCGTCTGGTGTAGATGGCAGCGGCAGAGGCGGTGCACCACATCCACCTGCAGAACTTCTCACGGTCACTGCTTGAGACCCTCAACGGGCAGCGGCTGGGTGGGCACTTCTGTGACGTGACCGTGCGCATCCGTGAGGCTTCGCTGCGCGCACACCGCTGCGTGTTGGCCGCTGGCTCACCCTTCTTCCAGGATAAATTGCTGCTTGGCCACTCCGAGATCCGCGTGCCGCCGGTGGTGCCTGCGCAAACCGTACGCCAGCTCGTCGAGTTCCTTTACAGCGGCTCGCTCGTGGTGGCACAAGGCGAAGCGCTGCAGGTGCTCACGGCAGCGTCGGTGCTGCGCATCCAGACCGTCATAGACGAGTGCACGCAGATCATCGCCCGCGCCCGCGTCCCCGCCCTAGCCACCCCAGTGCCCCCGCCCCTGCCTACTCCCGTTCCGCCATCACTTGCGCCCGCGCAACTGCGCCACCGCTTGCGCCACTTGTTGGCCGCGCGCCCCCTGAGCCATCCTGGTGCCGCACATAGCCGCAAGCAGCGCCAGCCCGCACGCCTGCAGCTGCCTGCGCCCTCGGCGCCCGCCAAGGCGGAGGGGTCGGACGCCGACCTCGCCCTACCCATGGCTCCAGAAGACGACGGTGGTGACGACGATGACGACGACGAGACCGATGATGAGACCGACGGTGAGGAAGGCGAAGGCGGCGTCAGGGGTGAGGGCCAGGCACCCCCATCCTTCCCCAACTGCGCCGCCAGCTTCCTCACCACCGCCGCTGACAGCGCGCGAGAGGAGCCACCTGCGTCTGCAGTCCTTTCTGACTATGGCAGCGCCGGGAGGGACTTCCTTCGGGGGCCTTCGGGTGCAGAGGACGTGTTCCCCGATAACTACGTATCCCCGTGGCAAGAGGAAGACGGTACCGTCATCGAAAGCTGTCCCGCAGAGGTCCCAGTCCCGCCCGACTGCATTCTGTCCGGATCCCGCCCGCCTGGTGTGAAGAACCCGGGGTCGCCTGTCACGCTTTTCCCCTTTCATCTGGGCGCTCCAGGGCCATCGGCTCAGCCCCCTTCCGCACCCTCCGGGCTAGCCGCTGCGCCACCGCCTGCCTTCTACACTGCGCTCCAGCCTGATGGGGCCTCCAGTGCGCCTCTGGTAGAGGCTCCCGACCCACCCTCTGCTCCTGCTGCCACCCCTGCACGTGCCTCGGGTGCCGAGCCACCTGCCTATGAATGCAGCCACTGCCGCAAGACGTTCAGCTCGCGGAAAAACTACACAAAGCACATGTTCATCCACTCCGGTGAGCGGTGGTGGGGTCTCGGAGCCCCTGGGTCATTGGAGATTCACACCTTAGGCAGGATTGGGCACTGGGTGGGGGCAGTGACGCAGTTCTGTTGCTCTTTCATGACCCCAGGGGAACCTGGAATTCGAGCCCCAGGTACAATGCCTGTGGGCAGCAGGCACTCCTGCCGGTCCCCTATCTCAATTTACTGGGGTGAGCATGCCAGAGGGGCTGGTGCAGGGATTCTAAGGCTGGATTGTGGAGCAAGTAACCTGCCCAGGGCCTTTGGAAAGCTGGCAGTGGAGCCTTTAGTCACCATGACAGAGCTTGAGATGGGTTGGAGGGAGGGAACATGGCCAGTTTGGGGAGCAGTGATGAAAGGACCCTCCTGGGTCTAGTCAGATGTCAGCAGGTCCAGTGATTGAGACTGGATGCATGGGAGGGTGGGTTTGCCGGCCTTGGGAAAGTGTGGAAAGCCAGCAGAGAGGTGGCCTGATCAGGGCCCGGAAAGAGAGATGGGGCTCCCCATGGCCACAGAGGGCCCCTTGGACCTCTGTGTTGCAGGAGGCAGCTCCTCAGTCGCTGGGGGAGAAGTAGAGCACTGGGGATTATGGAGTGAGGGGCCAAGGTGGTAGCTGGCAGGTCGTGGGTGTGCTGAAGGGGTGCTCCCTGGGGGCTGAGGTGTGGAATGCCAAAGGCCTAACTGGCTGTTAAGAAAAGCAAAGATGTGGCTAGAAGGCCAGCGGGAATAGAGTGGGGAGTACTGCTGGGCCAGGAATTTGGGATTTTAGGTGCCAGGCCCAGGTGTTCTGGGAGAATCCCTTCCCAGACACTGCCCTGCAGCCGCTTGCTGCTCTGAAAGGCTTTTTGTTAATACCTGCTGACTCTAGGGGCCAACACAGCTGGCCTCCCCTTCTCTGATCCAGGGTGAGGTGGGGTAGCCTGCTCTGTCACTTGAGGGATATTATAGCCGCCAGCAGGCAGGGGTTCTGGGCTTCTGGGCAACAGGGGCTCCCAGAAGAAAGGGGACAGGTGTACCCAGCTCTCTCCCAGTGTAAGGGTGCTGGGCCTTGGCAGACTGTCCCTGGAATGGCCAGAGATCAGAGTTCAGAATGCTTTATGGGCATGGCAGGAATGGGTGAGGGGAGATCCCTCGATGTCGGGGGAGACCTGAGTGGTCAGTTCCAATGCGCAATGATGTCCCACACTGGCGAGGTTCCCTGCAGGGAGGTTACCTGTTAGAGGTGGGGGACACTGACAGCGGTGTACTGGTATAATGGTAAGGGTCTGGAGGGGGATGTCACAGCTGGGCGGAACTGAGGGGACACAGCAGGCCATGTGGGAGGGCCCTTGTTGGGCAGTAAGGTGCGGGAGTGATGGGGTGGTCCCAGAGTGGAGGAGGTGTCCCTCCTGGGCGGGGGATTCCGGGTTGATGGTTGGTCGGGGAGGGGATGCCGGGCAAAGGCATTTGGGGTTCCTTCCCAGCTGACCCTGCGTGCGCGGCCCCCCATGTCGCCCGCAGGGGAGAAGCCCCACCAGTGCGCCGTGTGCTGGCGATCTTTCTCGCTGCGCGACTACCTGCTCAAGCATATGGTCACACACACGGGAGTGCGTGCCTTCCAGTGCGCTGTCTGTGCCAAGCGTTTCACGCAGAAGAGCTCGCTCAACGTGCACATGCGCACGCACCGGCCAGAGCGCGCGCCCTGCCCTGCCTGCGGCAAGGTCTTCTCGCACCGCGCACTGCTGGAGCGCCACCTGGCCTCCCACCCTGCGCCCTGATCCAGGCTGGAACCTGGCCACGCTCATCGTGGGTTTGACCACACTCCGCAGTTGGCCATACCCACCACGGGGTCTGTGTATCCTGTGGAGCTAAGTCACACCCACTGCAGGACTAGTGATATCCCTGCTGAGCCTGGTCACACCATGGGCACCGTGACCACATTCCCACCACCAGACCAGGCTTTGCCCTGAGTGCAGGCCCTCCCCCTGCTCCCACCCTCTTCACCATCAACCAGGGGCCCAACCCGCCTAACTCCTACACTGGGACCTTCCAGGTAGTGGCTGCTGGAGCTGGGGCTGGTCAGAGAGACCCAACCACCTGAGAACTGGATCATCTCCAGTCTGAACTGGACGCTCAGAATTGGAGCAGGGCCCAGGATTCGTGGCTCCAACTATCGCACCCCACCTCCCATGAGTGGAGTGGGGTCTAGGCCTGTTTCTCTACCCCAGTGTCGGGCTGGGCGCCCCACCCCAAGCTACCCCTCCCTCTTCTGGCACTTAAGAGGGCTCAGATGGACCCATCATGGATTGGGGCCAGACCTTGGGAAACCCGCTTTGTAATAAAGGACTGTGGCCCATGGGGCCAAAACCGTGCATTTCTCACTCACAGACTGGCTGTGGACATCAGGGCTTAGCACCGCCTTCCCTGGGCCACACCCGCTTCCCCCCTTGGACTTGGTCATCTCATGCCTCAGTGGGGTGCATATGTGATCAGTGCTTAACTCCTAGAGCCCTTGGTCCTGTGGGGTGGGGTACAGGCCAACTCCATACGAGGTGGGTCTCAGGGAGGGAGGCCACATGTGGGACCCCACCCCAGTCAAATTTGCTGCAGTCCAAGTTGAAAATGTTGAGCCCTCTGCCCCCAGATCCTCCAAGCCCTTTGAACTTCCTTTTGGAGGACCCAGGGGGTCTTTGGGGCCAGACCGCCATGAGAAGACCTTAGCCCCTGGATGCCTGCCCTGGGGGACAAGCTTGAGTGCTGGGCGGGTTGGGGTGGTGGGGAGTGGCATCTACACCATTGGGCTGCTGTTGAAGAGGGCGATCCGTGGTGGTGAGCTGGTGTCACGCAACCCCGTGTCACTTAAAGTGCCAGCTCAGAGCAAGGCTGTACCACCTGCCTCCAGTGCTGGTGTGACAGCTGACCTGGGTGCCCTGCCCTTAGGATTTGGGGCAGCTTGTGGTGGGTGCAGCTTGGAGGGAGGTTCCCCAGCACGACCTGTTGGCTCCTGGCAGCATATCTCTGAGCTCCACCCTGTGACTGCCTCTCAGAGGTGAGGGGGCATCCCACCATGTGTTGACTGCACCTCCCACGTTCCAGGCAGAGTTCAGCCTCCTGAAACCCAAGCACAGTTCCCTCCGGTGCCAGGCGTGTGGCTGTCAGTACAGCACATGGGTGGGAGGGCTGGGTTTGAATTCAGGCACTGCATTTATCCCTTTCAGTATTTACTGAGCATCTGCTGTATACCTGGCTAGAGGTTCAGCCTGGTCAAGCGCCATCTTAAGTGCAGCTTAAGTGAGTGTCACAGGAGAACCTCCAGGTGAGCTGTGAAGAGCAGCTGGCAGTGCTTGAAGCACACTCGCTTTGCTCTCCTGCTGATTCTGTGGCCTTGGGCTTGTTTTCCAAGTGCCTGGTCCACAGCAGGTGGCCACATGAGCAGAGATGAACAAACAGGTGTGGTTCAGAAGGGCTGGAGGCAGGGTTGGGGTGCTGGGTGAAAAGCGAAGGGATTAAGAAATAAGGATTGGCACAAAATAGTCACGGGGATGTAAATAATCATAGGGAATATAAATAATATTGTAATGTGGTGCCAGGTGGGCACTAGACTTACGGGGATGATGACTTAGTTATATAAATGTCTAACCACTGTGCTGTATACCTGAAAATAATATAATACTGAACGTGAACTGTATTTGAACAAATACAAATAGAGGGCTGGGGGCAGAGTCTAGGGCAAAGAGCATGCTGTCAACAGCGCCTGGGCCACAGCACGGGGCGGGGCTGATGGGCTTCCGGAGCGGGCCAAAGATTGAGGCTGGCCGCCCGCGGAGGACAGCATTCCCAGGAACTCCTCTGAAGACGGAACATGGACGTCCGGTCGAGACTGGCCATTTTGCTGCTGCTGCTGTTGTTGCTGCGCGGCTTGGGGCAGCACACGTGGCCGGCCGCTGTGGCCCTGGCACTGCGCTGGCTCCTGGGGGACCCCGCCTGCTGTGCGCTGCTGGGCCTGGCCGCGCTGGCGCGGCCCTGGCTCAGCCCTTGGATGCCCCCCTGGCTCAGTCTGGCGGCCGCGGCCAGCACGCTGGCTCTGCTGCCTGTGAGGCCACCACCGGGGCTGCGCTGGCTGCCGGCAGATGTGGCTTTCATCGTTAGGATCCTCCACGCGGGCCTGGCTATCAGGGCGCGCTTGAGCCGCACGCCGCCTGACACCTTCGTGGATGCCTTTGAGCGGCGCGCGCGGGCACAGCCGGGTCACACACCCTTGGTGCTGACAGGACCGGGGGGCCGCTCGGTCACCTACCGGGAGCTGGACGCCAGGGCTTGCCGCGCGGCGTGGGCCCTGAAGGCGGAGCTAGGCCGTCCAGCGGACCGGGGTGCCAGGGAGCCCGCTGCCCTCCTGGTGCTGGCCTCCCAGGTTGTTCCCGCCCTGGGCCTGTGGCTGGGGCTGGCCAAGTTGGGCTGCCCGGTGGCGTGGATCAATCCGCACAGCCGAGGGGCGCCCCTGGTGCACTCGGTACTGAGCTCTGGGGCTCGGGTGCTGGTGGTGGACCCAGGTGAGGAGGACCCCACAGGCCGGTGGAGGAAGAAAGGGGCGGGGACGGACATGGAGGGCTGCTGCTCATGGGGTCCTGGGCAAGAAGCGCCTTCTTCCCCACCCACCCCCACAGGCAGTAGTACTTAGCCTCTGCAAAGTAATTCTGAGGGCACCAGTTTCCTTTTTTTTGTTCACCGTGCCTATTTCAATCCTCTCTGCCAAAAAATACTAACTATGGGGTTCTTTACAGAAGAACACAGAAGCTTTGCTCTGCTGGCTGCTTCCTTTGTGGCTGGCTGTGGGCTCCTCTTCTCCATCTCTGGGTCTTGGGTGGGCCTTGCCTCAGTTTTTCCTCTGATCCATTCCTGCAGACCTCCGGGAAAACCTGGAGGAGGTCCTTCCCAGGCTGCAGGAAGAGAACATCCGTTGCTTCTACCTCAGTCTCTCCTCCCCAACACCGGGGGTGGGGGCTCTAGGGGCCGCCCTGCAGGATGCACCCCCGGACCCTGTGCCGGCAGACCTGCGTGCTGGGATCACACCGCGGAGCCCTGCCCTGTTCATCTACACCTCAGGGACCACAGGTGAGGGCACCCAGCAACCCTAGTCCTGACCTCTGAACTCTCATGCTGACCTGATCCCAAGCCACACTGACCCGTGCCTCTAACTTGACGTCTGGAACCTACCATGTGCTTTGATTGAGATATCTGGCCTGAACTCTGACTCCTAGTGTGATTTGAGTGGTCAGCGCCAGGACCCTGCCTCTTCCCAGCAAACAGCTTTTAGAATTCAGCCTCTGAACCCCAAACCCAACTTGAGTTCCTTGAACCCACCCACAAATTCCCATACCTGTGGCTGGCTGTGGGGGCCCTGCAGACCTGACCCTGGAGACCCACCCCTGAGTGCTGGTCCCTCTTGTGCTGTCCTACCACCCCACCCTTCCCATTCCTTCATGCCCTAGGGCTGCCGAAGCCAGCCATTCTCACGCATGAGCGGGTTCTACAAATGTGCAGTATGCTGTCCCTGAGCGGGGTCACAGCTGATGACGTGGTCTACACGGTCTTGCCTCTGTACCATGCGATGGGGCTTGTCCTTGGGGTCCTCGGTTGCCTGGAGCTCGGTAAGCCCTTCCCTGAGGACCCCTCCAATCCATGGGACCGCCAGACTGGAAGTCAGGGTGGGGCTGTCAGGGTGACAAGAACCCACATCTTACCCAGAACCCTGGGTTCTTACCTTTAAAAAGGGACATGCAGCAGAGAGCCCCAAGAGATCCTGGGCAGAGCCTGGGACACCCACATAGTCCATGCCATTGTGCTGTCTCCCTGAACCCCCTACTAGGAATCCACATTGGGATCTCTATATAGTCTGTTTTTTTCCCTTCAAAATTTTTTTTTTTTTTTAAGATTTTATTGGGGAAGGGGAACAGGACTTTATTGGGGAACAGTGTGTACTTCCAGGCCTGTTTTCCAAGTCAAGTTGTTGTCCTTTCAATCTTAGTTGTGGAGGGTGCCGTTCAGCTTCAAGTTGTTGTCCTTTTCAGTCTTAGTTGTGTCGGGCGCAGCTCAGCTCCAGGTCCAGTTGCCGTTGCTAGTTGCAGGGGACGCAGCCCACCATCCCTTGCAGGAGTTGAACCAGCAACCTTGTGGTTGAGAGGATGCACTCCAACCAACTGAGCCATCCAGGAGCTCTGCAGCAGCTCAGCTCAAGGTGCTGTGTTCAATCTTAGTTGCAGGGGGCGGAGCCCTCCATCCCTTGAGGGAGTCGAGGAATTGAACTGGCAACCTTGTGGTTGAGAGGACGAGCTCCAACCAACTGAGCCATCTGGGAGCTCAGCAGTAGCTCAGCTCAAGGTGCTGTGTTCAATCTTAGTTGCAGGGGGCGGAGCCCTCCATCCCTTGAGGGAGTCGAGGAATTGAACTGGCAACCTTGTGGTTGAGAGCCCACTGGCCCATGTGGGGATCGAACCAGCAGCTTTCGGAGTTAGGAGCATGGAGCTCTAACTGCCTGAGCCACCGGGCCGGCCCCCTTCAAATTTTTATCACAAAAATTTTGAAACATAAAAATTCTAAATGTTTCCACATGAATCCTCATGTACACACCACCCAGCTTCAGCCACCATCAGCATTTTGCTGTACTTATTTCTTTTATCACCTCCTCACTCCTGCTTGTCTTTTTTACTCTCATATTTTATTAAAATATTTTTTGTTTTATCGTGGACAATTTCAAATATACACAAAGGTAGAGCAAATAGTTGGATGAAGTCTCACATGTCTTCACCCAGCCTTAACAATTAACATGTTGCCTGATGCCCACTTCATGCTCAAATGTCCCCAGTTACCTAGTTGTCTTTACAGTTAGTCTCCTCATGGTTTGGTCTTTGCTCTTTCCTGTGTTTCCTGTTAGACTGGAAATTCCGTCTAGAGATGTTGTTAGAGTCATTCAGTCATTCTGGGCAAGAACTTTGCTGGGGTGCATTGTGCTTCCTACTTTGTCACACTGGAGGCAGCTCATAACTGTTATCTTTCCTTCAAGAGACTAAGATGAATTGGGGAGCTTTAATTGGAAAACTCCCCGTCAACCTTCCTTCTGGTTTTACTACCTCTTGAAGACCTTTCCTGAATCGGGTGTTTCATCAGGGTTGCAAACCAAGCTGTCCAAGGACCCGGCACCCATTTTCACAGAAAGGGCACTGTATTTACCTCCCTGTCAAAAATCCAGCCTCAAAGAAGACACACACTTGCTACTCATCAAGCATATGAGCAACTGTCCCTTTGGGTGCAGAGATGATGATATTTTGCTTGTAGGGTTTTGTTTAGGATAAAAGTTGAGTTAGGGAGAGTGCCTTACACAGAGCCAGCTATAGAGAAGAGGATCAGAAAAGGAGGGGTCGCTTTCCTGGAGTGAATATTGTGACCTAAAATTAATTAATCGATGTGTCCATCCATCCATCCATCTACCAAAACACCCATTTATCTACCACCTACCTCTTCATCTATCCATCCACTCACCTTTCCATCCACCCACCCACCCATCCATCTGCTCAGCTAAACATTCATAAAACATTTGTAATCAAGAATGATTAATATTTACAGCCCTATTTAGCAGCACTCACTTTGTACCAGGCACCGAGCTTTCCACACATCCAGGAAGTGAACCCAGGCCCGCCTATGCTTTTCTCATAGAGGCCGTCCTGGCTGGGCCAGGGACGCAGAGATGAGTCCAACAGGAGTCTGATACCATCCTGTGCTTCAGGGGGCCACAGTCAAGGGATCAATGCAGTTTCTCACAGTGGCTTGGAAGCAAGACCTGAAACCTTTTCCTCTCTTCCCTCCTAGGAGCAACCTGTGTCCTGGCCCCTAAGTTCTCTGCCTCCTGCTTCTGGGATGACTGTCGGCAGCATAGTGTGACTGTGATCCAGTATGTGGGCGAGGTCCTGCGGTACCTGTGTAACACTCCCCAGGTGAGGGGCTAATATTAGGGCTCCATACTTTAGGTATGAAACCCCAGCTGTCATCCCAGGTAAAGGTCTCAGGTAGATTTAGGTACAGGATTCAAGCAATGTACCTCAGGTAAAACTCCCCAGTTCAAGAGCCACTATAATGAGTCCCACACAAGGTTTCTAATCATGGATCCTTTGGTGACCAGCTGCACTTCCTTACACTGCCTCAGAGTCCTCATTTGGAAAACAGGATAACACCTCAAGGGGTATTGTCAGAATTAAACATATCTAAATTGCTTAGAACAGGGTGTGACTCAGGGCAAACTCATTAGATGTGAACCAGCCTTATCCTTACAGAGCAATGAGGTATGAAGCTCAGGTAACTTGTTTCCAAGCAATGTGCCCAGATATCCCTCCAGATAAAGCTTCAAGGTAAGCCCTCAGGAAGTCTCCAGGTAACTACCCACAAGTAAGGCCCCTAAGTAACTCCCCAAGATGAAGCTTCAAGTTACTCCCCAGGTTACCTCCAGGTAAAGACCCCACGTAACTCCTCCACCCCCAAGCAACCTCTGCAGATAATCTCCAGGTAACTACTCTCAAGTAAGAACCCCAGGTATTTCCCCTAGGTTTATTCCCCTCCATCATCTCCCAGGTAACTCCTCAGGCGAGGACCCAAGATAGCCCTCCGAGGAAATGGTACCTGAGCACACCCGAGGTCACCTCCTTGTCACCCTCGTTGGCATGTCCCTGCAGCGGCAAGAGGACCAGACACATACAGTCCGCCTGGCAATGGGCAACGGACTCCGGGCAGATGTGTGGGAAAACTTTCAGCAGCGCTTTGGTCCCATTCGGATCTTGGAAGTCTACGGCTCCACAGAAGGCAACATCGGCTTTGTCAACTATCCAGGGCGCTGTGGGGCAGTGGGCAAGACAAGCTGCTTTCTTCGAGTGAGTGGGTTGGGTGTGACAGTGGTCCTGATTGAGGCTGAGCCCACAGGACCTCTGCTGACACCTCCCCACCCTCCACTCAGATGCTGTCCCCCTTCGAGCTTGTACAGTTCGACACCGAGGCCGTAGAGCCTGTGAGGGACAAACAAGGCTTCTGTGTGCCTGTGGGGCCAGGTATGGGGGTTGGGGAGCCTTCCCTGGGTATGGGAAAGGTGGGGACCCTGTCTCCTCCTTGGTTGGAACAAGCTACCCAAAGCCTTGAGGTCAGTGCCCAGTGGTGGTGTCGGCAGTTCTCACCTGGACCCTTAGTCCCCAGCCTCTCTGACCACTGTCTGGGACCCTCTGCCTCTCAGCTTCTGAACTCAGCCCAGCTCCGTGCCTCAATCTCTTGCTTGCCTAGGTTTGGGGTGTCCATTTGAGTTCTCTCGAGCTTTCTGTGGAAGCCCCATCCTCCCAGGCATCAATCTCTTGCCTTCTACCTAGGGTCTTCTCTCCTGAGGCCTCGCAAGGTCCTGGACACATCTCTTTCTTCCCACCATTTGTCTCTGTCCCTTTCCATCCTTTTTGGACAGAGCTTAGGGACATTCACTGAATTACTAAAGACTGTAAGAAAAATTTGGAATGTAGATGGAAGGAACAGAATGGAAGAAGCATTGGTGAGGAAAGTAATTGGTCAATACATTTAGTTCTCAGTTTCCTTTTTTTTTAAATTTAATTTATTGGGGTGACAATTGTTAGTAAAATTACATAGATTTCAGGTGTACAATTCTGTATCACATCATCTATAAATCCCATTGTGTGTTCACCACCCAGAGTCAGTTTCCTATTTTTTAAGTGGGCTTCCCATGCCACCTTCTCTCTCCTGTCTCTCATTTTCTATTTCCCTGTGTCTCTGAGTCTCTGTCTCTCCCATTTCCGGATCTCCCCGTCTGTATCTCTGGGTCTCTGTCTCTTCTCTGGCAGGGTCCTGGGTGATGGAGTCCATCGCTGTCGGAAACCTCTGGCCGGGAGGCTGGTGGGCTCCTGAGGTTCTTGTACACAGTGAATGTCCCAAATCCTACTCTGCTCCACAGGGGAGCCCGGGCTCCTATTGTCTCAGGTGTTAGGCCGCCACCCTTTTGTGGGCTACCACGGGCCCCGAGAACTGTCGGAACGGAAATTGGTGCGGGACGTCCGGCGCCACGGCGACGTTTACTACAACTCCGGGGACCTGCTTTCCATGGACCGTGAAGGGTTCCTCTACTTCTGCGACCGCCTCGGGGACACCTTCCGGTTCGGGGCGGGGTTTCCCGGGACAGGACTGGGAGGCGGGGACACTGGGGCTTCCTGATCCTGGAGGGAGGCTCGCTGAAGAGGCGGATGCCAGAGGGGGCGGGGTTCTCAATCATGAAGGGGGTGGAGTTGGGCAGAGGGCTATCAGATTCCCTAGGAGGCGGGGCTTGGTGGGCAAGAGGCGGGGCCTCCTCTTTACCAAGGTCGTGCTCACACGCACGAGCTCCACCCCGCAGGTGGAAGGGTGAGAACGTGTCCACGCGGGAGGTGGAGGGCGTGTTGTCGCTGGTGGACTTCCTGCAGGAGGTGAATGTGTATGGTGTGTCTGTCCCAGGTGCGAAGGGGTCACCTCATTTTAACCTCCAACAGCTTTGTGGGTGGAGGTTTGTTACCAGGATTTTACAGGTTGGGGAGCTGCTGGGGCGCAGTGAGCAGAACTGGGCGGGGAGAGGATCAGCAGTGGGCTCTGTGAGGTGGGCCGGCCGAGAGTGACTGGCGTGCTTCCCAGGGTGTGAAGGAAAGGTGGGCATGGCTGCTGTGCACCTGGCACCCGGCCAGACCTTCGATGGGCAGAGACTGTACCAGCACGTCTGCACTTGGCTCCCTGCCTATGCTGTCCCCCATTTCATCCGTATCCAGGTGAGCTCAGGGTGGCAGTAGTCGGTAGGTGGGAAGTCTTGGCGGTGGGAGTCACAGTGAGGTTACAGCCACTGCCCCTGCAGGACACCATGGAGATCACGAGCACGTTCAAATTGGTGAAGTCCCAGTTGGTGCGTGAGGGCTTCAACGTGGGCGTCATTGCCGACTCCCTGTTCGTGCTGGACAACCAAGCCCAGGCCTTCCGGCCCCTGACGCCTGACACGTACAAGGCTGTGTGTGAGGGTACTTGGAAACTCTGACCATTTGGCCAGTCAACAGAACATCTGAAGGGGCAGGGCGTAATGCTGGCCTCTGTCAAAAAATAAATAATAAATGGAGCCACTTTAAAATGGAGCAGGACCTGCCATCCCAGAGGAACTGCCTTGCACGTCTTATGCCTCATACCTTTGGATGTTAAAAGGGCAAAAGAACCTTTGGATTGAGACTAAAGGAAGCTTGTGTCCCAAAACTGTTTTCAAAGATAAGAAGAAAGCAGATTTTATGATTACTGGACTGATGACTACCAGACTGAAAATTAAAAACATTCTTTAGAATTAACATCACTATGTTACCTGCACCAATAGCAATGACTTCCTTCTGTAAATCTAATTGTTCCTCTCCCCTTCCCATAAATACCTCTTGTCTCTGTGTCCTACTTGGAATGCTAATTGGGCTTCTTCCTGAATGGCTATTCTTTTTTTTTAAATTTCAAATAAATGCTTGTTTCCTCTCACTTTGTAAGGCCTTTTTGTTTTTAACACCACCACCCTTGCTTGCAATGTCATCTCCACCACGGACCTTCATGGGTCATGCTGCATCCTAGCTGCACAGAGAGGGTTGACAGTGGACCCGGCATCAGCAAGAATGAACTCACGTGTACACAGATTTCTTTATGTGTT
The DNA here is from genome assembly GCF_004115265.2 of Rhinolophus ferrumequinum. Classification (NCBI taxonomy): domain Eukaryota; kingdom Metazoa; phylum Chordata; class Mammalia; order Chiroptera; family Rhinolophidae; genus Rhinolophus; species Rhinolophus ferrumequinum. The sequence continues at coordinate 50,950,976 of NC_046298.1, read as the reverse complement.
GTCACACAGCAGCCTAGCAGACTGTTCCCCCGTGTCTTTCCTTAAGTCTCTGTGAGATTGTGCATCTCTGGGACTGTATATTTCTCTCTATTTAGTCTCCAAAAGAGGGTTTGCGGCCAAAGACGAGTAAGATCCCCCATGGGGGAGATAACTTAAGCCAGGCGGAACCCCATGGAGACCCCCGATGAGCTGCCTTAGAAAGATTTGGGAAGGGGCCTTGTCTCCCCTTCCCCTTGCCTGAGAAAAGCAGCTGCTGACTCTGGCTTTCCCTTCTCACCTAATTGGGAGAAAAGTCTTGAGAGTGATAAGATTAAACTCTCCCTGCTCAGCTCTGTGAAACAATTTCAACATATAATATATGTCCCTTAAAAGAGTTGCATACCTCACCTCAAGGACTTTCTGCTTCAGCTGTTTGAAGATCAACATAATTGGTTTGGTTGTTTCTATAACGTGATAATTGAGTCCCACAGACCGTGTCAAAAACACTGCTACTCCCTTGTATACTTATCAATAAAAACCTCCAGTCGGCTTTATTCTGGACTCCAGTCTTTCAGAACTGTGAGACCTCTGGCCTTCTGAGATTTAACTGCATTAAGTCTCTGTATGTTTCTTTCTTAAAAACTTAACCCAAAGGCTCCCGTTCTCGCACCCTCACTGCCCGTGTTGCGCTGGACGCGACATGTATGGATAAACAAGTGAGGTGTACAGGGCCCAGTGCTCTCCAAAAACTTCAGGGCCCCCGTTGGTCTCCCAACCAAGACCTCAGCTAGCCTCAAGGAGTGGTCCTGTGGGCAAGGCAAGGGGTGTGGGAGGAGCCAGCAACCTTACAACCAATCCAGGATGGAGAGAGGAGGGCACTGACTCCATCTGTTGGTCTATTTGGGCCTCTGATGGGCCTGGGCCAGCGGACATGCATGTGCTCTGGAGAATGTGGGGAAAAGTCCTATGATGGGTGATGTGACAGGAGCCTGCAGGCATTGGACTGAGGCATGAAGGGTGAACAGGAAGTAACTGGGACAGGAGCAGTCCTAGTAGAGTGCACTTGCAAAACCCCTGAGGCAAGTCCTGGGGAGCAGGGGAGCAGGGGCAGAGGCCTCTGAAAAATGGGACCACAGTGTCTTCGGGGCCAGAAGTGCTCCCCGGGGCATTGTGGGATCTATAGAAGGGCAAAAGAGAAAGAAGAGGCAGCCCCAATAGCCCAATCCTCCATGGAGTATCTCAAAGGCTGGAAGTGCTGCCTGGGGCATTGTGGGAGCTGTAGGCAGAGGCCAGTGGATATTGTGGCCTTTATGACGTCGACTATGCCATCAGTTTCTAGCTTTGGAAGGGCAGTCGCCACATTTCAGTCTCTTCCTGAAAGTCAAGGGGACATTAACCCCTCAGCAGGGCCCTACATCCCTACGTGGTACTTGTGACGTGAGTGGGGAACAAAGTCCCAGGCACACAGGTTCAGATAGAGTGAATAACACAGCTTTATTTGGGAACCAATGTCCCTCCAGAGGCCAATGATCTGGCAAGCACAGGTTATGCAAGATAAAATAGAATTTAATAACGAACCCAAGTCCAGAGTCAATCGAGGTGGAGAAGGTCCCTGGTCTGGGAGAGACGACTGGGCCCAGGACGGGTCTGAGGCGAGCTGGTCTTGCAAGGAAGGACTTTGGAGGATGCTGGAGTATTGTAGCTTGCACCTCGCAGAGGACTCTGTGGGATCGCCCAGACGAATGTCCTGGAGGGTCATTTGGAATGTCTTCCTCAGAGCCTCACAGAGGGTCTTAGATGAGCGCCCAGTCAGACTGCTCATGGCATTGCTCTGGAGGTCTGCTTTTATTCTCTTTTCCTGGACTTGTTTACCTCTTAGGTGAGAACCAGAAGTTGTTTTGGTGAACGTGTTTATCACTCAGTTTTGTTATGCTCAGTTTCACACAAAAACATGTTTTTTACTTCACTCATCAGTTTCACACATATGTGGCTATAGTCCTGTCCCTACTAATAACTTGTTTTGCAAACCTCAATCTATATATGTATTTTATATGCTCTATACACTGGCCCTCCATCATGGGCCAGAAGTACAACCTGCAGCACTGTGGGAACTGTAGGCAGTGGCCAGCGGACGGCAAAGCCTCTGTGAACATGTAGACTCCACCACCAGTGACATGTAGAGGTATGCCGTCAGTCTGTAGGTGCCACATGCAACATTGTGGGAGCTGTAGGAAGAGGACAGTGGATGGAGAATCCTCTGTAACGTTGACTGTGCCTTCAGTGACTATGCAGGAGGGCCATCAGGGTCTGTAAGTGCGGCTCAGGGCATTGTGGGAGCTGTAGGTAGAGGCCAGCAGATGGTGAGGCTGCTGTGATTTAGACTGGGCCTCCACAGGATCTGGAGGTGCCACCCAGAGCATTGTGGAAGATGTAGGCAGAGGCCAGTGGATGTCTAGTCCTCTGGGATGTGTAGAGAGCGGCCTCACGGTCCAGAAGTGCTGCCAGAATCTACCAGGGACAAGGGGATCCACCAGGGACTAGTGGTCACCCAGGGCCACCAGATTCAAGGGACACTGGGATCCTCTAAGGTCCACTAGGGACGATTTGATCCACCAGAGACACTGGGGTTCTCCAGGGACACCTGGGACCATCAGGGACGAGGGGATCCATCATCCTCTTCTTCCATGTCCCCAGTGTGAGCCTCCTGCTCACCCATCAGATCACGCCCCCAGCTCCATCTCCAGCCTGTCAGTGCTTCCCCAGGCCCCAGTGTGAGAGCAACAGGTCAACAAGTCCTCAGAAGATGGTGGATGGAAGAGGTAACACTCCCCCCCCCCCAAATAGAGACTTCCCCCTCCTAGCTTCAGGCTGCAGCTCACCCCCAGCCCAAGTGATTCCCCCAGATAGCCCCCACCTTACCTGGGTAGCCATGGTAGCAGCTACCCTCACCACCCACCTGCCACGCCGGCATGTGTCCCAGGCTGCAGAGGACTTCTTGAGTGTACCTGTTTCCTAAAACCATCCCCCACAAAAATGCCCCTTATTTTCAGAGCAGGGTGCTGAATAACGGCCCCCAAAGACATCCAGGTCCTGATCACTGGAACCTGTGAATACGTTCTCTCACTCGGAAAAGCAATTTTGCAGATCAGTCAGATGTGCAGGTCAGGAACGGACAAAATGTGATTAAGGATCCTGAGATAGGGAGATTATCATGAATTGCTAGGTGAGCCATAAATGCCACTCCAAGGGTCCTTATAAGGAGGAAGCAGAAGTATGAGAGCCAGAGAGATGGCAGCATAACAAAGCCTTCACCACCACTGCTGACTTTGCAGATGGCGGGAGGGGCAGGAAACCAAAGAATGCAGCATTCTCTTAGAAGCTGGGAAAGTCAATAGAACAGATCCTCCCCTAGAACCTCCAGGAACCTACCCGTGACACCTTGATTTTAGCCCAGTGAGACTCATTTCAGAGCCATAAGAGAATACATTTGTGCTGTCTCAAGCCACCAAGTTGTTAGAACAACAACAGGAAAGTAGTACAGTACGTTGACTAAAATCCCAAATGACTGTGCAGGAATCCAGACGGACCTCTGTGGACACTAGGCAGCTGAGCCTTTGTTCTCCTGTTTTGTGACCAACTGACCAAAAGTGTGGGCTGTGGGGATGCAGCCCTGATCTGCATGTGGACATGGACTAAGTGACATCTGTTTGTAGCCCTTTTTCTTGGAGAACACCCTTGTCCACCCATATTTGAAAAGGAACTTCCCTTAGTGTCCACTCAATTTGGGATGTGAGAACTCAAAGGACAGGAGGCCGGGGGAGTGGTGTGGGCAGCTCAGAAACAAGGTAGGCCAGGGGCCAGGGCCAGTGGACCTTCTCATGGGTAGGTGCTCTGTGGCTCAGGCTGCCAGGCAGGTGGAGCAGCATTGCTGACCTTCTAACCAGCAGAAACCAGGAATCAGGATTCTTATGCAGAGACTTCCCTATTATAGATGTGGAATTTGTTAAAAATCTACAACACACATGGAAGGGCATTAGTTTTCCATCTGCCTGCAAATAGAAGCAGGCCATGCTCTTGTGCACCTTCCAAACGGAGACTGAGGACCCCACTGCTTCAGGAGGGGTGGGAAGGGGAAGTTTTTGAGAATCTACCTGCGGCCAGTGAGGTCCCAGTGGTAGGGAGAGTCGTCAGCCTGCATCATGTCACCGGCAGGGGTATCCAAGCTTGCTCAGTGGTGAATTCGAACCCAGGCCTCACTCCAGAAAGCAGGCAAGAGGGTAAGGCGCAGCTTCTTTCCCTGTACCCAGGTGGCCCTTGGGGGTAGACAGCCAGGGGCAAGGGACCCTCCGAATTTACTCTGGTGACCTCTGCTGCCTCTCCCAGACCCAGGCCCAGGCCCAGGCCCAGGGGCTGCATCCAAGGACTCCAAGGACCCCAAGGCGAGGCTGCCTTCTCTAGCCACTCATGGGGCCTCCGGCCTGTGGCTCTTCCTGTGAATGACTAGCTGGGACTTCCAGTCGAAGCCGTGGCCACAGTCACTGCAGAAGTGGCGCCGCTGGCCAGTATGGCTCTTGCGGTGGATGACGAGCTGCGACTTCCAGCTGAAGCTGCACCCGCACTCCTCGCACACGTAGCCTTGGGGCCCCGGGGTCGTGTGCCGATGGTGGCGAGACAAACTTGGCTCCTGGGGGCCCTGTGGAGGTTTCTCAGTGTCTCCAACGGCCAGCGCCAGGGCCTGTGCACCCTGCCCACCCGCGTGTGTCCGGTGGTGCATGACGAACACCGACTTCCAGTCGAAGCCGCGGCCACACTGGTCGCACGTGTAGGGCTTGCTCAGCGCAGGGCTCAGCGCCCGTGGAGGTGTGGTGGACGCTGCGGTCTCAGACGGGCCCTCCCAGGGCAGCGGTGCCTCTGGGCAGTTGGGCGGACCCTCGCGGTGGCTCTCGCTATCGCCTCCTGGGGGAAGGAGAGGCGGCCGACCCAGTGGCCCCAGAATGTCGGCCCGCCTCTCCCCGGTGTATGCGTAGCACAACCTCCCACCCGCCCAAGAACTGGGTGACCCGCGTCACATGGAGCAGCACTCACCCAGGCAGAGGCTTCCTTTGCTGTCTGTCCCTGCCTTCGGCGCCAGGGGCTCCGACTCCGCCAGCGCATCCGGCCTGGGGGGCGGTAAACCTGTTGGGGTGAGGGGCAGTCAGGCGCCACTCCCGGCTCAGGGGCAGGTGAAAGTCTGGCGCAAAAGAGGGAGAGGGTGGGGGCTCTGGCGGGTAACATGGGCTCCCCTCGGGAAGGAGAGAGAAGGCGGGCGCGCACAAAGGAAAGCAGGAAGTAGGCAACGGAGCAGTGGGTGCAGGCCGGTCCTCACCCAGGGAGACCACCGTGCCGTACTTCTCCAGCATCACGTCCCAGTACAGCTCCTTCTGCGAGGGATCCAGTAGCCCCCACTCCTCCTGCGGAGACGCAGCCCATCACTGCCGGCCTCCACTCCGCATCGTGGAGTGTTGGGAAAGCGGGGTGAGGAGGGAACGGCATGAAGCTAACCTGGCGGCTGCCAGTACCCGTCCTCCTCAGCTGCCCCCACCCAACGTTCTGGGCGGACAGGCTGAGCTGAGGCCTCCTGGGTTTTGGGAGTGGCAGCGACAAATGTGGCTGTTCCCACTCCCGTGCCTTGGGCGGTCTGCTGCACGGAAAGCAAAGGGCCAGGGGCCTCCGGGCCCCAGCCCCCTCTCCTAACAGACACTTCTTGGGGAGCTGTGGAGGGCCGCCAGCATTCCCGGATGTGGGCACCTGTGTTAGGAGATGCTGGCCCCCCCACACGCCCACCGGTCCCAGATGATGTATGTGGACAGGGTGGGGGTGGTGGGCTGGGTCCTGCCTGTTGCCAGAGGGTGAGCTCTGCAGGCTTTCTGGGGAGAGGTCTTCCCTCCTCTCCTCCCAGAATTCCCATCATCTAGGTGGGGCTTTGCTGGGTTGGGAAAAATAGTCCTGACAGACAAGCCACAAAAGTTAGGGGCAGGGAGGCGGCAATCACACTGACTCACAGCCAGGGTGATGCTGGCTGGAAGTGAAGAGACTGTGGAGGGTGTCTCTGTCACCTGCCTGTTTCCTGCTGTGCCACTTCTCAGGCACCAAACACATCTCAACCAGCTCTTTGGCTGGGATGAGCAGAGGGGAGTGGCTTAGGAGCAAGGTTGCTGGGAGAGGACAGGATCCGTGCCACCCACTCAGGTAGCAGGGCCCTCAGCTGAGCTTCCACCCAGCTGGAGAGGTGGCTGTTGGCATTTCCAAGGAAGAGCCTCTCCATTCCGATGTCAGGTGTACTAGGGAGGCCGGACAGCTACGTGATGCTCAGGCTTTCCTGCCAAGGTTGGGCATCTTGTCCCCTCCCCAACTGCACACGAGGGTGCCAGCTCAAGACTGCTGAGAGCTGCAACCCCCTGACTGACATCTCTCCAAGTGAGGAAGCCACCCCTCACTTTGGTTCCAGTCACTCTAAACCAAATTTCTAAAAACCTTCCCAACTGGAGACTACCAGACTGTCCCTCTGTCCCGTAGGTCCTGCAGGGCACCCAGATACCAACTCCACTCTGGGCAGCAAACAGCACAAGAACCGCTGACCAAGGAGCCTGGAAAACTGGCAGAGTGGAGTGGTCACCAAGGACACTGTCCTCCCACTGTTGCCTGCACCTTCACCTGGGGCTGCTCACCTGAATCCTGGGTGGGTGGAAGGACTCGGAGTCTGGTGCCCGGTGTCCAAGGGGCCCCTCGCGGGACTGGGCTTGATTTGGGGGACTGGAGGGTGCTAGGAAGTGAGGCAGACGGGGGTCAGGGGCTCCCCAGGTGAGCCAGGGCAGATGAGGACTGGTACTACAGCCCTGGCCTTCCTTTGCCAGCAGGCAGGAGGCCACTGTGTGTGCCAGTCACATGGCATGCAACCAGCTAGTCCTTTCCTCCTGCCTCCCAGGGACCCAGCTCTGCAGTCTGTGGTCCCTCCTGGGTCCCCAACCCAGCTGAGGATGCCCACACTCCCGCCAGAAGCTCAGACTAATGTGGCCCCACTCTCACCCATCTCCTGCCCATCAGCATCAGGCTCCTCTTTCACGCTGCAACTGAGCTGGGCAGACCCCTCGATCTGGGCATCCTGTGGTCCCTCCCCAGAGGCTGCCCTGAGGGGCTTCACTATCCTTGAAGGGTGGGGGCTCCCCAAGGACTCCTCTGTCTTCTGTGCTACAGCGAGCACTGCTTGCTTCAGGACATGGGCTGTGATCTGAAGGGGAGAGGCAAGTCACAGGAGCTCTCGTCTTGCTCTGCCCCTCCAACAAGCCAAAACTGGCTATACTCACCCAGCTCAGCAGCTGCCCAGGGTCATGCTGCAGCCCCTCGACCAGGGCTGCAGCCTCCTCAGGGCTGCCTGGCCACTGCCCCCGCACCCAGGCTTGGATCTCCGGGGGCAGCGCGCCCAGGAACTGCTCCAGCACCAGCAGCTCCAGCATCTGCTCCTTGGTGTGCACCTCGGGCTGCAGCCACTGGCGGCACAGCTCGCGCAGCTGGGCCAGGGCCTCGCGGGGACCTGCTGCCTCCTGGTAGCAGAACCCCCGGAAGCGCAGGCGAGCTGCATCGATCTCCTCCAGGGTGGCTGTGGGGTCCACGGAGGGCAGGCATGGGGGGCCCAGTGAGGATAGCATTGCTGTGCTGGAAGACTTCTTGGTGCCTGAGAGACCTGCAGAAAAGGAGGGGTCAGGATGCTAGCCAAGAGGCTACCATCTGGCCAAGGAGGACACCTGCAGACAGGCCCAGCCTGGCGGCTGAGGTCAGGACAGAGACGAGCCTGGGAGGGATGCTTCATGGAAAGAGGGGCCACAGGAGCTCGCTGTCGTCGGGGACTGAGAACAGAAGGAAGCCTTATGGACAAGTGCTTGGAAGCAGGTTGTCCAATGGAGAGTCAAGGGAAATGCCAACATTTGGGTAGAACAGAGGACTGCTGGGAGATGATGGTTTACATGTAGTCACAGGGAGTCATCACAGGTTTCCAAGGTCAGGCTGAAGAGCCAGGGGATAGTGCCCAGCAGAGGAGGAAGGGAAGTAGTCAGTCCACAGGAGGCTGGGGGACTTGAAGCCAGGGAGGCGGTGATCCAGGGTGGGAAGGGGCAACGGTTGTTGTGGGACCAGGCTGGGCTATAGGGAGACATGTTGACTGAAGTGGGCACACTGAGGGGCTGCCTACACGGACGGGGCACATCTGCACCCTAGGTTGAGGCAGCGGCTGCTGTGGACTCCGAGCCTGCTGACCACAGCGAGCTGAGCTGTGGATGACCCATACCATCTGCGCCGTGCATATAAAAAGCTAAAGCAAAGCAAAACCATGAGCTGTGTGGAGTCGTGAGCCGGCACCTGTGACCTGGCCCTGAAGAGGGTCTGGACTGAAACGCCCAGCTGGGGGACCTGACAGACCGGCACCACTAGGCCTGATCCCGGGAGTCGGTCTCCAAAAAAATGGAAGACAGGGAGGAAGTCTTCTCGGAGGCGGCGGAACGGCGCTCTGGGTGGGAGGAAAGTCCTAGGCAAAGGTTTGGAGTGGGGCACGCAGGGTATGTCGGAAGGTAGGTGAGCGCTCCCGAGCGCAAGCAGCAGGAGCCAGCAGGTCCTTGTGATGGAAATCGCTCCCAGCCCAGCGGGGACCACGCTCACCTCAGCCTCAGCGCCGGGGCTGGGAGGCCACTTCCGGTAAATGGCAGCGCGCCCCGCCCCGCCCTTCAGCTCATTGTCCTGGCCAATCAAGCTCATGCTCCGAAGACACCGCCCCCACCCCCGCTCCGGACTACGTTTCCCATGAACCTCAGCAAATAAAGACAGGCGCAGCCTGTCGGCGGATGCTCACTTTCAGAGGCCTCTCATAACTGAGGTGCTCTCTTCCTTGTAATCTGCAGAGGAACAGAGTTTGGGGGGGATCCCTCCCCTCACTGGAGGCCGCTCTTCCTTTACATCCGAGCCCTAGGACTCACCAACTGCCGAGCTGGACGGTTCGTTAGAATCCTGCGCATGTGCACAACGCACCTGGTTCCTATTGGTAAGCGAGGTGAGGAGCATGATGTGTTGACCAATCAGAGCTTGCACTCCGTCCAGGCTCCTCCTCCAGCGCTCTTCCTGAGGCTCCATTTTGGTCGCTCATCTGTCCCCTTGGTAACCGCTAAAGTATGTCCCCGCCTGCATACGTTTCAAAGGCAACGGCAGGAGCGTCGCCCTGCCCTCCCGGGAGGCCAGAAGTGACGGCCTGGGTAATATACTATTAATAGTTCGGCAGAAACTCACCTCCGGGTGGTCCCAGGAAGAAGCGGGGTTCACCTGGGAAGGCCGGCCGGATCCATGGGCCTTCTCCAGGGAGGATGCTGGAGTCCTTCATTCGATCTCCGCTGAGGGCCCTGCCCCTAGTGGGCACCCATTTACTGATGAGAAAACTGTCCCATGATTTATACCTAGTCTGACATATCTTCAGATATCAGTATTGTACTGCAAAGTGAAGGATGGAAGTTTTTGTCCAGGCTTTTGGGACATGCTGAACCTTTTACTTAATTGGGTAGCCAGAACCAGTAAGGTGACCTTTTAGTTTATCTCAACAGGCAATGTTATCAAAATCTGACTGGGACTGGGCCAGTTTTGCTTCCATACATCAGGTGGAAGCAAAGGTGGCTGAACTGTGACTTGTATATTCAATCATAAATTGCAACTGTTTGTCATGGTTCTTTCTGATACCTAGGAATCCCTGACTGCCAGCTTGCCAAGAGCAAGCCAGCTTGCCATGATTGGAAGCTCTCAGCCTAGGGCCTGTCAAGTCTTCCCAGGAGTGTGTCATGGGATTGGGCTGTTTTGTGGGGGCTTAGGTCTTTTCTCTGGACTGTGTGGGTTCCCCAGAAATGACTCTCCCACCATCCACCATGTAGATAGAGCTGAAGCTCTTACAGCTTTCTCCAGTATTCTCCCACCCGTCATATTTTAGGTCTCCCCTCCCGGGAGGTGGCTGATTTTCAAGCTTTCTGAAGTTCTGCAGCATAAGGCTGGTGGTACTTCCGTCTACTTCGTCCAGTAGCAACTCATTATCTGAATTGCCATAAGTCAGTAACAGCTCTTGCATCCCCACCTGGGTTCAAAATACCATTGTAACTGCCTCCTCTTTCACCATTCTCCTCATCAACCCACAGGATGTGTTTTAAACTCTGGTTTCAGTGGGCTTCTGAACCAAGTGAGAAGCATGTATTCAGTTCACCATCTTGACCCAGAAAGCCCAGGGACACTTACACTCACAGCTTGTTCAGGGTTAAGAACAGCCAGTCTGGCAGTACAGGGCCCAACATACCACAGAGGTTTGGGGGAAAGTAACTTAGGGGGAAGTTGGGTGCTCAAGACATGGGTGAAGGAAGGTGCTTATGGTTGCTGTTCCCACAGGAACAGGGTGGAGGCCACTGACCAGTCCTGGATATTGGGAGGGGTGGATTGGTGGAAGAACAGAGAACCAGGGCCTTACCCAAGAGGAGCTCAAGGAAAACAGGAGGCGGCTGGTCAGTAGACAGGAAAGGGCATCAGGCCCAGCATGAGTGGTCTGGAGGGCTCAGGGTGGAAACTGGGCTCCCATGTGTGTCCCAAGTGCAGAAAAGGTTGCATGTGATTCTGGGTACCCACTTGCAGTTTGACAGATGTTTTTGTTCCTGAATCCTATGGGTCCCCAGAAAAGTCCTCAGCAGGGTGAGGGTGTCTGCATTACACAGCTGTGCAGACTGAGGTGGATGTGACATGTTCAAGGCTGCCCCATGGAAGACAGCCTGCGGAAAGGTGAGGGTGTCGACCAGAGCAGAGCAGAGAGGATGAGTCCAGGAAGGGCGGACTATGGCTCAAGGGCCCACAGGGTACCAGGAGGCCTGGCTCGGAGGACCTGCCCTTGAAGGGTCTTGGGGAGCTGGGTCCTGCATGACTCCTCTCCATACCTCCAAGTCTGCCCTCCTTGTAGGAACTTGTGAGGTTCCTGGGGAAGATAGGTCCTGCTGGAAGGTGGGGGAGTAGGGAGATCATGTCTGTGCTCACTCTGTATGGCAGATGGCTGTGAGGTCTTGGTTGTGATGGCCCCTGACTCAGATTCCACAGCTTGAATCCACAAAGGCCCAACTCCTACTAGACCTACCCAGGTCTCCTGCGGCCCCTCACCCACCTCTGGCTGCCAAGGGGACACAGGTATCCCAACCCCTCAGGGCCACAGACAGGCTGCATCTCTTCCCTGTGGCTTCTCAAAGGGACCCAGGTTGAAGCCAAGTCCCCACAGCTCTGTGACAATGATATGCCCTGAGGGCACGTCTGCACTGTGCTAGGGTGAAATCAGGCTGTTACCATTCACACGTTTTTAAAAAGAAACCTTTATCAGGGAGCCTCTCTGGACTCGGGTGGGAAGGGAGGCTGAAGCTGTGGAATTCCACAGCGCTGTGCAAGAATTTACAATATATGCCCGTTCCAAGTTGTAACTTCGTCTTTTTTTTCCCAGTAAAAAGACCATTAACTTCCCTAGACATGAGGCCAAAGTCAAAATGGGCCTCAGTCTGCTAAGGGCCACAGGAAGTAAACTGGGCACCCACGCACCTGTCTACCTCAGTGTTCCCGCTGTGTGGAGGTGTCACACTGAGCGGGGATCTCAGGAGGGCACCTCATATGGGCAGAGAACAGGTAGGCATGTGGCCCCTGGGCCCTGCAGAAATGAGCAGCCCTATCTTGTGTCCTCTGAACCTGTCACTTCAGTCACCTCCTGTCAGGACAGTGGGGTGTAAAGGCTCCTATCAAGTTGACTTTGGTAATAGGACATGGAAATGCTGAGGCTTGGATGAGAATTGGAACGACTGTGGTTAGGGAGCCATCATTCTCCATCTGTCTTTCCCCTGCGGACCTCCACCTCCTATGGGTCAGCCATGCTCAGGGAGCCAGGCCAGGCCTCACTCAGCCCTCACAGCGAGCTGATTAGAGCGTAGGTGTGCAGTGGTAAGTTGTCTGGATGCCAGGCCTGGCTGTACTGTGTGCAATTCACACCCCTTCTCTGTGCCTCTGTGCCTCAGTTTCCTCCTACGAGAAGTGGGGATACCAGCCACAGCAGCCACCTCACAGGGGCTGGCACTTGGCACATGTTGGCCTTATCAAGAGCCTGTCTGTCAGGGTATGGCAAATACCCTCTGTAGGATGAAATCCCTTTTTTCTCTTTCTTTCCCCCAGAGGAGGAAGCTGAGGCTCAGAGCCCAGCCATTTACCCAGGGCCAGCACCCAACCCCCCACATGACCTCTCGTCCACTGGGCCAGCTCCCAGGAAGCCTTGGATGAATCCAGACCTGGGGGTAATATCCTGAATGTGTAAAAAATTTCTCGGCCTGCCTCCACTCCATCCCGGCACTGCCCTCCTCTTAGTGTTCAGTCACGACATGAGAGCAGTGGCGCCGCCCTGCTGTCCTGCCACTGGCTCTGCAATGTTTCAGCCTCACCAAAGTCCCAGCCTCCATCTCCCTCCTCCTGACCTTTCCGCAGCCTGACCTCTTGGGGATGGAGTCAGCTGTGGCTGAAGTGGCAAATCCTGTCACCACATACAGATGGAATTGCAGAGTGCGCACAGAGCTTCTCCAGAGTGTGGATTTTCAAAGGACACGGCCCGTTAGCTGTGGAAAGGACTCAGGAGAGATCGGAAACAGGGGAGCTGGGACCTCAGGCCTCAGCTGGCTTCGGCACGGTGGCTGGGCCTGAGCTGGAAGTGGGCCTGGCTTCCCTCCCAGGCGTGCCAGCTGAGGGTGCCTCCGGAGGCTTGGCCTGGGAGCTCAGGCCGGCCGTGGCCCTGAGCCTCCGCATGGGTTTCTCGCCCGTGTGGATCCTCTGGTGGTGGAAGAGAGCCGGGCGCTCGCGGAAGGCGCGGCCGCACTGTGCGCACACGAACGGCTTCTCACCTGTGTGGATGCGCCGGTGGCTGAGCAGCACGGCACCCTTGGCGAAGGCCTTGCCGCAGTCCCCGCAGCGGAAGGGCCGCTCTCCCGTGTGCAACAGCTGATGCTGCGTGAGGTTGGAGCTGTGGCTGAAGGCGCGGCCGCACTGCGCGCAAGTGAAGGGCTTCTCGCCCGTGTGCACGCGCTGGTGCTTAAAGAGTGAGGAGCCCTGGCTGAAGGCGGCCCCACAGAGCGCGCAGGCATACGGCTTCTCGCCTGTGTGCGTGCGCTCGTGCTGAATCAGGTGCGAGTTGCGGCAGAAGCGGCGGCCGCACCGCGCGCAGGCATAGGGCCGCCCGCCCGCATGGATCTTGCGGTGCTGGCTGAGGTTGGAGCCGTGGCTGAAGGCCTTGCCACACTCGCCGCAACGGAAGGCCTTCTCAGCCGTGTGGATGCGCTGGTGTCTCACAAGCGAAGAGCTGTGCCGGAAGGCCTTGCCGCAGGCCGTGCACGCGTAGGGCGTCTCACCGCTGTGGATGCGCTGGTGCTGCGTCAGGTGCGATGTCTGGCTGAAGGCCTTGCCGCACTGCCCGCACTCGTAGGGCCGCTCCCCGGTGTGCGTGCGCAAGTGCTTGAGCAGGTCGGAGCTCTTCACGAAGACTTTGTTGCACGCCCTGCACTCGAAGGTCTTCTCTCCTGGGAGGAGGCCGGGGCCGGTGTGGAGGGCCTCGCCCAGCTCATCCCAGGTCGGGGGCTCCTGGCCGGCGGGGAGTCTCTGAGGCTCGTGCCACACCACCCGCACTCCTCGACCCCCCCGAGAGTGACTGGCTTCGAGAACAGGGTCGCTCGGGAAGGTTCTCCCCGGGGCCTCCCGCGGGGACGGCTTCTGCCGCTCGGGCGCCCTGGGCTGCTTGCCTGGCTCCAGGTGGTCTGTGCGGGCTTTCTCCGTGATTGGGCTGCCCGTGGTAGCTCTCAGCGGGGAAGTCAGCCGCAGACTGACACTGGCCTCACCACTGCCAGGGCCTAGGAGGAGCCTTTCCCAATAGATCACGGAGACCCCCGTGGGTTTTCTCTCCCGGGATGAGGAGGTGGCCCGCCGACTCCCCAGGCATTTCCCACGCACACTGACAGCAGTGGTGGGAGGGACCCTGGTGTTCTGGAAGGTTCTTGGCCACACTGCTTCTCCAGAAACATCTCTGTCCTCTGCCAGATGCTGGGAACCTGAAGGCACAGAAACAGTGGATGCCTGGGGGTCATCCTCACCAGGAGAGGGTGACCAGGGCAGACCGCGTGGGTGGGCAAGGGGACCCTAAGGTCTGGGTGTGGAAGCTGGGGAGAAGAGGAGCCAGAGACCTTTCCTGTATGTAGCTCACTTGTCTGAGGGATACCCCAGCCTCCTTTTGTTCCTTACACTGATGGCTCCCCGATGCGATAGTTTTACTCACAAACTGTTCACTGACTGCCTCTCCCCTAGCGCGGTCAACCCCTCGAAGGCAGGACCAGGAGCGTCCTGATCAAGGCTGTGCCCCCAGTGCCGGAAACAGGAATGGTATGAACACATGAATGAATCAAGGAATGGCGTCGCAGATGAGGTGGTGAGGTAGGACAGGGAGGCTTTGACGCCACACACCCTGGCTTATGGTGGGATTCTGAGAGGTCTCAGCACGGCCTGGGGGGTGCTCTTGGAGCTTCCCCTGAGGAAAGCCAAGGCTGGAGCCTTCAGGAGAGGCTGATGGTGGAAGGAGAACAGAAGGAAATCGGGTGGAAGGCAGGAGAGGAGCATGTCCAGGAGGGTGGGGAGAGGGGACAGAAGCTTGGCCATAGGTTGACCCACTCACCAGGGCTGGGCCTCCTCTGGTTGTTCCTAGCCAGGGTCACATCTGTCCCACTGAGGACCCAGGGTTCCTCACCACGCTCAAGCTGGATGACTACACGGGGTCGGGAGGCAGAGAGTCCTGTGAGAGACAACCAAGTGAGGGGCCAGCCGCAGCTCAAAACAACCAACTGCCCAACAGATGGTCGGAGTCAGGGCTTCATGGGACACAGACAGTGTCATCTGTGCAACCAAGAAAACCCACAGGTTGCACCATAAGTCAGGACTCATAAGAACAACTCAGTGGTGCCTGTGAGGAGGAATGTGTTGGCAGTGCCCAAGGAAGGGTACTGAGCCCAGGCACAGTACAGTCTGGTGCCACAGCCAGACAGGGACACTCAGCCACTGGGTATGGAGCTGTTCACAGGCCGCCAGGAGGTAAGGGGTTAGTGCTGCTGGACCAACCTGGCAACAACTGAGCTTTCCCATGGAGGACCCAGGGCCTTACCCAGAGAGGCCACGAGTGCAAAGTTCTCCAGCATCACGTGGTGGTACAAGGCCCTCTGGGCAGCATCCAAGAGCCCCCACTCTTCCCGGGAGAAGTACACGGCCACATCTTCAAAGACCATCAGGCCCTATAACAGTGGGCAGGGGAAGATGGACATAATCTAAGCTACGGCCAAGTGACCCAGGACCGAAATTCCTGTCCCAATGATACCTCCCTGATGTCCCTCAGACGTTCACCTTCCATCCCCAGGGCTCTGCAGATGCAACTTCCCTCACTTATCTGAGCCTTAGATGCCCCTGCTGAATATGCCTGACCTTTTAAGGCTGCTGCCCCAGCCTGAAGGACTGGCTGATTCCCACCAGTCTCCACAGTGGTGGCCCCAACGATCGCGTGGGCACACAGGAGCCAGTTCCCTCCATTTCCTCCTCCCTGGGCTGCCACCTTCCCTTACTTCAGCCACCTGCCAGACTTCCCAAGTGCCCCAGGGACTGCCAGCATCTCTTGATCTCCCTAGAGCACTAACTGCCCATCCCTTGCTGAGTCCGTGAAATCCCCTCCTACTTTTGATTCCCAGGTCCTGCCTCGGCTCAGGATACTAGGACTCTGTCTTTGGATATCTACAATTCCAGGTCCACCTGAAGCCTCCACTCTAGGACATGGCAGACTCTTCCTTATTTTCCCCTGAAACCTGCTTTCCCTTTAAACTTATTATTTTGTCTACAGCAGCTCCATCCTTCTGGTGTTCAGACTAAAAAACTTGACGGTCATTCACTCATACCCCGCATCTGATGATCAGCAGATCTATCCAGAATTCAACCACTTTCCTGTCTCCACTGAACTAATATGGTCCACGTGCTTCCTCCCTGCACACCACCCGCCTCCTCTGCGCCTCTTCTCCACTCGGCAAACGGTGGGATACTTTAAAAATCCTAATTTAAAGCATGTCCTCCTTCAGGTCAAAATCTTACATGGCTTCCTGAGCTCTCGGGATAGTCTCAACTCCTCCGCTTGACTTTCAGACATACCTATCTTCTCGCCCGAGCTCCACGTTGAGAAGCTCAGTTGCGGAAGCACCTAGGCTGTCACCCCTCCCAACTTCTGTTACGTGCGGGATCCTTCCTTTGGAACTTCCACACCTCACCCCCTTCGCTGCCAGTAGTGGGGAATTCCACACGTGAATGCCCCAGTGGCATGGACACCGGGGCCTAAAGCGAATCAAGAGACAAGACGTCCAGGTGAAGTCCCTCCCTCAGTCGGGTCTTAGGTCCATGGAGGTGTGGTCCCGGCGGGTGAGGGGTCCGAGGTTCTACTAACCTGTGCCGCTGCAGACATCGAAACCTGCAGTTGAGGCGGCCGACCCAGACGCCCCGGCTCCTGGCCTCAGTCTCCTGGTCCGTCAAAGCAGCAGACGCCCAGGTCGCCGCCTCCAGAGCCGCACAGGGGCCAAAGAGCACGTGGCTCCGGGAACAGCCCGAAGGCCCCACGGGGCCGCCCACACTACCCCCGGAGAAACCCAGGCTGGGGCTGGGGGGCGGAGCCGTCGGCGCGCGAAGCGGGCCCTGCGCCCACGCCTTCCTCTTGCCTGTGCCTCGGGTTTCCAGACCTCTTGGAAACCGGGCCCGACCAGCGGCGCTCGGCCCCCAACACCGGTGTGGTCCGACGCCGGGCAGCAAAGTGACAGTGCCGGACGCCGGAAGTCCGGCCCCGTCACCCTCATTGGCCCAATGTGCGCGCGACGTACGCGCAGCGCCTTCTGGGAAGCGTAGTTTCCTACAGCTCTCCGCGCTGGAAGGTGATGCCTTTCCGGATCTCCAGGGCAACTGCCAAACATCACCGCGCGGGATGCTGGGAGGTGGAGTCCCAGGTCGAGCACCACCCTTTGTGGGGTCGTTCTGCTGGGGTCCTAGGATACCCACGCTCATACAAGCGGCCCCCAAGACTAAACGCTAGAAACTACTGAGATTCCAGAGGCGACCCCAGTGCGGAGCACTAAGTACAAAGTTAACAAGAGGGGTGGATTAAAAGGCGGAGGAGTTCCAACCCCTGCTTTGCCTCTTGGCGGCTGTGTGCCCGCCACCCTCCCCTCCCCAGGAGTTTGACCTCTCTGTGGCTCAATGTCAAAGAGAAAACCGTAGCCCAAGATGGTGGCACTCCTGCTAAGAGCCTAGGATATCAAACTTAGATTTACTACCTGATATCATCGCAGTTTCAACCTTTCCCAGAAACATAATCTTAACCAACCAGTCTTGAATTTTCCTGTTAACACCAGTAAGGTAATCTGTCACGTGGACCTTCTCCTTCCCAGTTCCCCTCAATGGAAAAAAAGGCAATCTTGTATGATAAAAACCCTTCCTGTTCTCCTCCCCTAAAGAAAATACATCCTTGCTCAGAAAACATCCTTTTCTTTGTCAATAGCTCTCTTGCCCCACCCTGCTTCCTATAGAAACCTTCCATTTGGTACAACCCCTGAGAGTGCCCCTCTAGTTGCTAGATGGGATGCTGCCCATTCATGAATCATTTAACAAATCAATTAGGTCTTCAAATTTGTTTTTTAACAAGTTCCTTTGCTACCTGAAAAATTAAATGTCAATGAAAAAAGAAAAGAGGAAGTAGGAGATGAAAAAACTGAAGCAAGAGGTGGGGTGTTGTGAGGGTGGGGGAGCCAGGGCGTGCAGAGAATTTAAATGAGTTTGTTTGAGCCCAACTGATGACAGTCGCAGGGAAGCAAAATTTCAACGGATTGAGAAAATGCCCTATAGAATGGCAGTTTTGGAATTTATTTTATACATTAGAATCAAAGAAGCCGTAAGGAGGGTTACATGGAATCCATTGGTAGGAGGTTAAGGGCATGGGAGAAAGCAAAGCGGGGAAATACCTGGGGTTGTGTATAACAGAGAGACATATTTCTTTTATATGGGCGAGTCCATGACAGTTTTGGACAGAAAAGGGGCCACATGTTAAACCTGACAAGCTCGAGACTGAAGATAACCACATAGGATGGCGTGAACATAAAATTCCTAACTAAGGTGGACCATGGTGGAAAGTCACATCTTTGACCTGTAGCTTCCTTGACAAAGGTCAATCTTTACCTTAAGTGAGACTGTTGTCATTTTGCATCTAAGATAACATACCCTTGCAATATCAGAGGAATCCCTTTTTCCAGAACCCCCAGGGGGTACAACCCACCACACCAGAGTAGTAAACTGCAAAATCCCTCATTGTTATCTTGTTCCCCAAATATTATCTCTATGTGCTGTAAAATACTATTATTCTGTACCCACCAATGTAAAAAAAGTGTGTGTCTCTCCATTTTACTTTTTATCCAATCCCAGAGATTTCCCTGCTTTGCTTTATTTCATGTAAACTTCCTCCTTTGATGTGTAAAATAATTTGGAAAACAGCCATTTTCCGCAGCATTTTCTCAATCCATTAAGACTTTGCTTCCCGGCAATTATTTCAGTTTGGCTCAAACAGACTCTTAATAAGTTTTCTCTTAGGCTGGATGTTTTTTCGTTGACATGGTTAATAATTAACATTCACAGCACATAGAGATGGTGTTTGGGGAACAAGCTATCGGTGAGTTGGCCTCTGAGTTTGTGGGGCCTCCCCTGAGCATGTCAGGTTCAGTACATGGCCCCTTTGTATCAGCACTCAGCAGCTCATTTCCTGAATCATAGGAAGTCATTATTTAGAGGCAGATAGGCACTTGTTCCCTCTGAGGGTTTGGGGCCCTGGTGTCACTGACTTTTCCATAGTTTGGCACTGCTGTCACCATCACTAAGGGTGAGATGAATCCCATTTGCAGACAGGCTAACTGGAGAAGCAGGCCCTCCTTGCTTGTGTGGATGGAAAAGGGGCCACATATTAAACCTGACAAGCTCAGAAGACTGACAATAACCACATAACATGGCGTGAGCATAAAAAACTTCATAACTAAGTGGGACATGGTGGGAAGTCACATCTTTAGCTTCCTTCATAAAGTTAATCTGTGCCTGTAAGTGGGCCTGTCTATTGTCTTTTTGCACCAGAGATGAAATCCTTGGAATGTCAGTAATCGGCTTTTTCCAGACCAGAGCAGGAAAGTATAGAACCCCCATTATTATTCTTGTGCATTGATTAACATCTCTGTGAGAACTATTAACTATCCTGTGTCACCTATGTGAAAGAAGTACCGGTCTCTCCAATTTACTTTGATCTAATCCCAGAGATTTCCCGGTTTTGCTTTCTCCCACCCCCTTAATCTATCACCAATGGATTTCATGCAACCCTCCTCCTTTGAGTCTATGTATAAAATAAGCTGCAAACCTCCATTTCACGGAGCATTTTCTCAATCCGTTGAGATTTTGCTTCCCAGCAACTATCGTCAGTTTGGCTCAAACTCATCTTATAAGCGTTGTCTTAGGCTGGAGGTTTTTTGTTGACACATATAAAGGAGGAATATGTCTCTGTGAGTCCCCAAATGATGTAGGGGACTTTGGAGTGAGTGAGTGAGTGTCGGGATCATGTCTCGTGAGACCGAAGAATGGAAACACGGACCCAGCAGAGGCAAGAGTTTTAAAAAGAGGAGAGTTTATTGAAAGCAAAGGGTCAGAGCTCCCGAGCCGGAGGGGGTCCCGAATGGGGGTGCCCAGTGACTGAGTCTCTTACTTTTATACCTTCCCTTGCCTGTTTGGGGAAGGGGAGCTGTTTGGAGAAGGGAACTGTTTGAAGAAGGGAACTGGCACCGTCTAATGAAATTCGTCTACCAGGTTTGTTTACTTGCCCATCCTGAAGGAATTAGCAAAATAACCCGCTCTTATCTATCAGATCTGCTCCATTTGTCAGGCCAAAAGGAATTTTATGATTAACCTCAAGGCCTTGTTACATTATGTCCTAGAGCGAAGGAGTGATTTCAAAACCTGGAGTTTCAGGATATGACTGTCTTTGTTTAGTTCACCAGGGACCTCCCTGTCTACCTAGGGACATGCTAGCTAACCTGTATCACAGGCACCGATCCTGTGGGTTAGTCCCCAGTCTGGCTCTCCTGTGTTGTGGCTTGGCTGGGCCCCCACCTCACCCAAATCTCAGTGTCTTTGTCCTGCCCTGGAGCCCATGGAATCCTTTCTGGGTGTGGCACACACTTGTGAAGAAGTCCCCAGCCCACCCCAAGGTCATCACAGAGTGCGGGGGTGGGGGCGGTGGGGGGGGTGCGTGCGATCTGAACAGAGTGCACCTGTACCGATGTGGTCAGTGTCACAGGCCAGGATCACCAGGCAGCCCCAGAAAGCCCACCCAGTGACATGTGTGCACACATCTTCAAAGCCACTGGCCACACACCAGTGATGCACTCCTGGCTGAAGCTGTTCATGTGGGGAACACAGAGGAAGGCTCCTGATTTAGCCCCAACCTCGACCAGGACCCGAAGCAGCCGATGGAGAGAAACGATACAGAAGGGGCACAGGCGTGCCTCTTCTGATCTCCACCTGCGACGCCCATGACAGATCTGACCCTTCAGCAGGAATCTCCCCGAGAAGGGAGAAGCCATAGGGCCGTAAGTGTGTGGTGGTTGGGAACTGACTGACTCTGGCTAAGGGGAACCATGGAGTGTCTGCTGGCAGCTTACCATAGTATGCTGCTCTGCTTCATGGACATACGTAGTTAGGTTTACACATGCACCTGTAATATCTTGGGGACCACTCCCATCCTTACCTGTGTCGATGAAAAACATCCAACCTAAGAGAAAGCTTATAAGAGTTTATTTGAACCAAACTGACAATTGCTGGGAAGCAAAATCTCAATGGACTGAGAAAATGTTCTGCGAAATGGTGGTTTGTAGCTTATTTTATACATAAAATCAAAGAAGGGAGGTTACATGAAATCTATAGGTGATAGGTTAAGGGGGTGGGAGAAAGCAAAGTGGGGAAATCTCTGGGGTTGGATAAAAATAAATTGGAGAGACAGGTACTTCTTTTACATAGTTGGGTGCAGAATAGTTAACAGTTCTCTTTTTACAGCACATCCGGGAGGCAGCTCAGCTCAAGGTGCCGTGTTCAATCTTAGTTGCAGGGTGCGAAGCCCACCATCCCTTGCGGGACTCGAGGAGTTGAACCGGCAACATGTACAAACTAGGACCAAGAACGATAGTATTTTTTGGTCAGACGACATCATTGGTGCCCAATGTGGGGCCCAGAGATTAGCAGCACTCCAATGGCTTCTGACCAGTGAGCAAAGCTATGGTGCCTAACTGAGCTGCTTTCTGCTCAATTTTCGCTCCCTGGCTTAGAATCCTCGGGTGAGTTCCTCTCCTGGGTCCGAGCCAATAGGTTTTGCATCTGGCGTTCTCCAGGTTTTATTTAAGAATTGTTTTAAATTTTTTTTTTTGTCATTTGTTTGTTGCTGTGCATATGTGTGACGGCTTTACGGCTTATTTCTTTGTGTACTCGTGGCATGTTGGCTTGATTTCGGAAAGCAGGCTGTCCTTTGAGACGAAAACTGGCTGTCATGCGGGGCGGCCTGCGGGGTCTTAAGGAATCGTTCTTAAGGAATGACAATGGTGAGTACTGTGCTGGTTATGCTGTTGTAACTCCTTCTGAAGTTATTGAAGCAGCACCTTTGCCCCTGGTTACTTCAGCATAGCAGGCTTCTGAATTATATGCCCTCACTAGAACTTGCATTTTATCAAAGGGTAAAGCTGTCGACATCTATACCGACAGGAGATATGCCTTTGGGGTGGCTCATGACTTTGGAATGCTATGGAAACAGTGGGGTTTCCTTACCTCCAATGGAGATAAAATTAAAAATGGTCCATATGTACAGAAATTATTAGACGCTATACTTTTACCTGATACTTTAGCCATTATTAAGATTCTGGGGCACTCTAAACTTGATTCCCTGGAAGCCAAAGGAAATCACCGGGTTGACATTCCTGCTAAAAATGCTGCCCTTAAAGACATCAACAGTAGTTAGGTCTCTGTCATGGTCCAGAAGGAAGCTTCTCCAGCTGATGACAGAAAAATTGGCCAGAGAAGTCCAACAACCAACTTCTGAAGAAGAAAAACAACTGGAAATCCAACAATTGTTGGTTTAATAAGGAAGAAAGACTCTGGTTTGGATCAAATAACAACCCAACTCTATTAGAAAGTTTGAAATTCCCACTTTTAACCACTGTACATGCATTGAACCATTGGTTTACTGACAAAAGGGTAGCTTTCATGCACCAATATTGGTGGGGAAATATTAATAAGGCCACAAAAAGTGCCTATCTCAGGTGTCCCACCTGTCCAAAGTATAACTCAGGGAAGCCTATTTGTACTGCCCCTGGACATTTTAAATTGCCAAATGGACCCTTTGAGGTCTGGCAAATAGACTTCATACAGCTTCCACATCTCATGGATATAAGTATGTTCTAGTCATAATATGTGTGTTTTCTCACTGGATTAAAGCTTTCCCTTGCAGATAAGCTACAGTAGCCAAAGTACTGTTAGAAAGGATTATTCCTACTTGGGGAACTCGAACTCCACAGTGATCGAGGAACCCATTTCACTGGTCAGGTGCTAAAGCAAGTCTGTGCTGTTTGGTCAGTCCTACAACATTTTCACTGTGCTTACCATCCCATCTTCAGAATTAGTTGAACGCACCAATGGCATTATTAATACTCAATTGGCAAAATTTATGGAAACTTCAAATACCTTGGCCAAAAGCATTGCCATTAGTCCTTTTAAATCTCAGATCTACGCATGAGATCTCACTTTTTGAGATAATTACAGGACACCCTATGCATCTGGTCCCTGCCTCTCTTGATCCACAACTGGTGAAAGGAGACATACTTGAATATTGTAAGGGTTTAATTGATTCTATCGACAATAATCATGCTTTAATCAAACAATCATTTCACCATACACTCCGGGAAGTGAAAAACTGAAAATTCATGCTTTACAACCTGGAGATTTTTATTGGAAAAGACACCTCAAAAAGGATTCCCTCCAGCCACGCTGGAAGGGCCCTTACCAGGTACTATTGACTAACCTCTGTACTTTTAAACTGCAGGGAGCAGACTCTTGGATACATGTGTCACACCTAAAAAAGACACCAAACCCTGACTGAAAAAAAGTCTGGTGACTTGAAACTAAAACTGTCAAGATTTAAAACAGGTGACCTCTAAGGAACTTGAGTCCTGGTCTGTGCCTGCCACATAAGCTAGGTTGCTATGTTCTTTTTTCCCCCACTTTCTTCTGCCTGACCCTCTCCACTCCGGTTCAAGCCGTTGTTTCTCAGTCTAGTTGCGTAGGACACAGATCCCTGGCCCATGCTGGTATTATGAGCCTTGCGCTCCCCCCAGCTGAGGCAGTTGGTCGCCAGTCATTGGTCAGCCACTCACAGCAGCTCACTAGAGCTCTTATTGGCTCATGGCAGCCCACAGCAGCTCACGATGGCTGCCGTCTACTCATAGCAGCTCATGATGGCTGCCGGCCACTCATGGCAGCACACACAGCAGCCCACGGCAGCACACAACAGCCCGCAACTTCTCATGCCAAACTCTGGCTGCTCACGGGAGCCCAGCTCCAGGGAGAGCTATTGTTCACAACCTTAGCTGTAGAGGGCACAGCTCACTGGCCTGTGCAGGAATCGAACCAGTGACCTTGGAATTAGGAGCACAGTGCTCCAACCACCTGAGCCACGGGGCCGGCCCCTCTATGTTCTAATTCTCTTTTACTTTGATCTATTTAAGCTCTGCTTCTGATGCCGGTGGACACTGGACACCAGTTGTTTCCTGATCCATATACTCTTCCCCATGATTTAAGAGATGATACCCAAAAGAGGCCCTTCTGACGACGAGGGACAAAAAGCTGGACACTGGAAAACCTGAGACTAGAAGACCTGCCTGTTGATCAATGATGCTTTTAGAGAAAAGATCTTGAGCAAGAGAAGGGGAATATTGAAAGTAAACTGACATCTTAAGATGCTTAACCATAGAGCTGGGAGGACTACCGTATTTCCTGAAAATAAGACCTAGCCAGACAATAGCCTCTAATGCGATTGGAGCAAAAATTAATATAAGACCTGGTCTTATTTTACTATAAGACCGGGTAATATAATATTGTCATGCAGGGTGTCATGCGGGATCTCAGCTCCTGCTCCCCACATAAGAACATAGGATATGGTGAGGCCAAAAAGGAACACCCACGGAGCCATAGATAGGGGAGTCACACCACTATATTCTTGCTGGCAGCTGGGCGAGACACATGAAGTAGGATCCACACAATCCACAATCTGCTGTCTGCTTTTCTGCCTCCCAACCAACCAACCAACCCAACGCAGTCACAGCAGTTACATCAGCAACCAATTGGCCAACAGGCTACACCAACGGCCAACCACCACCCAAGCCAGCACCCCACATGTGAGGCTGAGAGCCTGGAAACTGATCTCTGGAACTCTGTCCCCACACTCCACCACTCCAGGGTCTCACCTCACAATCTACGTGACAAGCATCTTCCGCGATGGGCCCTGTGTTAGGAACCCAGCTCATGAGAAAAGGTCACAGTCCAGTTCAAGTAATGTCTCAGGGGGTGTCCTTTGATGTCCACTTACTTTCTGGGCACAGCAGAGCTCCCAGGGCACCCCCTGTCCTTCTGGGCACAGCCAGACTTCCTAGGCACAGGCAGGGTTCCCATAGACAAGACTGCAGTCTGTGCCAGTGTCAGCTAGGGCCAAAACCCTCTGCACATTAGGAGGGGACCAATGTATGGACAGTTCCACGTGGGGTCTCCAGTCCCTGCTCCTCCCCTCTGACCGGGTACCTTGGCCCCACCCCTAATTGAGCTGAAAGGAGTTGGCCTCAAGTGGCCGCTTGAAGTCCTGGAGGTACAAGGGTCGCACTTTCCCAGACTTCTCCTTTAGGCTTCGCCGAAATTGCTGTTCTGGACGCAACTGTTTCCAAAGTTCCAACAAGAGTGCATTGGGTTGTCAGTGTATTTTTCCCCTATCAACCCCTGCTGCCACAAGATCATGCCACATCTGCGTGCATGTTACTCTCTGAGGCCTGCGACCTTGCACCCTTACTTTCGGCTTGGACTTCCAGGTCTCAACTTCTCGTACCTCCTGTCTTAATTTCCTTTGCCACCAGCTTTCCACGTCCCCTAGGGTGGCCATAGCCATGGTAACTTCATGCATCTGCCTCCCCACATAGGGAGTAAGAATGGCAACCAAGGATCCAAAAGCACTTGCAGGGGCAGTATCCAAAACCAGATCTCTAATGCTGGTAGGAAAACGCTCGTCATCTGGCCCCCGCATATTAGGGTTGAACATAGTATGTCTCATACCCATTTCACGGATGATTTGAGTAAGTTAAGTATATGATTGCCATTTACTCACAGTGTCTGGAAGATCATCAGCCTGTCCCCATACTGTGCATATCGCAGCAGTGAGCCACTCCACTAGAGTGTGGTTGCCCTGGTCTTGGGC
Organism: Rhinolophus ferrumequinum; assembly: GCF_004115265.2. Taxonomy (NCBI): domain Eukaryota; kingdom Metazoa; phylum Chordata; class Mammalia; order Chiroptera; family Rhinolophidae; genus Rhinolophus; species Rhinolophus ferrumequinum. The sequence goes on along the minus strand of NC_046298.1, from coordinate 50,925,304 downwards.
CAACCTATGGCAATTCTATAACCTTTGTCTCAGGGATGGATGCCCCATCATGGAGGCTAGCTTTTCCATTACGCTTGGGGAGCAGAAAATGCTGTCTGCCCCCTCATCCCACAAACGTAGTAATCAAGCCAAGATTGGCTCTCCGGGGTGCTCTCGGCATTGCCTCCCCAGCTCCTGCAACTCAGTGGGAGTGTAAGGGGTGTAGGTTGTGAACTTAGTCACAGCTGGGTTACCGGCAGCAGTGCCCCCGGGGCCCAAAAGTTGCTCATGCTTTACCTTTTGCTTCAAGATGGGCTGGTCTTGGGGGTTGGGAGCTACATTGTCTCCACTCATGTCATCTACCTCTACCTCAGAGTCTCCACTGTGGGGCTCATCCTCTAACAGGTGGACCCGAGCTTCCAACACCTCCCACAGGGACACCTGGTCCCGCACCTGGGCTGTTCCAGCAAGCGCTTCCTCTGAGTTACGATGCACTGCGGTGAGAATCTCCTCCAAACAATGGTCCTGAGCTTCCAGCGCCTCCCGGGGCTGCTGGTCTGGCACCAGAGCTATTTCATTAAGCACATCCTCCATGTTATGATGCAACGCGATGAGGAACATCCATCCCACATGATTGGCTGTACCCTTTGCCTCCTCCGGCAACCACTCAGCCAGAGCCTGCAGGGCCCTCTCCACGCTGGCCGGAGAGTCATCCATGTCCTCCCACCCCTCCTCGGGGTCCATCTCCTGAGAACAATGGCTACTGGACACCACTCACTGTGTGGGGGCCACATGTCCTCCTGCCCAGAGTCAGACTCCTTTCCTACCTGGCCGGAATCCTGCTCGCTGCGCCAGGCATCCGATTGGGTGGAGGCCTCCGTGCAAGATGTCTGCAACCCTCGGAGCCTACAGCAGCAGCAGATTACCCAAAGGAAGGCGACGTCTTCTATGGCCAAGAGGGCGGTGTGCCATCTGGAGGCTTGAGTCTCCCAGGCAGACCGCGCCTCCCGTTCCTGGTACAACTCCTCATGGGCCTTCTGAAACTGAGCTTTCATGCGTATAAACTGCTCCATTACTTTACAGAGAGTTTCAGCTGATACCAGACCCTACTCGCTGCACCATTTGTCATGCAGGGACTCATCCGGGGTCTCAGCTCCCGCTCCCCACATAAGAACGCAGGATATGGTGAGGCCAAAAAGGAAAACCCATGGAGCCATAGATAGGAGAGTCATACCACTATATTCTCGCTGGCAGCCGGGTGAGACACGAAGTAGGATCCACACGATCCGCAGTCCATTGTCCGCTTTTCTGCCTTCCAACCAACCAACACATTCACAGCAGTTACATCAGCAGCCAATTGGGGCCAACCAGCTAGAGCCATTGGCCAACTACCACCCGAGCCAGCACCCACCACGCGAGGCGGAGAGCCTCGAAACTGCTCTCTCGACCCTGTCCCCATAATATATCCTATCATACAATACCGGGTCTTATATAAGACCCGGGTTTTTTGCTCAAAAGACACACTCGAGCTGATTTTCCGGCTAGATCTTATTTTCGGGGAAACACGGTATGGGTGGAGATGGGCCCCTGAACTGCCTAATCTTGACTTCCTGTTTACTTCTACGGTAACCACGGGGGTGGGGGGGAGGGATGCAAATAAAGGGAGAAACCATGTTAGGGTGTCACATCCAGTGCAACACGTCAGTGAGAGAACGAGAAGGGGTGGTGAAGGGTTAAGAAAGAAACAGAAATCAAGAAAGTTTTGAAACGGGCCAAGGGTCTCACAGCCTCAAAGGACTGAGAGCCCCGAATCCGGCCACCTTGTGGCTTTTACTGATACACATACAAGGAAGTCGCATTGTTTTTTCTAGGGTCTCTGAGTCTCATACACCACACCAGAAAACTGGTTCAAAACAATCACCCTTGCCTGCCAAGAGCCCCATGATGTATTAGTAATTGTTGGTAACTCCCCAGGGGACAAAACCTTTATGCTGAAACTTGCTGAGATGGAGAATTGATGTTATCACATCTAGACTCACTTCCCAAGCAGGTTGTGGGAAGGAATATAGCCACAGAGGCAGAAACTCTCCTTAGACGGGGGAAAGTGGGGATCTGTGCCCACCTGTATCGACCCCATGAGTTCTCCTGATGGCCCCTATGTGACTGTGCCTGTGTTAGGTCGTTCCTCTCTTGAAGAATCTTTCCCGTCATTGGCTAGCCAGCCACCTTTTGGGGGCCAAACAGAGACATGAGGTGTAAGCACAAAGGTGAAGCAAAGTCCCTGAAAGGAACAGTCTCACAGACTCTTTTTTAGGGATAGGCACGAGAGGACAGATGGGCAGGCAGCTGCGTGACAACATTAGGGCTCACCCCTTTTTCCATGTGGGCGGCCAGCGGGCAGTCCAATTGCGAGTGTGCTTGCACTCAGGTAGTTCTACTTTTCCCCCCAAATTGCTTTCCTTTTCCCCTTTCTTTTGCCTCCCCTCACCACACTGCAGTTCAAGCCATTGTTTCTCAGTCCAGTTGTGTAGGACACAGCTCCCTGGCCCATGCTGATGTGAACCTTGTGCCAGCTGCTCAAGGCAGCCCACGCCAACCTCCAGCTGCTCCTGGCAGCCTGGCTCTTGGGAGAACCGTTGTTCACAATCTTAGCTGTAGAGGACTCAGCTCACTGGCCCATGTGAGAAGCAAACTGGCGACCTCAGTGTTAGGACAGTGTTAGGACCACGGTGCTCCAAGCACCTGAGTCACCGGGCCGGCCCCAAACCATTTTCTTTTGCTGGATTATCTGGAGAATTATTTGGCCAGATGACACCACCAAAGAACTCTTTACATGCGTTATTATAATTTTTATTAAAAGTATGTTTCCTCCCTCGTTTGCTGTTATTTGTACCTTATGATAAGTTAGGCCAGATGAATGAAGACTTTCTACTATTTCATGATCTAAAAGCTCTAATTTTTTTCTGGCCAATTAGTTTCCACAGAGATGACTTCATGGGGAGGATAAGTTCAATTTCCCAATACATTGGATTTTTAGTATCAATATAATCATAGGTTTCATTAACCTCAGAGAAAGTTAATTTGTCTATGATTTTAGTATTACACCTGTTTTCATAGCATTTACTACAAACCTGGTGTCATTACAATAGAAATTAATATGACAAGAATTTTCTAACTCTTCCCAATAAAAACGCCCCCTTCCCATACACTACATATAGTTTGTTGAGGTGGATACGATAGGTCAGGATTGGGTGAATTCAGAACTCCATATAGATTGGCGATACAACCGTTTATCTTTTTGATCTAATATGGCCTATCTAGTTTATATTGGAAGCACTCAAGTGGCATTTATTAATCTGATTTCTGTTAGTTGTATAACTGGGAACTGTAACTTTAAGGTTTAATAGGGGTCAAGGCTATAAGAACATAATGGTGTAAATTACAATTATTACCTAAAAATTTCTAGAGGCCAGGACAGTAAGAGTTTCATAAATTTTTTTGTGCCTCAGCAGCCATTATAGAGGGCTAATTTTTAAATATACATCTACTTCAACTTCTATCTGAATTAATATAGTTAGTAGACTATGTTGAGTTAGGGGGTAAACATAGTTGGGTTCTAATATATATTTTTTAAAGATTTTATTGCAGAAGGGGAACAGGACTTTATTGGAGAATAGTGTGTACTTCCACCATTTTTTCCAAGTCAAGTAGTTTTCCTTTCAATCTTAGTTGTGGAGGGCGCAGCTCAGCTCCAGGTCCTCCAGTTGCTGTTGCTAGTTGCAGGGGGCGCAGCCCACCATCCCTTGCAGGAGGTGAGGAATCGAACTGGCAACCTTGCGGTTGAGAGCCCGTGCTCCAACCAACTGAGCCATCCGGGAGCCCAGAGACAGCTCAGCTCAAGGTGCCGTATTCAATCTTAGTTGCAGGGGGCAAAGCCCACCATCCCTTGTGGGACTCGAGGAGTTGAACCGACAAACTTGTGGTTGAGAGCCCACTGGCCCATGTGGGAATCGAACTGGCAGCCTTCGAAGTTAGGTGCACGGAGCTCCAACCGGCCCTAGAATTGTCTCTTTTAAGTAAGTTTGGTTCATATGTTTTTGTACATAGGGTGAACAATGACTAATGAAGAGAAAGCCCATGTTTACCAAAAGGAATATATCTCAGATTGAGAAGCACTATAAGAGTTTTTGGCCAAGGGTGATTAAAAGCTTCTGAAAATTTACCTAGTTGAGTTTTAATTTACCATTTGTACATTCTACCAATTCAGAGGACTGGGGTGATAAGCACAATGAAAATGCTGTAAAATAAGCCAAATATTACAAATACATTATATCATTGGCTCAGTGAAATGAGTCCCTCAGTTACTATGTAATTCACATGGAATTTTCTAGTTAAGGACTATTATTATTATTATTATTTTATAATTTTATTTTATCATTATTATTTAAAAAATAATAATGCCTTCTTCTGCCTCCCCCACCCCACCCCACCCTGGTTCTGTTCAAGCCGTTGCCGGCACATGGTAGCCCATGGCAGCACTCAGCAGCTTGGGCCGCCTACACCAACGTCTGGCTGCTGACAGCAGCCCAGCTCCAGGGAGAGCTGTTGTTCACAATCTTAGCTGTAGAGGGTGCAGCTCACTGGCCCATGTGGGAATCGAACCGGTGATCTCAGCGTTAGGAGCACAGCGCTCCCACCACCTGAGCCACCGGGCCAGCCCAGGATTGTTTATTATTATTTTAAATAACTTCCTTACCATTAAGGCTGTTGCTGTCCTGCAAGGGAATATTTCAACCCAGTGAGACAACATACAAATCATGACTAATACATATTTGTATCTTTGAGATGGTGGCATTTGGTTAAAATCCAATTACTATACCTCAAGTGGACCTAAAGGAAATGGGAAATGTCCTTGGGACCCATGGAGTGACTTCCCAGGGTTATATTTCGGACAGATAGAACATCTGTTATACACCTTATGAGCTATAGTAAGGGGTTTCTAATATTTATTCCATGAAACCATCTTTCCAAGACCCCAATGCATTAGCTCATGTACATGCTAAGCTATATCTGTTTGGGTCAAAATTCCCTCTTTTGTTGCCATATTTTCTTTTCTTCTGCAGCTGCCCATTGGAACTGTAAAAGTCTTTTATTGATTTCATAGGGAGAAGAAACATTCTCAAGTCTGGATAATTGGCTGTTTATTACTGTCAGTCTAGGTGCAGTATCAGCTAAATTATTTTCTTTTCCTTCTATGATGGCAGCCTTAGAATGTCCTGGAATTTTGATAATTGTCAATTGTTTCAGTTGTTGTATGACATCTAATTTAAATTCTGTAACATGTTTTCCATTCTTTATGGGGTGCCCTAAGGAAGTTAAGAAGTCTCACTGCCTCCACAACAAATTGGTGAGCTACACCAAAGGTATAGCAATTACCAGTGTAAATATTGGCTATTTGATGTTTGGCTCATTTCTAAGCTCCTGTTAGATCAATTAATTCAGCTTGTTGGGCTGATCTCATTCAAGTAAATAAGAAATTTAAATTTATGTTTACAATGAAAGTTATTGCACATAGCATAAGAATAAACCATCCACATATTGGATAAGAGTAGAATTTCTAGAAAAATTCAACATTATTGATACATGCTTTTAGTATCTAAGAGAAATAGGTGGGACTCTGTATACCCCTGGGGCATCACTGTCCAAGTAAACTCTGATCTTCCCAGGTGGAAAAGCAAAGAGGTATTTTCTGTGTTTTATTTTACAGAAAAGCTGAAAAAGGCACTGCATAAATCTATCACTGAAAAATATTGGCAGTACACACAGGGATAGCTGATAATAGGGTATGTGGATTTGGAACCACAGTATATCTATTTATAGCTCTGAGATCTTGTGTGTAAATCTCCATCCTTTCTCATTGGATTTCTTTACTGGAAGGATGGGAGAATTACAGGTGCTCATACATGGAATTATAAGCCCCTCTTTTAAAAGTAATCTTGCACAATGAGCTAATTCCAGCTGGTGTATCAGGCCTCAAAGGATATTGGCAAATATTAGACAGAGGCAAAATACTATCAATAGTTATTTTAATAGGAGTGGCTGACTTGATATTGTTAATATCTGTACTGGAAAAAGCCTAAAATTGTATTGGGACATCCTTTAATAAACATTCCATCAGTATCAACTCTTCTGGGGCTGGTGGGGTGACCCTGAGGTGGCCCTAGACTTGGCCTATTTATTAACTTTAGCCAAAAATCTGGCCTGTCTCTGGCCTTGTTACCAGTCTCACTGTTCCTTTTTTGTCGTTTTCCCTGTCTCAGTTGTTAAAGACATTTAAGCAAATTTCCTGGTCTTTTTCAGGATCTGAGCCTCTTTATCAGGGATGTAACAGTGGGCCATAACCATTACAATACCCAAGAGGCTAAGTTTCCTTATACTGGCATATACTCTGACGCCCCAGGAGAGCACATGAACTCCAGCAGTTCTAAAATACAAAAGTTTTCATAATTATTAGCAAAACTTAGTTCTTAGATTTAGGTTTTTTTAGTAACTAAAGACATAATTAAGACAATATAAAACATAGAAAAAAATATATATTTTTTTAAGGATTTTATTGGGGAAGGGGAACAGGACTTTTATTGGGGAACAGTGTGTACTTCCAGGCCTTTTTTCCAAGTCAAGTTGTTGTCCTTTCAGTCCTAGTTGTGGAGGGCGCAGCTCAGCTCCAGGTGCAGTTGCCGTTTTCTAGTTGCAGGGGGCGCAGCCCACCATCCCTTGCGGGAGTCGAGGAATTGAACTGGCAACCTTGTGGTTGAGAGGACATGCTCCAACCAACTGAGCCATCTGGGAGCTCAGCGGCAGCTCAGCTCAAGGTGCCGTGTTCAGTCTTAGTTGCAGGGGGCGCTGCCCACCATCCCTTGCGGGACTCGAGGAATTGAACTGGCAACCTTGTGGTTGAGAGCCCACTGGCCCACGTGGGAATCGAACCGGCAGCCTTCGGAGTTAGGAGCATGGAGCTCTAACCGCCTGAGCCACTGGGCCGGCCCTAGAAAAATATTTTGATGACACATAATTTTTGCTTTTCAGGCAGAAAACATAATTTTTGCTTTTCAGGCTTTTCAGGCAGAAAATATCAGTAGCAGACCAAAAGTCTTGTAACAAACTTTGTCTTAGCAGAGAGAAAACTTAACTAATTTTGTACCAGCTTACTTTTGATATTTAAATTTACTTAATTAATCACAATTAGCTTAACCATACATAAAGTTCTTTCAAGATTTTTCTTTACAACCCTTCTATTACTTACTTTTTGTCTCTTTTAAAATCATTATTTTTCCAATCGGATTCATTTAGTCCTAAATACATTTCACCAGGATATGTGAGCATCATTGGTTAAAAGTCTCACACTATCAGGTGAATTGGGGCAGATTTCAGTAGTAAAAATAGATGTTTCCCCTTAACATTTTCTAACTGGAGAGGAATAGGTTCTGATTTAAACAGAGATTAGTTGATTAGCTGTCCCGACCATTTGTACAGAAGCATTACTCCAAGGAAGAGGGCAACTTAGCTGGGTGGTGTTAAGAGGCAAAGCAGCCCCAGTGTTAGTAAGAAGGGGAAATGCCCTCACAGTCCTTGGAGCAGCCCTATGCTTGTTTCTATTTACTTTCTGTTTCTAAATCCTATTTTTTCTACAATCCTTTAGGTGACTTGTCTTTTTACAATAAAAGCAGATTCCTCTACAGGAGTTTCCCTAGCAAACCTTTAATGATTCTGTTGCTTGGTTCTCAAAAACCAGTAGATGCATTAATTGGAATAAATCACAAAAGCCAGTATTATATGTTCTAACAGTTAATTCAAAGTATTTTGTGAACTCATCAGCGTCCTAGAGAGGGTTGGGGGAATCTTTAGTAATTTCTTAGTTCTGCCTGCATACAACCACGGATTCCCCTCTGCCCCAAACCAGCTCCTCTCGGAAGGGAGCTGCAACAGAGCTGCTGAAGAGAGAGAGCGGAAAATGAGAGCAAGTCCAGACAAAGCAAAGCAGCGAAATAGCCGAGGAGGGAAAGTGGGATGTTGGCATTGAGCAGCTGCAGAAACCTTCTTTAGTTCAGAGACAGCCTCTGAAATGTTCTTACTAACTTTTCTTACTAACTTCCTGGAGAGAAGAAGGTCTCTCTGCCATTTCAGCGGCTTCTATTTGACAATTGAGGTAAACCTCCCATTCCCTTTGTTGGATTTTTAAAAAATTTTATTGGGGAATATTGGGAAACAGTGTGTTTCTTCAGGACCAATCAGCTCCAAATCATTGTCCAAGTCCAGTTGCCGTTTTCAATTTTTAGTTGCAGGGGGCACAGCCCACCATCCCATGCGGGAATTGAACCAGCAACGTTGTTGTTGAGAGCCCACCCTCTAACCAACTAAGCCATCTGGCCACCCCTCCAGAAGCTCAGCAGGAGCTCGTCTTCAATCTAGTTGTGGAGGGTGCAGCTCACTGGCCCATCTGGGAATCGAACCAGCAACCCTGTTGTTCAGAGCTCGCACTCTAACCATCTGAGCCATCCGGCCGTCCCTGTCTGTTGGATTTTTAAGCCAGCCTTTTCTAATTGTGCACACAAAAATTTAGATGTTAAAAGATCTCCATTTTGGCCATGTTAAGTTGATATTACTTCTAGTCTTTCCATTTCTGTAAGTACTTGCAAGACTCCTAGGAACTGTACAACAGCAAGAGTATTAATGGGGTTGGGGTCGGGGAGCTTGTTGGCCTTTGAGGCACAATTTCCGATGTTAATTTTTAGGGTTTTTTTTGTTTGTTTTTGCTTTTTTTGAGATCTGCAGAGTCTGAACAAATTTCTAGTGATATTATGTAGTGGGTTGAAGTGTGCTGCTTATGGGTTGAACTCCATGGGGCTGTCACCTCCAAAGTCGCTTCAACCCTCTTACGTGCCTCGTTTCTCTCCCTGGTTGTCTAGTACAACTGTGAGGACTTGGAGCACTAGGTAACCAGCCTTTATGTGCACGTCCCCGGACGAGTCAAATATTTAATTACAGTTGTGTTGGAATTCCCTATAGGGCCACTGCAAACTTTGAGAAGTACCCTCAAACACCTCCACAAAGATTCTTTTTTTTTCTTTTTTTTTCCCACAAAGATTCTTAGTCACATAAAAATACCTGAAATTCAAGCTGGAGGGAGTGAATGCTACTTAACTTCGGAGTTGAACAAGTTCAGACTTTCATTTACCCAGCAAAAAGTTTTGTTCAGACTCTCAGTAAGCAATTCCAATTGAAAAGCCAAAATTAAAACCAGCCACCCATTTTTTTTCCTTCTGTCCTTGCGCTATCTTTAACTTTTGTCCTTAGCCTGGGTTATTTCAACCCTTAACCTTTAATGTCACCTCCAGGATTTATAAACTTATAAACAAACAAACAGCTCAAATAAAGTCAGGGCCTCCTACCTTAAAACAGGGAGATCCAGGATTCCAGAAAAACGCACTCAAATTCACCCGATGTGAAGCAGGGAGCCAGTGGGGCACAATGGGCCCCTGCTGGTACCTAGCACTGAATCTGGGTCTGCAGGGTGGTCCTGGATGGGCTTCTTTGGAATCCTGCCGACTATACCAAGTAACGTCGACAAAAAACATCCAACCTAAGAGAAAGCTTATAAGAGTTTATCTGAGCCAAACTGAACAACAATTGCTGGGAAGCAAAATCTCAAAGGATTGAGAAAATGCTTAGTGAAACGGCGGTTTGATTTTATACATAAAATCAAAGGAGGAAGGTTACATGAAATCTATTGCTCATAGATTAAGGGGGTGGGAGAAAAGGGGGAATCTCTGGGATTGGATAAAAGTAAGTTGGAGAGACAGGTACTTCTTTTACATAGGTGGGTACAGGATAGTTAACAGTTCATTTTTTACAGCATATGGAGATGGTAATCAGGAGACAAGCATAACATTGAAGAATTTTGCAGTTTTCAGCCCTCGTCCTCGGAAAAAGGATTACTGACATTCCAACGTTGTTATCTTAGGTGCAAAACGGCAACAGGCCCACTTAAAGTCACAGATTAACTTTATGAAGGAAGCTAAAGATGTGCCTTCCCGCCATGTCCCACTTAGTTATAAAATTTTTTTATGCTCATGCCAGCCTATGTGAGATTTTCAATCTCCTGAGCTTTCCGTCCACACCTGGGACTGCTTCAGACTCTGACAACAAAAGCCAGGTTGATTATCTCACCTTTGAGCCAGGGGTATGGTTGGGGAGGCAGGGTACATGAATTGGTCACTGCCTGTGAGTAGAGGGGTAGGATTCTCGGTGGTGACAACATCTGCCTCTGAGGATGTGGGGGAGGACAAAGGGGTGGCACTCTGTCTTATTGTGGTTCTAGACGCTTTGCTGCCTCAAGGCCTCCAGGGAGAGACTAAGGACTTTGCAGAAAGAAACTGTGACCTGGATTTCATAGTTACCTGTGTGCCCAGAGCTCACCTGAGGAACAAGAAGATGATCTCAGAGGTACAGTGGTCTGAGAAAATGAGGAAGCAGGTTCCTCATCCCAGGCATGTCTCAGCCACAAGCTTGAGATGAAGCTGTCTTTCTGTTCCTGGTCAGGAAAACCAGCTCAGCTGTAAAACCTGCAGGGGCAGGTCAGAACTGTGTGTCGATGGACAGTGGTGGGTGTAAGTCATAGATAATGGGGATACCAGAGCCCAGTAGGCAAGATCACTGCTTGTGAGACCTACAGGGGCTGAGCTTGTATCTACCACAGCCAAGGTCATTGCATGAGGAAATAAATTTGTCCTGCATCCTGTATTCTTCTGAGGTGTCTTCCTGATAGCCATCACCGCTCCAGCAGGAACCAAGAGGCTTCTGTTGTCCAGGCTGTGACCTAAGAAAATGTGACCTAAGAAAATGTGACCTTCATGGCTGTCCAATCTCACGGCCACTGAGGCACGGTCGGCCCAACCCAGGGATGGAGAAGGGAAGGAAGGCAGGAAATTTCAAGGTGGTTGCCAGATCGTGTGTCTGGAAGAGCCAGAGCTTCAGATTTCTTTGTGGAAATTTCTGCTTTTATAATTTTGACATCTGTTTTAAAATATCTAATAGCCATGTGAATTCAGTGTGGTAAGCAGAATCAGGGTTCCTCAATGATGTCCAGTATCTGCTAATATGTTACCTCACGTGGTGGACTTCACAGGTGTGATTAAGTTAAGGATCATGAGATGGGAAGTTTATTCAGGATTATCTGAGTGAGTCCAATGTAATCACATGAGCCTTTGAAAGTAAAGAAACACAACCCAAATTATAAAAAAAATTTTAGTTCTGGAGGTCAGAAGTCTGACACTTGTGTCAACTGCTCTAAAAATCAAGGTGTCAGTGTGTTCCCTTCAGAGGTTCTGGGGAAGAATCTGTTGTCTTGCCTATTCCAGACTCTAGAGGTTGCCAGGATCTCTTGGTTTGTGGCTCTTTCCATCTTCAAAACCAGCAATGGTGACTTTAGCCTTCCTCACATTGTATCACTTAGACTCTCTCTCTGTCTCCACTGCTTTCCTCTTCCAGTTTTAAGGACCCTTGTGATTCTATAGAGGCATCTCCAATTTCTCCTTCCGAGCAGTGTGTGTGAGCCTTGGTACGAGGATGATGATCAAGAGAGCCCTAATAGCTCTCATATATTTAGCACTACGTGCCTGGCCCTGTGCTATAAACTTTCATGTCACCACTCAGAAGCAAAGTTATATTTTCCAAATTTTCTCACTGGACTCTGAAGTAGAGCTGATTCTGAGTAAGCAGCTGTTTGGGGATCAGAAACCTCAGGAATGCTTGTCAAGGCACAGTGCTGGGGCTCACCTTAGTTTCAGATTCCGTAGGGGTGGCGGCAACAACTTACATTTCTAGCAAGTTCCCCAGTGATGCTGATGCTACTGACTCATTGACCACAGTTGGGGACCTATGAATTAGAAACATTTAATGTTACAGAGCAGTCTCCGTGAGGGAGACATTATCATTTCACATCCTTGGAGAAAAGTGGCCCCTTCAGAAGGACTGGTAGCCCCACGCCTAGAACACGGGTCGCTTGCTGGACGTCTCTGAAGGAGAAAATCCAGGAGCGGCCTCTTTAAGAAGAAGCTAAAACACGACTTTGCCATTCTTCATGTCTGGACTCCTTTACCCAGAGACCCTCGCGGAGCCGTTGGGGCCGAACTACATTGACCAGAAGGCTCCGGGGGATGGCGGCGGCCCCTGGAGCAATCACAGCCAGCCTACAAGAGCTATTTCCTGTGGTTCTAGTAGGTGGCTGCGGGACTTCTGGTAGCGCCCTTGCGGACGTTCTTTTTGCTCTTTACGGGTCGTTTTACGCCGCCCTTGGGGACCCTGACGCTGCGTCCTAGCCGCTTTTCAGGCGTCTTCTCGGGACCAGACAGAGAGCAGGATGGGACCGAACCCCTCGCATTCTACGAAATGACCTTCTGTAACGTGGTGTCCTCCGCACCCGCTCTGGATCCCCGCGGCCCCCGGAGACGGCGCCCTCGGACTCAGTGCGCGTTTATACCGTGGAGACTGAGTCCCCGAGTGTGACGGGCGGCGGGCGGGCACCTAGTCCAGTGCAGGTGTGGGGTTGGCCGACCCCACAGGTCTAGTCAGGGTCCAATGGCGGCAGCGGCGGCGCTGATGGACCAGGCGCGGGTGAGTGGCGCCCCGCGGCCCTCTCACTCGGACCCCTACCCACATGGCCCAGGACCCCAGATAGAGGGGAGAGGGATGTCCCTGGACTCTTCTCCTCCACCCCGTCCTGTGCTCCTGGAGACCCTAGAGTCACCCCAAGCCCAAGGTTCTGAGTCCTGGCCAGGGGTTAGGTGGAAAGGTTCATTTTTGGAGTCCAGTGGAATAAGGTGTGGAAAGCTGTTTCAGGCATAGGGACCCGAATGTGCAAATGTTTGGAAGCCAGGCTGAGCTGGGAGTGTTCAGGGAACAGCAGGTCTCCCTTGTGACTGGTGGAGTCAGGCTTGGAATGTGAGAGGGGTGGGAGCCCTGGAAGGTTTGGAACAGAGGAGGGAGGTGATTTGACTCAGGTGTTCAAAGATTTCCTCTGGCTGCAGAATGGAAAACAGACGGAGGAGAAAGAGTTATGGTGGCTGCTGGGCTAGAGCTGTGACTGGAGTTGGGAGGAGTTGGATTTTGGATCTTTTAACTTAAGCCAACCAGATTTTATGATGTGGAGGGTGAGAGAGAGAAGCAGAGGAGGTAGGGGCATCCCCCTGGATTTTGGCCTCAGCAACGAGAAAGCAGAAGAGGATGAACTGAGATGGAGAAGTTGGTGGGTGGAGCAGGCTTCAGGGAATATCATGGGTTTTGACCATGTTAAGGCTGAGATGCCCCAGGGACTCCTGAGCATTGAATGGGTGCTGAACGTGGTCTAAGTTGTACAGAGGGGTTGGGCTTGGAGATAACCAGTTGGCAGTAGCCAGCCTGTGACCTGAGGTGGAATTCTGGTTCAGATTTAAGAGGGGGCATCTTTGGGTCATGGTAATGGATGCCCTACAGGACAGCTGAGGACTGGGTGGCTGGCCTGGGTACCTGGGCAGCGGTGCTGGGTGTCACAAAGTCAGATGCAGGGAAGAGCAGCTACGAGGGAAGGTGTGTGTGGGAGAGGAGGCCCCCGGAGACGGCGCCCTCGGACTCAGTCACCACAAGGTGACCAAAGTCCCTGGGGTGGAGGTTGAAGCATATTGGAGGTAGAGATAGGATGACAGTGGGACTGGTGTTGGTGCTTATTCAGCCCCAGTGGGACTGGGCCTCTTATGGGCTCACCAGCTTTTCTTGATCCTCACAGCTTAGATAGCATCTACCGCTCACCTGCCTGCTGTTTGAAGGACACCGTGATCAATGGAATATGAGGAGACAGTGACACTCATGGCACTGGAGCTTGGGGAGGAGGGTGACCTACGAGTGTGTTAGGGGCGTTGTTTGGGGATCCGAGACTGCCCACAAGAGGTGGAGAGAGTGGGTTTACGGGCACAGGTTTGGATGGGTTCACCTCTGTGTGTTTATTTTGTTGTTCATTTTTCTGCCTTTTGGTCTGGTTGACTTAGCTGTCTTCAACATGGCAGGGCTGGGGAACCTTTGAGGACGTGGCTGTGTTCTTCTCTCAGGAGGAGTGGGAGCTCCTGGATGAGGCTCAAAGATGCTTGTACCACAATGTGATGCTGGAGAACTTGGCACTTGTGGCCTCGCTGGGTAAGGCCCTCCTACCCACCCAGACTCCTGTTCTAGGCTCTGCCCTTCCTCTTCTCCCAGGAGTAGCTGTCTTCCCACAGCTGAGCACAGACATTGCTTTCTCCCCTGGACTGTCTACTGTGTGTGCAGAGCTGGGCCAGAGGAGCCCCAATTACCTGCTTCTGAAGTCTTCCCCAGCTGGGAGCCTTAGTCTGGCTGGCTGAGTCTGTCCAAATTGGTGGGACCTCTGTGCCCAGTTTCTGCACCCCCCCCAATTATTATTATTATTATTATTATTGGGGAAGGGAAACAGGACTTTATTGGGGAACAGTGTATACTTCCGGGACTTTTTCCAAGTCAAGTTGTTGTCCTTTCAGTCTTAGTTGTGGAGGGCACAGCTCTGCTCCAGGTCCAGTGCCGTTGTTAGTTGCAGGGAGCGCAACCCACCATTCCTTGCAGGAGTCAAACCAGCAACCTTGTGGTTGCGAGGATGCGCTCTAACTAAGTGAGCCATCTGGGAGCTCAGCTCAAGGTGCCGTGTTCAATCTTAGTTGCGGGGGGCGGAGCCCACCATCCCTTGAGGGAGTCGAGGAGTCGAACTGGCAACCTTGTGGTTGAGAGCCTGTGCTCCAACCAACTGAGCCACCTGGCCACTTGGGAGCTGAGCAGCAGCTCATTGACTTCATTCTAGTTGTGGAGGGCGCAGCTTACTGGCCCATGTGGGAATCGAACCAGCAGCCTTGTTGCCCAGAGCTTGCACCCTAACCAACTGAGCCACCTGTCCACCCTAACTGCCCCCTTTTTCTGTCAGACATTTCCAGGAGCCTGGCTGTGCCATGGACTGCAGACACTGACCATTGGGCTGTTCCTGTGAGACACTCTTCAGAAGCTTATTTTTTAATATTTTTTTCTTCCCAGTTGGAAAAATGGCACGAGCTTCCTTTGGTCTGTCACAGAGTGGGTTGCCCTGAGCTGGGCCAGCCACTTACCCACCCTGTCCTTCTCCTAGGACTTGCATCTTCCAAGTCCTGTGTGGTTGCCCACTTGGAACAGAGCAAAGAGCCCTGGGTGCCCAATAGGGTGGACATGTCTCCAGCCACTGCAAGAGAGGCCAGGAGGGGGCCTGGCTCTCGTGAGTGGGAGCTGGGGGCAGAGGTGACATCGGGGCTGGGCTCCCATTGTACTTGGCATTTGCCCTGTGTCCACTAGTGTTTGTTGCTGGGGCCAGTAGGCACACCTTGGACACTACGTTCTTGTTATTTCTACTTTGTCCCTGGGTCCTGGATGACAGATGACCCCATTGCTCTGATCTCCACATGTCCCCCATTTTCCTCCTCCAGTCCCTTTGTAGGGCCACTTGACTACAGCCAATGTATCAGGAATGTGCATCTATCTTCATAGACTTGAGCACCAGATGTCCAGTTGCAGCTGGATTTCCTGGGCTTGTGCACACCGCTCTTTGTCCCCCTTACCTGTCAGAAATTTCCTGGGGCTTGCCTGTACTGGGTCCTGCTAAGAGCTGAGGAATGAGTTGGAGTCCCTGCCTCTGCTGCCAGCCTGAACCCCAACCCTGCATTGTCACATGTGCTGAGGCCTTGCCTTCTGTGGCCTTCCTGAGCCCCATCCTGCACTGCTGGCTATACTTCACCCTGACTTCATCCTACAGACTCATTTCTGAATGTGTTAGACACACATCTGTGAAGGGGCTTCCCCCTCTCAACAAATGTAGGACATACACATCACCAGCATTTCTCTGCTTTCAGGTTGTTGGTGTGGAGCAGAGGAAACCCGTCCTGAGCAGGGTGTTTCCATACAAGGAATGCTCCAGTTCAGGACTCCTGAGGCAGGTCTTTCCACCCAGAAGGTCAATCCCTGTGACGTGTGTGGCCTGGTCTTGAAAGGCATATTGCATATAGCTGAGCACCAGGGAACACACCCTAGGCACAAACCATACAAGTTTGAGGTGTGCGGGAAAGGCTTCCTACTCAGTGCAAACTCTTGCCAGCACCAGAAGCACAGTGGGGAGAAACCCGTCACATGCAAGGAGTGTGGTAAGGACATCATGGACAGCCACTATCTCCTCCAGCACCAGGGCTCCCACAGTGAGGGGGAGCCACGCAGGAGCCCGGGACACGGGGAATCCCCCCGACCCAGCCCCCGTCACCAGCAGCAGGGGATCCATGCTGTACAGAAGCCCCTCAAGTGTGGCGGCTGCGGAAAGGCCTTCCTGAAGGCCCTCGTGCTCCTTGACCACCTGCTAACTCACTCCACAGGGACACCCTTCAGCTGCCCAGTAGATCAAAATGCCCCCACAGAGAATGCGACCCTTGTTCATCACCGAAAAGTTCACACTGGAGAAGTACCACACGTGTACAAGGCTTGTGGGAAGGCCTTCAGCCACCCATCTAAGCTGAGGATGCACCAGAAGGTTCATGCTGGAAAAACACATCACAGTTGCAGTGAGTGTGGGAAGGCCTTCACCCGCAAACACTCACTGGTCCAGCATCAGAGAGTCCACACTGGAGAGCGGCCATATGAGTGTGCACAGTGCGGGAAGGCCTTCACTCGCAGCTTCCATGTGGTTCGGCACCAGAAAGTGCACAACACAGACCGGCCTTATGAGTGTAGACAGTGCCGGCGAGTCTTCAGCTGTATCTCCAACTTTGTTGAGCATCAGAAAATCCACACTGGGGAACGGCCTTACGAGTGCAGTGAGTGTGGGAAAGCCTTCATTAACAGCTCTCATCTGGTCCGGCACCAGAAAGTGCACAACACAGAGAGGCCTTTTGCATGTAGTAAATGTGGGAAAGCCTTCCGACAGACCTCCAAGCTTATTCTGCATCAGAGGAGTCACACCGGAGAAAGGCCTTATAAGTGTAGCCAGTGTGGGAAAGCCTTTAGCTGTCCCTCCAACCTCATCCCACACCAGCGAATTCACACTGGAGAAAAGCCTTATGAGTGCTCCGAATGTGGGAAAGCCTTCAGTCAAAGCTCTGCCCTCATTCAGCACCAGAAGGTTCACACCAGAGAAAGGCCCTACGAATGCAGTGAGTGCGGGAAAGCCTTCAGCTACAGCTCGAACCTTGTTAAGCACCGCAAAGTCCACACTGGAAAAAGGCCTTATGAGTGCAGCCAGTGTGGGAAGGCCTTCAGCGAAAGCGCCATCCTCAATCAGCACCAGAGAGTTCACACTGGAGAAAAGCCTTACAAGTGCAACAAATGCGGAAAAGCTTTCCGCTACAGCTCAAACCTCTCTAAGCATCAGAAGGGTCACACTGGAAAAGAGCCTTTGGAGTGCAGAGGACACAGGAATGCCTTCAGCCAGAGCTCCAGCCTCACTCAGCACCAGAGGGGACACAACAAAGAAAGGCCTTAGAAGTATGGCAAATGTGGAAAACCATGAGCTTGGGCTTTCTCCTTGTTTACCATAAAAGGACTTGCTCCTGAGAAAACTGTGAAAGGAATCTCTGTGAGGAAGCCATCAGCCAAAAATGGAAACTTGCACATCTCCACACCCCTACTGGGAGATTGCCATGAGTGCCAGATATGTGGGAAGCTTTACTTCCAAGTATGTGGGGGCTATACTGCACTTTCTAATCTGTCCAGGTTGTTTGCCAGATAATGTCACTGCCAGATGCCATCTCACCTCTACCAGCTGGCAGGTCCCCACAGCATGTGCCTGTCATCTCAGCATACTCAGGGAAGGCAGACCTTGTGCTCTGATTCCCTGGAAGGAGCCGTGACTGATGGGAACCCTTTGGTGTGGCCTCATTTCCACCTCCCTTCTGTCCCCAGTAGGTCAGGCTTTCTCTTGGCCTAGTTGCAGCAGGATCTGGACTGGAGTCTGAGGACTTCTTGACTAGGTTTCCCTTCTTTGTAGGCATGGTTGAATCTATAGATGATGCCTACAGTAGGTCTGTCCAGCCTCCAAATCCCCCAGCCCTGGAACAGCCTGCCTTGAGTGTGACAATAAAGGCCTTATTGTTGAAGCCATCTTTAATCCTGGGGCTCCATTCTTGTGGGCGAGACTGAGAATCGACCTGGGCTTTAACAGAGCAAAAACGGGGAAGGGCTTTTGTAGGGGGCCCAACTTTGACAGCAGGACGTCAAGGAATAGCTTAACCTAATTTGCCTTGTGGCGCAAGGCCTCCTGGGACAGACTGAAGGTCTCTGGGCTAAGTTTTGTGTCTGGAAGCCAGGACTACCTGTTGAGCCCAAAGCTTTTTGGAAATTGGGTATTTGATGTGGCAATTTCTAGTACTTTCTGGGCAGGAGTCCCTTATTCTTGGGAATGTCCCACATTGCCCAGTACTATCAAGGGGCCCAGTACTGTCAAGTTGCAGCTGGATTTCCTGGGCTTGTGCACACCGCTCTTTGTCCCCCTTTCCTGTCAGAAATTTCTGACTGGCTCCTGGGACCTGCCCATGAGTAAGGACCCTGGAGTTCAGAATCTGTAGGTAGGTGTAAGATCTACAGGGCCAGGTGGGACCATATGTGGGTGCAGAAACAGTGGCTCTAACATCAGGGAACTGGAGATTGTGGCAAATGGAAGAGGTATGGTCAGGGCGTGCCTGGGCCACATCACAGCCACTCACAGGAGCTGTTTGTGCTCGAGTCCACATTTAATGACATCACATGAGTAGCCTGAAATCACCCATAGTGGAATTTATACCACAAAAATTAGCAAGCAATAGCTCTGCAATAAAATCTCAAAACAAAACCCTGGAAAAACCTGATTTGCAGTGTGCACAATTTGCTGATAGTGACTTTGGCCACAGAAGAGACTCAGCTCTGCAGGTCTTGGGAAGTCCTGCACACTCTCATCTTGTCCTCTGGAACAAGTGTGGGTGCCCCTTTAGAACAGGCACGGCCAGCAGTATGCTGCTCACTTCCCGAGTGAAGAATCCAATAGAGGACTCCTACAGTCTCCCTGGGCTGTTCATTGCAAGGCCATCACTGCACAGGTAGGAACAAGGGACTGAGAAGCGACCCAGTAGTCCAGGATTGTTGTGGCCCTGCGAGTATTCCAGGTGAGTGTGGTGACTCTTCACCACATGCTGGTTTTTGCTGCCACTGAGGCAGGGCTGTCCTTGGGTATGGGGGTTAGAGATACTGGAATCAACATAGGGTTGTTTCCCATTTTCTGGTTTTCCTAGAGGAGTGAGAGAGCCATATTTTTATGTGGAGCCTTTTGATTGTATAAATATTGAGAACAATTTCCCAAAAACTTTTATGCAAAGTTTAAAGGTACATATGCTGCACATGTGTTCCTGGGCCAACATTTGTGACTCTCAGAAAATAAGCAAACCAGGCCTCCAGACATGAAGACTGTGGGCCCACAGAGTTTACTCCAGAGCATGTAGCATGGGCAGTGGCACTGCAGCCACCACACTCAGGGTGACTCTCTTCCCCCATTCTCTGAAGCAGACCACATAAGGGATAGCATCCCAGGCAGGCTTGTGGTCAGCCAAGTATGTGGCAAGTTGGCCTCAGCTCTCCCCAGCATCCCTAGGTGTGAGGGCACCCTTTGACTCAGTCTGTCCCTTCTGGGTATAATAATTGTCTTCTATTAACATGAAGGTTTTGAGATCAGAATTAAAGTCCAAGTGAAACTTGGGGCCTCAGGGTAGACATGGATATTCAGAAGCATAGCTCCTTGTACCTGTGTGGCTATGGCTGCCTGCAGTGCATGGGTGGTGTCTTGAACCTGCCTTCTGCTCTCCCCACCAGGGCTCTGTACACACCGCCAGCTTATCGGAATCTTAGTATTTCCATGGTTATGCCAGAGCTTACCAAAGGAGCAGGTTTAAAGAACTATTTAAAGTATCAGCTCAGCACATGTTAAGGAGAGGACATGCCAATGGTGGAGGACCTAGCCATAGAGGGGAGAAGGAGAAAGGCTGAGAGGCAGAGGACAGAGAGGGGTCAGCTAGGGAACAGGAATCAGGGGGTAGTAGGATGAAGTGTTAGAAGGGGTCAGAAAGACAGAAAAGAGGCATGGCTACTCACTTTGATACTAAGGGAACAGAGGTCATAGATCAGGTACCAGATCAGAGACCAGGCCCTCCCACACCGGCCTTGCACTCACCAGGACTGTTCTTCTGTGGGCCTCTCTGGTCACGGACTGATTCGAGCTGCCATGTCCACCAGCCAGGACTCCTTGCAGTATTCAAGTTGGGTGACCACACTGTGGGGGGTGGAGGAAGTAATTCTTAAAGGGGATCAAGTGGTTTGTGAGAAGTCAGCCCCAGGATAGGGTGATTCACCCCATGACAGACCAAGGTGGGTAAGGATCACGTATGCCTCTGGGAGAACTGAACCTCACAAAATGAACAGCCAGGGAAGATCTCACTGGAAAAGCTCAGTGGCCCCACAATCAATGGTCATGTCAGTGCCCATGATGCCATATAGGGGCTGACAAGGGGTAGCTGGCAGAAAATTTCTGCTGGACTGAAGAAGTGTGATAGAGGGGACAGAAAAGCCACAGACCCTGTCTGGGTCACCTGGCCAGAAAAATCACTGAGCTGGATGTGATCTGCTACTTGGGTTATGATACTTTGGACCCTGGACCTGGTTGTCAAGAACCCAAGGCAAAAGGTGTTGGAGTTGTTTATATAGCAGTCTCGGAAAAGAGGTAGCAAGGAGGTGGGCCAGCTCCAGGGCCAACAGCACCTCCCACAGGAGCACGGCAGCCTGACCTGGTGGGGGCAGAATCACGTCACAGTAGGAGCCGCACTGGACTTCACTAATGAGCTCCCCTTTTTCTGAAAGAGGAATATGACCTTGTCCTGGAAGGTCACTGGTCCCTACAACACTAGGTCGTGGAGCAGATAGATGTGATCTAAGCACTGGGCACGGGACCTGGGACCCCAGTCTCTGTCCTACCAGCCACCTTCCATTATGTCTCCCAAACCCTGACCTCTGAGGTATCTATCTGAGAGCATCGGCCCTCTTCCTGCATGTGCACTTTCCCAAGATCTACTGGTCTTGGGACAGTGCTTCTCTTTTCTGCACCCACCTCTTCCACCCTTAGACTGGACACTCCACACTCACCTCATGGAACATCTGTAATCACAGCCTACGACTCGCCTTCCAAAATCGCATTCTCAGCCCCTTCTCTGGTCCCAACCACCAGTGCACTGAAACCTCGACACCCGGTAGCCAAACTGGAACTCCCTGTGTGTTCACCGGCACATGTGTCACCTCCACTCAGAGGTCTCCAGTCAATTCAGACTCTATACATACATAATCCAACTGCTAATGTTCCCCAAAACATTCTCCTCCTGCCAACCTCCATCTTCATTCTTCCTAAACATGTGGGATGGCCCTTCATCCCTCAATTACATTCACTCCCCAAGTACAGCAGGAAACCCCATCGACTCCATCTGAAAATCGATCCGGAATCTGGTAATTTCTCTCACTTCTCCTGCTACTACTATTCCAGACAGGCCACCATTATAACCGTCCTGAAGAATATTGCAGCAGCATCCTCATGAATCTCCGTATTCTCAGCCCCTCAGCAACCCCTCTCCCACCAGTGTAGTGTGTTCACTCACTATCCATTGGGATACTTGCAAAATCCTACCCTAGATCATGGCCATCCTTCTTCTATTCAAAATTTTCTACTCAGCCCGCCAACAGAGGCAGGACTCCTCTCCTCTCCCGCTTGGCTCCCTGCAGTGGGGACACGAGGACTTTTCCAAACGCTCTCGGTCTCACGGCGAGCCATTTGATTGCACGTGCAAATCTGCCTGTATCCCCTACATCTTACCATACTGGATTCTGAAATGGAGACCCCACCTGTGAACGCTCCACGGTCCTGAACGCCGAGGCCTGAGACTCAGTGGGGAACTTAGGACACGGGGGTTGGAGTCCAGGTGGGTGGGGGCCAGGTGACACTTCCTCACCTGTCTGTGCCTAGTCGATCAGCTCACTGGTCACGTTCGCAGTCCAGCCATATGCTGGATCCTGACGGGAGACTGTTGTGCCTCCGTCTCCCGCTCGGTAAAGCGCACACCACGCTGAGGACACGTACGAGCTTTGGCGGAGACCCTGGCGGACACCCCAGGCTGGTGCGGCCAGAGGGCCCGGGGCCGCCCCGCTACGGCTCGCGACACGAGGGCTCGCGGAGGCCCGATAATCGCTGGGTTACGGGGGCGTACAGGGAACAGAGGCGGGACTTCCAGACTCTCGCGCCTTCTCCGCTCCCGGGAAGCCTCTCGGGCGCCGCCCACAGCCCGGCAATGTGGTGCGTCAGCCATGAGCGGACATAATAGGGAGACGCCAAACAACGGTCCGACACTGGAAATCCCACTCCCGCCAGCGAGGCAGTTTCCAAAACACCCACCCCCTAGGCTATCATTGAACAGAGTACGTGCGGTCCCCCTAGAAATGCCCCTCTTCTGAGCTCTCGTTGGTCAGCACTGTTGCAACGCACGGTGAGGGGCTTTCTGGGTAATGTAGTTCGTGTATCGTGAGCAGAGATGCGCGGTGTCTCCTTGTTGGTCACCTAGGCAACGTTCCAGCCGCGATTGACTCAAGGAAAGTATCACAGTCCGCTGCGGGCCTTGAGCCAATCAGGCTCCGAGTGGGAGCGTTTCCGTGGGGGAAGCAGCGGACCAGACGGGACTTCCGCCGTCGCCATTGCTGTCTTCTTTTTTCTGCTGGTGGGTCGCTGCACAGGCGGCCGCTGGAACCCAAGCAGAAGGAAGCAGGGAAGTTCCGGGACCTTCGCCGCACCTTTGCACGCGCTTTCACTCGCAGCTAATGGTTCATCCTTCCTGAGTCTCGGTTTTCCCGGATGTGGAACAGACGCTTTGTGTCTTAGCCTTGAGTGCGACTGTCAGCCTGCGGCCGCCCAGCCCAGTGGTGTGTGGGGTTCGGATGAGCCCGCAGGTTCCGGCCAGGCCGGCGTAGCTGATGGACTCGCCGCAGGTGGGTGGAGGTGCCTCAGACCCTCACCCGCGGGATCTCCGGTTTAGGAACTGGTTGTGTTCTGGACCTCCGCCTATACATGAATCCGGGGCCTTGATGATTACTTTCCCTTAGCATCCTGAGTCCAGGCCAGAGGTTATATGGTGGAGTTCACGTTTCTGGAATCCCATGGGAAAAGATCTGGAAGAGTGTCCAGGCACAAGGACCAGCATGTGCAAATTGCTTGGAGGTGAGTATGAGTTTAAAGAGGGTGGACTAGATTTCCTTATGTGGGGCACAGAGATATCAGGGTTGACGCTGATGGGTTTTTCAGATGTGGAAGTTGGTGTGAGGAGATTTCACAGGGAAGATAAAGCGTTGAGTTTTGACCATATTGTATTTGAGATGTCCCAGAGACTGCCAAATTGAGGCAATAAGTGTGCTTTATGACATGTCCAGGCTGGAGACATCCAAGAAGTGGAGGCTTGGGTGTGGACACTGTGTGCAGCTGTGGCTTGGGTTCAGGATGGTGACCAAGCCTCTGAGCAGAGAGTACACCTGGAATTTTTACAAAATGAAGAATGGAAGCAACAGCGGTAGGATGACAGTGGGGCCTGAGATTTGATTGGTTTACCTTTCTACAGCTCATCAGGTTTTTGGGGCCTGGGGATTTTGTCCATCTGGTGGAGTAGCAGGGACAGAAAGAGTCCCCAAGCCAAGGGTGGGGGCCCGTGGATCTGGGATTTGTGTATTAGGAAGAGGGAGGACAGCTCTGACTGGGCAAGGGACAATATGTACAAGGGCAGAGGTGGAAGAGAGCCAGGGGTGTTTAAGACATACTCACGGTTCCAGGGAGCTGAATGTTGGAACAGCTGGGCAAGGAGGGGAGGCATTAACTATAGGGGTGATGACTGTCTCTAGCAGTGGGGATGGTGGGAATCCGGGGCAGGTCAAGTTCAGTATTGGATCCTGGTTGTCTTTCTCAGGTATGCCATGTGCATAGTGGGGTGTGGGGACTCTAGGGAGATGCCTGTGGTGTGGTCAAGGGGTGGGGGTGGGTGGAAATAGGAGGATGGTATGGTCCAAAGCGTAATGTGTACAAGGTTAGGGAATGTGAACTAATGGGCCATCATGCTAGAGGCTTAAGGGAGAAAGGATAGCCCCCATTTTCTCATATCTGGAAATTGGTCAGTGAGGGGAGGGGGGCTGGATGCCAGTCCAGAGCTCACACTGCATGCCCACCTGCCTTTTGTTCCTCCAGGTTGGATTGGCCTGGAAACAGTTACCAGTGGGACTACAAGGGAAGAGGGATACCAACGGTGCCAGGACCTCTTACCTCCTCTGAAGTGGGGGCCTGAGAAGGAGGATCAGGTGCAGGTAGGGAAGGGGAGGATGGACTGAGGGGTTACAAGGAGATGCCAGTGGTAAATGTGGCTGAACTCTGAGTCACAGGTCAAGGGCCTGGACGAGTCCATTTGACTATTTTGTTTCTTTGTTTTTCAGCTCATCTATTGGCACCCTGACTCAGCTGTCCCATCATTGCAGAGCCCGGTGACCTTTGAGGATGTGGCCGTGTACTTCTCCAAGGAGGAGTGGGGCCTCCTTGATGTAACCCAGAGGCACCTGTACCATGATGTGATGCTGGAGAACTTTGAGCTCATGACCTCTCTTGGTAAGGTCCTTATGCCCTGCTCCACTGTGGTAACCAACTTCTGCCCAGGCTTTTTCCCATAGAAAGTTCTGTTTGTCCCAAAGCCAGACCATAGATGCTGCTTCTTTCCTAGGTTTCCTGTTGTGGGTGCTGTGGTTGCTGGGACCAGGCATTGTCTCTGAGCAGCCTCATGAGCAGCCTCAATCCTAATAGTTGATGCCCAGGGGCGTTGTGGGAGCAGAGGTTCGGATTCAGGCATCTCCAGTTGGCCTAATGGATCCCACTGAGCTTGACCCAGTGTGGGGCCATACCCAGGTCCTGCCCCTCCCCCATGAGACTTTTTTAAAAACAGCTTTATTGAGATACACCATAAAGTTCACCGTTTTAAAGTGTATGTTTTATCTACACTATCAGAGGAAAAATGAAAAAGAATAACCTGAAATTAAAGCAAACCAAATTTTATCATTGTAATACCTGTAAACTGAAAAATCTTAAAAAACAAAAATAAGTGTATGTTTGGACAGTTGTATAAATATCAAAATGTAATTTTAGAACATTTTTATCACATGAAGGGAAATTTTGTACCCATCAGCAGTCATTCCCCATCCTCCCTCATCCCTTTCCCCCCAGTGACGGGCAGCCTCCTTTTTGATTACATATAGATTTGCTTATTCTGGACATTTCATATAAGTGGATTTACACAATATATGTTTTTCTGTGACTGGCTTTCACTTAGCATAGTGTTTTTGAGGTTCATCCATGTTCTAGCTCATACCAGTACTTCATTCCTTTTTATGGCTGAAAAATATTCCATGCTATGGAAATACTATAGTTTGTTTAAGCATTCATCAGTTGATGGGCATTTGGCTTGTTTCCACTTTTTGGCTATTATTAAAAATGCTGCTATGAACATTCACATGCAAGTTTTTTAATTTTTATTTATTTATTTATTTTATTTTTTAAATTTATTGGGGTGACAATTGTTAGTAAAATTACATAGATTTCAGGTGTGCAATTCTGTATCACATCATCTATAAATTACATTGTGTGTTCACCACCCAGAGTCAGTTCTCCTTCCATCACCATATATTTGATCCCCCTTACCCTCATCTCCCACCCCCCAACCCCCACATGCAAGTTTTTGTGTGGCTATATTTTCATTTCTCTTGGGTGGGTACATAGGAGTGCAATTGCCAAACTGTTTTCCAAACTGGCAGCACCATTTTACATTCCCACTGCAGACTGTGAACATTCCAATTTCCTACTGCAACAACACTTATTATTGTCTTTTTTTCTTACAGTCACCCTAGTGGGTGTGAAGTGGTAACTCACTTGGGTTTGGATTTGCATTTTTCTAATCACTAATGATGTTGAACATTTTTTCATATGTTTATTAGCCAGCTGTGTATCTTTTTTTTGAGGAATGTTCATTCAAGTCCTTTGCCCCATAGCAGTCCTTGCCTCCAGTGAGGTCTGTTCTGTGGTTTGGCTGTGCGCTGTTCTGCACAGCGGGCCCTTCATTCTTATTCTGGCCCCCTTGGTCTGTCAGTAATCCCTTGGAGCCATTCCTATATGTCAGTTACACATTTCTAATGAAGTCACCTTTCCATCAAATGGGACACTCCATTAACTATAAATTTCTCTGCTTTCAGGTTGTTGGCATGGAATGGAACATGAGGAGGCCTGTTCCAAGCAGAATGCTTCTGTAGAAGGGGTGTCACAGGTCAGGATCCCCAGTGCACATTCTTTTACCCAGAAGACTGATATCTGTGACACATGTGGCCCATTCCTAAAAGACATTTTGCACCAAGATGGGCAGCAAGGAGCACATCCTGAGGAGACCCCCTACACGTGTGGAAGAGAATCTGGGTTTAGTGCAAGCCTTCCCCAGTACCAGACAGAGCACAGTAGAGACAACCCCTTCAGACAGAACAAGGACGGAGATCCGTTTGTGAAGAGTACTGTAGTCTGTCTGTCAGAGAAGCCCTTCACTTGCAGGCAAGGTAGTAAGGATGTCTCAGACAGCCATGACCTCCTCTGGCACTCAGCCATCGACAGCGGTGGGAAGCCACATAGAAGCACAGAGTGCAGGGGGGCCTTCCCACACAGTTCCCATCCTGTGCAGCTCCTCAAGTGCAGTGACTGTGGCACAGACTTCCAGAAGAGCTCCACCCTCCTAAACCACCCGAAAATGCACTCTGAAGAGATACTGTTTAGATGTCCAATAATTGGAAATTCCTTAGAGGCGAAATCAACCCTTGATAATTACCAAAAGTTTCACACTGGAGAAGCATCTCATGTGTGTAAGGAATTTGGGAAGGCCTTTAGTCACCCATCTAAACTGAGGAAGCACAAGAAATTTCACAGTGGAGTAAAATACTATGAGTGTAGCAACTGGGGGAAAACTTTCAGTCACAAAATCACACTTGTTCATCATCAGAGAGTTCACACAGGAGAAAGGCTTTACGAGTGCAGTGAGTGTGGGAAAACCTTCAATAACAGGTCACACCTCACTCGACATGAGAAAGTTCACACTGGAGAAAGGCCTTTTCAGTGCAGCAAATGTGGAAGAGCCTTCAGCCAAAGCTCCAATTTCCTTCGACATCAGAAAGTTCACACCAAAGTAACACCATATGAATGCACTCAATGTGGTAAAGCCTTCAGCCGCAGCTCTGCTCTCATTCAGCACTGGAGAATTCACACTGGGGAACGGCCTTTTGAATGCAGCGAATGTGGGAAATCCTTCAGCAATAGCTCCACCCTCATACAGCACCAGAAAGTTCACACTGGAGAACGACCTTTTGAATGTAGTGAGTGTGGGAGAGACTTCAGCCAAAGCTCCCACCTCTTGCGACATCAGAAAGTTCACACTGGAGAACGGCCTTTTGTGTGCAGTGAATGTGGGAAATCCTTCAGCAATGGCACCACCCTCATTCAGCACCAGAAAGTTCACACTGGACAAAAGCCTTACGAGTGCAGTGAGTGTGGGAAAGCCTTCAGCCGCAGCTCCAGCCTAATTCAACATTGGAGGATTCATACCGGAGAAAGGCCTTATGACTGCAGTGAGTGTGGAAAATCCTTTGCTCACAGTTCCAGTCTCATTGAGCACTGGAGAATTCACACAAGGGAAAGGCCTTATGAGTGCAATGAATGTGGGAAATTCTTTAGCCAAAACTCCATTCTCATTAAACACCAAAAGGTTCACACTGGAGAAAGGCCTTATGAGTGCAGTGAGTGTGGGAAATTCTTTAGCCGAAAGTCCAGCCTCATTTATCACTGGAGAATTCACACTGGAGAAAGGCCTTATGAGTGCAGTGAGTGCGGAAGAGCCTTCAGCAATAACTCTCACCTGGTTCGTCATCAGAGAGTTCACACACAAGAAAGGCCTTACAAGTGCAGCCAGTGTGGGAAAGCTTTTAGTGAAAGGTCCACCCTTGTGCGACACCAGATAGTTCACACCAGAGAAAGGACTTATGAGTGTGGCCACTGTGGGAAAATCTTCAGCCGCCTCTGCAACCTTGCTCAGCATAAAAGGATTCATATCTGAGTGGAGCCTTATGGAAATAGCATTGTGAGAAACTATCTTCAGCCAAGTCAAGACTTCATGCCCCAGAATTCCCATAGAGAAATTACCTGCATGTATCACTGGTGTGAAAACGCCTTTCTGAGCAGCCCAGGAACCTGGGCAGAGTTGTCTCCCTGTCGGAGCATAAGCCTTTTTCCAGACTGCCTGGATCCAAATATTTGTAGCCGTTATCTGCATATGCATGGAGAAGGCTCTCTGTGCCTTCCTTCCCGTTTCCTGGAGGGAATCAGGATTGTCCTGGCCCCATTAGAATGGCTTCATTCCCATTGCCTCTGAGAGGGTTAGGGAATGAACTGAACCCATACTGGTTGAAGGCCCCTGAGGGATGTTCAGTTTGGTCTTCTTGGGAAGATGCATGTTCCTCATGGATGGATGGTATTAAATTGAAAACGTTCCCAATAGTTCCAGTGTTGTTATTCTGGTGTTAACATTCACAACTGTCACCAATTTGTTTTATTTTAGAAAACTGACATTGTGTCCTGTCACTGTGAAGACTTAAGTTCTTTATGTACCAGAGTCACAAAGAATTAGTTGGCTTCCTTACATGATGTTATAGACTGGATGCTTGCATGGCCCCAAATTCATATGTCAAAAGTCCCAACCCCATATGTGACAGTAATACGAGGTTCAGGTGAGGTCTTGCGGGTGGAGACTGTGATGGGATTAGTGTCCTTATAAGAAACGAAGAGATCCCAGAGCATCCTTTCTCCCCACCATGTGAGGAGAGCAAAAAAAACAAAAACAAAAAACGGCCATCTACAAGCCAGGAAGAGAGTTCTCATCAAGGAACCGGGATTGAAATTGGCTAACACCTAGATCCTGAACTTCCAGCCTCTAAAACTGAGAAATCTCTGTTGTTTAAGCTGCCCAGTCTGTGTTATTTTGTTTTGGCAGCTGGAACAGACTGAGACTCTCACTAAGAGATGAAGAAGGTCCCTCTCACGGGCTTCTACAAAGCAAAAATGGTGCTGGCAGTCTTATAAGACCAGGTATCAAACTGAGGATGTTCAGACGTTCAGTCCTGCTCTCTTTAATTACCATGGAGACATGCATGTTTGTTCATAACTGTCACTAAATTTTTCGTTGACTGTGAGAAAACAAATTGACACTGCCCTGCTGACATGGGGTCCAAATATGTCACACACCACAGTGAAATAAGCACTTTGCCTCTGTGGATTAACTTTTTTTTTTTTTTTTTTAAGATTTTATTGGGGAAGCGGAACAGTATGTATTTCCAGGACTTTTCTTTGGGGAACTGTGTTTTTTTCCCAGGACCCATCAGCTCCATCCAAGTGAAGTTGTCCTTTCAATCTTAGTTGTGGAGGGTGCAGCTCAGCTCCAAGTCCAGTCGCCAACTTGACTTGGATGGAGTTGTTAGTTGCAGGGGGCGCAGCCCACCATTCCTTGTGGGAGTCGAACCGGAAACCTTGTAGTTGAGAGCACATGCTCCAACCAATTGAGCCATCCAGCTGCCCGGGAGCTCAGTTCAAGGTGCCGTGTTCAATCTTAGTTGCAGGGGGCACAGCAGCCCACCAACCCTTGTGGGAGTTGAACCGGCAACCTTGTGATTGAGAGCACACGTCCAGCTGCAGTTCATCATCATTCTAGTTGCGGAGGGCGCAGCTCACTGGCCCATGTGGGAATCGAACCGGCAACCCTGTTGCCCAGAGCTCGCGCTCTCACCAACTGAGCCACCCGTCACCCTGTAGATGAACTTTAAAAGGCAGGAAACATGCTGTCACTAGCCCCCAGTATCACTGAAGCCTTGGGCCTTGGTATGTTTATGTTGCTAAGTCTTCAAAAAACATAAATGTATCTCTTGATTTCATGTCCATGAGGACAAACCATAAGCAGAGGGTTGATGTCTGGCCTGACGTCAAGGCATGGAGGACAGAGAGAGGGAGAAAGTAACTCTAAATGGGACAATGAGTGAGAAGCCTCATGAAGAGGGGATATCATAGCATAGTGGTTGAAAGGGTGTTACCAGGAGATTCAGAAAGGATGGGAGGGCACAAAACACTGTCCAGGAGCCAGGAACTTCTGGTGGATTCCAGAGGAGAGCCACCACTGGCTGGAGCGAGGACAGTCTCGGGGCAACCAAGACAGCACCTGCAACCTTGGGCTGGCTGCTGGCGTTGGCTTGCCATGGGAGGTTTGGGCTAACGTGATGGAATGAGTGAGTCCAGCCCAAACTGGTACCCTGAGCAGGTCAAAGGGTCAGAGCCACCAGGCTTTGTTCCAGCTGTCCCAGCATCCCCAGGGAAATTTTACCCTCCCTCTGCTCCCCAACACATCAGCTGTGTACAGACCCCCAGCAGGAGACCAGAAGACCGGTTCAGGGCAAGTGTAGAGGATCTCACCCACATGCTGAGAGCCATCCTGAGATCTAGCCAAGGCCACCCATACAGGGCATGGAGGGGGTGAGCTGTAATGCCCAATATCTACAGACCCCCATTTGCTTGGAGATCTGAGTGCTGACTCTAAGTCTGCCCACACACAGAGCCCTATGTTGGAGGCAGTTATCACTGCCAGGGAGGAGGGCCCGAGCAGACCTGGAGGTAGGCATTAAACTTCACGGTGCTGGAGGGAAACAGCAGACTGGCTGAAGACCCAATTGCAAGCGTTCCTGCGGTTCCACTCTGTGTGGTCAGCGCCCTGCCTGCCTTCAGGAGGGTGAACGAGGAACCACCCCAATTAAAGGAGGCAGCAGTGGTTTCCAGCCCCAAAACGTGGCACTGGCTGAGCACTGTGGCCCAGAGCCCTTCAAGTCCAGGGTCGCCAGTTCTCTAATCACACCTCCCACTGACATTCTCTTGACAGGAAGCAGTTTCAGGACCAGGGACATAGCTACAGCCAAACATACCAATTTTGCTGAACTGACATTTACTTTTTAGAAAAAAGAGTTTCCAACATTTTTAAAAATCAAAAGGCCCCATGAACCAGATGCCAATCCACATGTTGATTCAGCCACCTGTCCCTTGAGCCCGGGGACAGTGGCAGCAAAAACAGTCAACGCCATGGTGTGCAGACACCAGGAAGCATGGCCACGCCCCAGGGCCACAGGATCTTCTTTCTCAGTCCCAGGGTGATAGCCATGAGGTAAACAAGCCCAGGAAGATGAGCAGAATCCAGAAGACCTGTAAGTTATCTTGCCTCTTTAGAATCAGCTCTGACCTATACCGTGTTTCCCAAAAAATAAGAAAAAAATAAAATAAGCCCTAATGCGTCTTTTGGAGCAAGAATTAATGTAAGACCTGGTCTTATTTTCAGGGAAATATAGTAGGGCTTATTTTATATTACGAGCATCCTGAAAAATCATGCTAGGGCTTATTTTCTGATTAGGTCTTATTTTCGGGGAAACACGGTAGCACAGCAGACTCCCCAGTCCTTATCACTTCATTCAGTGTTTCTGTGCCCCGTTGCTTTCCAACAGGCCCCTGTGGGTCTTACGTTCAGTCCAGAACTTACCTCCATGTTCCAGATTTCAGAACATAGCTTCTGAGCTGACTTTGACCAATGCTGGAGGTTGAGGAACATCCCCTGGGAACAAGGGACCCAGCTCACATTGTCCCTAGACACATGGAGGATCTTATACCAACTCTCCCATTCTTAGGGGTGAGGTTGGTACCAGAAATAAACCTGACATCCAGGGTACACGATTCACCCACAGAGCCCTTCAGTCTCTCCCTGGAAGTCTCAGACACCAATGCAAATTAGGCCCACCTTGACTGGGGCTGTTCTCTGCCATCCTGCTGTTCCCACTGAGGCAGACAAAAGTTAGGGACTCCCACAGAACACTTTCCCTCTATTCAGGAGCCCACGTTTTTCTCTATCCCCTCACATAGGGATCAGAACCCCCAGTGTTAAAGGTGGCTTAAATGACAAAGCCTTTATTGCTGTGCATCCCAGAGCAGTGTGAGACAGTTCCTGGGTTGGAGAAATACACAACAGGTACCAAGTGTAGCATCAACATGTCCTTGAAAATAGTTAACCTTCCCTGGAAGCCCCCAGTAGACACTGCTCAGCTACTCCTGGCCAGAGCCAGGTAATATCCACATGTAAACCACTCAGGAGAAAAGAGGACCAACGTGGGCTCCACCACTCATGATTCTCTCCTGTGTAAAGCAGAGAGCACGAATGTCTGCCCGATATTAAATGTCCCTCAGCACATTGGGGTGATGGATGCACATCGCAGGGACCTGCCAGGTGGCAGAGGTGGAAGGGCTTCTATTACAGCCTGGGAAGCTCAGAGTGCAACACAGCTCCAAAGAGTTTCCCACATACCTGGTACCCCTCCCAACGTGGGTGCTGGGGTGTGCCCAGTGCACCTTTATATAGCTCCTCCCCTCAGCCTCCTGTCTAGAGTGAGACCTTGTGTGCCCACACCCCATCCTACAGCCGCTCTTCAGTGTGGACCTACTGGTGCTGGAGGAGGGTAGAGCTCTGTTTGAAGGACTTCCCACACTTTGCACACTCGTAGGGCCTGCCTTTGGTGTGGAACTGCTGGTGCCAGTTATGGTAGGACCTGGTGGTGAAGGCCTTCCCTCATAGGCTGCATGCATAGGACCGCTTTCCGGTGTGGACCTTCCAGTGCTGGTACAGGCCGGAGCAGGTCACGTGTGCCTTCCCACACTGGCTGTAGGTGTACAGCCTGCAGCTGTGGTTGTATTTAAAGAACTTCCCACATTCCTGTACATGTACGGCCTCTCCCAGTGTGGACCTTCCAAATGAGGGTGGACAGCACCCTGAAGGATTTCCCACACTGGCCGCAGGGGTATGGCCACTCTCCAGTGTGGACTCTCTGGTGCAGGACAAGTGCATCTTTGCAGGTGAAGGCCTTCCCACACAGCACGTTTGAAGGGTTTTATGCCTGTGTGAACCTCCTGGTGCGTCCTCAGCTTAGATGGATGGCTGAAGGCCTTCACGCAGGCCTTGCACACGTGTGGTACGTCTCCAATGTGAACTTTTCGGTGATGAACAAGGGTTGCATTCTCCGTGGGGGTGTTCCCACCTGCTGGGCAGCCGAAGGGTATCCCTGTGGAGTCAGTCAGCAGGTGGCTAAGGAGCATGAGGGCCTTCAGGAAGGCCTTCCCACAGATGCCACACTTGAGGGGCTTCTGTACAGCATGGATCCCCTGCTGCTGGTGATGGGAGGGCTGTATGAGGGGCTTTCCCCATGCCCCGGGCTCCTGCATGGCTCCCCCTCACTGTGGGGCTGGCGCAGGCTGGCAGGCATGTTCTTCCCAGACTCCCCACACAGAGGGTGCTTGTCTGACAGGTAGCCGCTGCAGCTCACCACCTGCCAGGGAGGGGCCTCCTCACTGCCCCGCCCACACAACCTGAACCAGAGCAGTCAGTTATCCAGAGCTGGATCAGGGGGTGGGGCACCTTCACCACCAGCGCCCAGTGGGCACACCCAGAAAGGGGACCACAGAATTACCAGGAGGTATCTGGGAAAGGTCTGGGAGGAAAGAGTGGCCCAGCACAATAGGGTCCGCCAGATCACAGGACACGGAACACCTCCACAGGGATGAGGACACAAAGACAGGAGCAGTGCAGGGTGAGCGTCGGGGCCTCCACCATACTGCCCAGCGATGGGTTTCAAGCAGAGCCTTAGCTGCACTGTGAAGAGGATGTGTGTACTCTGATGACAGAGTAGCTAGTGTTCAAGTATTATTTAAGGATATGTGCGCATCTCAAGTCACATGCAAACCAGGTCACTCCTGGACATCTCTGCACTGCACAGAGAAGGGGAAAGGACAGGGCACAGGCCAGAGGTGCGTCATCCAGGGCCTGAGTCATGATACAGATGGCAAGACCACACAGGGTGTCCAAAAGGGACAGGAGAGGTGGGAAGTTGTGGTCACTGGCCTCAGCGCCAAAATACCAGCACACCCAGTGGACTATGAGTCCATCACTGAAACTAAGACATCCCCCAGCCCCACTCACCAAACTGGGACCTCTCTTGGCTTCTGCTCTGCTGACCAGAGTCATGTCCATTATGCTGGGCACCCAGGGCTCTTCTTCGCCCTCCAGTTGGGCAATCACATGTTATCTCAAAGGTGCAAATCCTAGGAGAGAGAAAGTATGAGAGGCCAGACCAAGACAATGCTGACCCAGCCCCCTGCACACCACAGGAAGTGCCTGTCATCATGGCAACCAGGAAGGAAACAGTATCAGAAAACAAACCTCCAGTGTACATTTAAAAATTTGTTGAGAGGACAGATATCGTGTTACACGTTTTACCACAATTTAAAAAAAAAATAACCTCCTATGAAGGAAAACTGACATAAGTAAGAAATAAATAACAGTTGGTGACGTCAATTTCTAACTTTCAATAATGGATAGGCAGAAAATGAACAAGGACATAGACTTGAATAACACCAAATATCAATTAAACCTAAGAGACATCACTAAAACA
This sequence comes from Rhinolophus ferrumequinum, assembly GCF_004115265.2. Lineage (NCBI taxonomy): Eukaryota > Metazoa > Chordata > Mammalia > Chiroptera > Rhinolophidae > Rhinolophus > Rhinolophus ferrumequinum. The sequence goes on along the minus strand of NC_046298.1, from coordinate 50,890,552 downwards.
TGCCACCCAACGACAGCAGATCCACATTCTTCTCACATTCTCATGTGCATTCTCCAGAACAGACCGTTTGCTGGGACATAAAACAAGCCTCAGTGGATTTTGGAGGAATGACAACATACGAAGTATGTTCTCTGACTACAAAGGAATTAAAAATAGAAATCAATGACAGAAAGAAATCTGGGAAACTCACAAATTTATGGACTTTAAATAAAACACTCAAGTAAACACAAAGAAAATTACAAAGCACTTGGAGATAAATTAAAATGAAAATGGATCATATAAAAGTTATGGGAAACAGCAGCGCTTAAAGGGAAAATTATAGCTATGAACACCTCCATGCTGTTTTACTTACATCACTTCTGACACCCAATGTGTGGGGAGTTTCTCCAACTTCTCCAACACTCTGACACTAAGTACCCAGAATTAGTGACAGACCCTATAGGTTAAGGGCTCAGTCCCACAAGACTGCCCCCACTTCAGACATCAGTTGAAAGTCCTAGGCCTCCCGTATTTCTGACCCACTGGCTATGAGTCAGGGATTCCCACAATTATTGATCCCTCCTCAGGTTCAATAATTTGCTAGAATGTAGGCTCACAGGACTCAGGAAAAGTTGACTTAGATTCGGTGGCACTCCCAGCACCTCAATGTGTTCACCAACGCAGAATCTCTCCAAACACCGTTGTTTTGAAATTCTTATGGACGTTTCACTGCTAGGCATGATTGATTAAATCACTGGCGACTGGTGATTGGCTCGATCTCCAGCCCCTCTCCTCTCTATGGGTTGGGGGTAGGGGTGGGAGATGGGTGGGAAGGTTTCGGGGGAGGGGTGGCTGAAAATCCAAACTTCCCATAATGGCTTGGTCTTTCTGGTGACCAAACCCCATCCTGAAGCTATCTAGTGGTCCCCACCACCAGTCATCCCATTAGCATACAAAAGACACTCTCATCACTCCAGAGATTCCAAGAGTTTTAGGAGCTGTGTGCCAGGACCTGGAAACAAAGACAAAATATAAACATATTTCTTATTATGTCACAACACCCATATTAAAAAAGATCTCAAACCAAAAACCTAACTTTATACCTTAAGGAACAGGAAACAGAAAAGCAACTACACCCAAAGGTAGAAGAAGGAAATAATAAAGAGCAGAGATAAATGAAATAGAGATGGAAAAGATCAACAAAATTGACAAACTGTTACACTGACAAGAAAAAAATAGAAGACTCAATTTATTTCAAACAGGAATGAAAAAAGATATCACTAACAATCTTACAAAAATAGAAAAGATTTGAGGAAGTTCTATGAACAACTGTATGCCCACATGTTAAATAATTTAGATAAAATGGACAAATTACCAAAGCTGACTCAAGAAAAAATAGAAAATCTGAATAGGTTTTTTAAAAAAATCCCTGCACAGGAAAAAAACAACAACACCTAGGTCCAGATGGTTTCACTAGTGAATATTAACAATGAAATAAGAATTAACACCAATACTTCACAACTCTTCCAGAAAACAGAAGAGAAGGGACCATTTCCCATCCATTGAAGCCAAAATTACCCTCATACTCAATCCAAACAAAGACATTATGAGAAAACTATACCATTGATAACTCTTATGAATAGAGATACAAAACTCCTCATTAACAAAATACTAGCAAACTAAATCCAGAATTATATTAAAAAAGGATTATAAGCCATGACAGAGTGGGATTTATCCTAGTAAGGCAAGGTTAAACATATGAAAACCAATTACTGTAATACATCCTGTTAACAGAATGGAGGACAAAAATTACAATTATTCCGATACACACGGGAAAGCCTTAGACACAATCTAAGGAACTTCCACGACAAATGCATTCAACAAACTAGGAAAAGAAGGGAACTTCCTCACCTGAAAAGGGCATCTGCAAAAAACCTACAGCTAACATCATACTTGCTAGTGAAAGATTGAAAGCTTTCCCCATAAGATTGGGAACAAAACAAGGATGTCTACTCTTACCAACTCTATCCAATAAAGTATTGGATGTTCTACCCAGGTCAATTAGGCAAAGGAAGAAGTAAAAGTATTTGTAGATGACATGACACCATATATATATATATATGGAAAACACTGAGAAACCCACTAAAAATATTTTAAAAACCTATTAGAACTGAGAACTGAGTAGAGCAATATTGCAGGATACAAGATCAGCATGTGAAAATCAATTATATTTCTATATACTAGCAATGAACAATCTAACATGAAATTAAGAAAACAATTCCATGTAACATAGCATCAAAAGAATAAAATCCTTAAGATTAAAATAAATTTGGCCTTGTACACTGAAAACTACAAACCACTGTCGAAAAAAATTAAAGAAGAGCTAAATAAGTGGAAAGACATCTCACGTTCATGAATTGAAAGAGATTAAGATGGCAAGACTCCCCAAACTGATCTGATTCGAATTCATGGCTCAAGCCTGGCGCCGGGAGGGCCCTATTAAATTTCTTTTGGAGGAAGAAGGCAAAACCCAGAGCACAGACAGGCAATGGCTTCAGCAGAGTCACAAGGCCAGAGAGAGGCAGAGGGGTGGGATTTGTTGGGAAAACTGTAAATAGATGAATCCCAAGTCCTACTCCAGAAGACTGTGGGGCAACAGGTGTTGAGGCTAACGGCGCTGCCCCATGAGGCGGGAAGAGCGCACAGCCCAGTCCCAGTGCTCAGAGCACCAACCACAGGGAACCTGGGAAGAAACCTGCCTCTGTGATGGAGCTTTAGAATGGAAAGAACTTCCATCTGGGAAAAGGCAGAGCCGGTCAGTTTGCTGGGGGAGCGTGTGAGAGACATACCCAGCGAGACAGTGAGTGCCGAGTTCTCCAGCATCACATCCCTGTACAGGCTCCTCTGAGTCAAATTAAGGAGACACCACTCCTCCCGGGAGAAATACACAGCCCCATTCTCAAAGGTCAGCAGGTCCTCAAATGATGGATTCAGCTGAGCCTTAGGGTCAACAGAGGACAGAGATGCCATCCAAAATAGAGAGGAACACATCCAGGCCCTTGACCTGTGGCTCAGTGTCTGGCACATCTCTCGCTGACATCTTTCTATTTGAACCCCGCCTACTCCACCCCCACCCCCATTTCACACATACCTTCTTCCTCCCAGGGTCTCTACCTCAGAGGTTCACCCGACCCCCCAGTATCACTGGTGCCTCTCTCCCCATGTCACTACTGGATTCTGCACCCAGCCCACAACCGGCTGGTAACCATCCATGTACCTGGTTGGGCACACCCTAGCTCCTGCCAACCAAATCCCTGTGTCTCACAGATCACCTCTCAGAGACAACCAAATCCCTGCGCACCCTTCCCTCTCAGGCACAAGTACCTGGTCCCAGGGCCCTTCAGTTTGCCTTTCTGCCCAGCAGGCATGTAAGTCTTTGTACCACAGCATGTCACAACGCCACACGCCGTGCACAACCTCACCAGTTCATCCCACTGACAACTCGCTGGACTCCCCACATGTCAGTTCTGCACATGGTGTCTCCAGAGTGACACCACAGAGAGCACCCACAATCCCACCCTAAACCAGTCTGGCCCCATACCTCAATGGCCTCCTCCCCCAGCTCTGCACTGAACCTCCCCCCAGGATCCGTTCGCAGCTTCAACCCGGAACTACACACGCATCTCTGAAACCTGGCCCTCCTCCGCCCGGCTTTGCATGGCTGTCCCCTCCCCTGCCACAACTTTCCTTACTCCTGTGCTCAGAACCCGGATCCCTTCCACTCGCCTGCGCCTCCTCGGCCATCGGAACCCGCGGGCCCAGCGTGGCCGCCACCGGGGCTGACCAGGACGAGCATCAACACGGCGGAGTCAGCTGAAATCCGAACCCGACCTCCGCCCGGGCGCAGCAACCTCCAGTCGGCGTGGAAACTTCTAAGTTCGGTCTCCCCCGGGTACTACGTGCCGAGGACTGGGGAACCGCCTCCGGGGGCGCGGGACACGGGAGCCTCAGGAAGTAGGAGACACCCCGGGGCCACGGCGCAGGCAAAAGCGCGTCCAGGGTTCCCGCCCTTCTCCTCCGCTGGCGGGGCTCGAGGGGAGTCGCCCCGCCCGTGCGGCGCGCCCCAAGAACCAGCAGGGACCCACCCGCGGCCGAGCGAGCGAGCAACGCCGGAAGTCCTGCCCGGCGGGTGCTTGCCAGCGCCTCCACTGACTCCGTGCCTGCCTCAGATTGTTCACTTCATTTCCCAGCTGCCCCCGCAGTGCCCCTTGCACATTGCCAAGGGGATGGCGCTACCAGCTGCTTCTGGACGCAGGCAAACTACATTTCCCATAAGTGACCTCGCAGGGCGTCCGTAGCGACGTAACTAATGAGGGCCCAGGACCAGGACCTTTCTGGGCGGGAGGCAGCGGTCAGCGGAAGGCGTCCAGGCCATACCCAGGCCCACGGACGTGCGAGGGAGGTAAATACGAGAGTGGTGGAGGTCTGTGGAGACAGAGCCCCAAAAAGCACTTTCCAGGCTCTCGGCCTCACATAGAAAGGTGCTGGCTCAGGTAGTAAATGGCCATCAACTGTGATCAAATGGCCAGCAGCTGTGGCTAGTTGGCCGTCAGCTGTAATCAGTGAGCCATTGGCCACGAATATAACTGCTGTGGTTACGCTAGCAAAAAAGAAAAAAGGGGAGCTAGCAAGAAGATGGTGGCTGAGTCTGCAAGCGGCACAGTGAGGGTTGAGAATTGTGTTGCTCCTGGTTCCTGTTTCTCCAACCCAGCCGCCAGCGAGAGTATAGAGATATGACTTCCCTACTTATGGCTCCGTGGGTGTTCCTTTTTGGCCTCACCATGTCCTGTGTTCTTATGTGGGGAGTGGGACCAGAGACCCCGCCGGACGCCCCGCACGACACTTGGCGTAGTCGGCAGGATCCCCTGCACTACACATGGCGCAGCGAGCAGGGTAGGTGTTGGCCAAAGCTCTCCGAAGGGCAGTGGAGCAGTTTGTGCCTATGAACACTCAGTCTCAGAAAGACCAGTAGGAGCAGCTGCCGGAGAGCTGGACCCCCTTGGAGGGGTGGGAAGACATGGACGGTTCCCCAACCAGCAAAGGCCGGAGAAAGCGAAGGTCATTGCGGCCCTGTGGGCTGGAAAGTGCTTGCTAAGGCAGCCCAGATGCAGGACTTGTAGTCCCAGGAGGAAATGCTTGCTGAGTCCTCCGTGGGAGCTGAGGATGAGGTCAAGGTCATCCCTCACCCCCAGAACAGCCCTGGCGAATGACTATGGACTATGGGGAATTGCCTTCCATCCCTAATTTAATGGACAGCTTGACTGTTTGGGAACATACCACCATGTAGAGGAACTGGCAGATGTTTGCTTTTGTGTCTTGACCGGCCGCCATCGAGAATATGTAAGCACCTTGACTGTGAGCCGCTGTTGTTCCAGCACAGTGCCATGAGAGGCCCAGAGAGAGTGGCAGTGCCCTGAGAGCCCTGGCTGTGTCCAGCAAGTCTGGCCGTGCCCAGAGAGAGTGGCAGTGCCCTGAGAGCCCTGGCTGTGTCCAGGAAGTCTGGCTGAGCCCAGAGAGAGTGGCAGTGCCCTGAGAGCCCTGGCTGTGTCCAGGAAGTCTGGCTGTGTCCAGAGAGAGTGGCAGTGCCCTGAGAGCCCTGGCTGAGTCCAGGAGGTCTGGCTGTGTCCAGAGAGAGTGGCAGTGCCCTGAGAGGCCCTCGTGTGCCTGGGGAGACTAGTGGTACCCTAAGAAGTCCAGGAAGTCTGGCTGTGCCCAGAAGTACTGGTGGTGCCCTGAGAAACCCTGGCTGTGCCCGGGGAGACTAGTGGTACCCTAAGAAGTCCAGGAAGTCTGGCTGTGCCTAGAAGTACCGGTGGTGCCCTGAAAAACCCTGGCTGTGACCAGAGAGCTTGGCTGTGTCCAGGAAATAGCATTCACCTCCAGGCTCCTCGCACAGGGCCCCTCGCGGAAGACGCTTGTCGCGTAGATTGTGAGGCGAGACCCTGTAGGGGTGGAGTGTGGGGACAGAGCCCCAAAAAGCAGTTTCCAGGCTCTCGGCCTCACATAGAAAGGTGCTGGCTCAGGTAGTAAATGGCCATCAACTGTGATCAAATGGCCAGCAGCTGTGGCTAGTTGGCCGTCAGCTGTAACCAGTGAGCCATTGGCCACGAATATAACTGCTGTGGTTACGCTAGCAAAAAAGAAAAAAGGGGGAGCTAGCAAGAAGATGGTGGCTGAGTCTGCAAGTGGCACAGTGAGGGTTGAGAATTGTGTTGCTCCTGGTTCCTGTGTCTCCACTGAGAGTATAGTGGTGTGACTCCCCTACCTATGGCTCCGTGGGTGTTCCTTTTTGGCCTCACCATATCCTGCGTTCTTATGTGGTGAGTGGGACCAGAGACCCCGCCGGATCCCCCGCACGACACTTGGCGTAGTCGGCAGGATCCCCTGCACTACAAGGTCCCACCACGTCCTGTACGTGCAGTGAGTGTGACAAGTGCCCCTCCTCGACCCAGCCCCGGTTGTACCCAGCCGCAGAGAGGCGGCCCCTTTGGAACAGCTTTCTCTGCTTGTTTCCCTTGGAATTTGCTGGGCCCAGACCACGTTACCTCCTCACCCTGGCTGCCTCGCGAGCAGCCCGCACACATTCTACCCAGGGGCGATGAGTGGCCGAGATGGGGGTCACAAGTGTAAATCTTCACAGCACATCGTGTTTAGCTCAGTCACTTTCTGTGAAATGTATACTGATGTGGTCGTTGTTCGTGGGGACACTGGGCTCTGCCTTGTAGATCGTTCCTAGACATTCAGTTTGCAAAATTCAGTGTCCTCCTTGGTGTAGCAGGTGGGCTGGCTTCTCCTGGGCTGGACTCTCATAAACCTCTGGTAGTTTCCACATTCCCTGTGCATACTCAGCTGGAATTGGTGAAAAAACCGGCCCTGGCGACGGCCCCAGAAGTCAGCTATTCTCACACCTGGTGCCTGGCCCAGGCCCTCTCTGGTCTTTGTGCATCCCTTAGCCTCTACTGGTTTTTCATCCAATTGTCAACAACCCAACTCCAGTCCCCTAGCCATGCTCCCACTCTCTATCCCACAGCTCTGTCTCCAGCTGTGCAATCTCACCCCATAACATGTCTTGAGTTGGTCACATATCCTCACACAGTTCTTGTAGCCCTGTTCCTCAGTGACGCCTGTGTGTTTTCTCCAAGAAGGCAAGCACAGGTGAGACTCCCTTCAGCACAGGGTACATTCCTGTCGTGCGTACCATGGACTGTCATTGGGTGGATTATCCAGCCCTGTTTATTCCGTACATGATTGTCACCTTCACACCCCACAACGTCACTCGATTGGAGTGCAGTCAAGGAGCACTGATTGATGGACCAGGTAGACTTGAAACCAGGGATGGCATGAGAGGTCTGGGAGAGGCTCAGCCATGGAGATTACAAATGGCCCTGGGGTTAGACTGTTCTCATGCCTGTACCTGAGCTGTGTGTCTAACATTGGCCACCTCTTAACATGTCCTGGGCTGATACATATCTTTAAACATGTCTAGAAAGCCCGTTCCTCTGTGGGACAGGCTGTTCCCTTCCATGGGTGTGGGCAGAGGTGTGGTTGACACAGGTCTGAAAGGCCCAGTGCTTACTCTGGGTCATAGCTGTAGGAGGCAGCACTACATTTTGACCCTCAAAGGTCTCAGACTTAAGTTGCCACATGTTTTTTCCCCTACCCCTCACTGCATCCTGGCCAAGGAAGAAGAGACCCCTTTTTATTATTTAAGATAAGATAGAATGAGAGTTTTGTGAATTCCCTTTAGGTAGGGACAGCTCTACCCCCTTCTCAGCTTGAAGCAGATACAGGAAAGCCCCGCCCCTCAACTCCCCACAGAGATTTATGGGGAGCACGTCTCTCAGGGAAAATAAGGCAGGCAGTTAGAGACAGGTAATTGGGTCTCTGCATTCCTGCACGTCCAACACAATCCAGGGGGAGCACCGCCTGGAAACCTCCCAAATTCTTCCCTTGTCTTCCCTAAGCAGTAACCACTGGTAGAGGCCACCATGACCTCCACCTCACCCTAGCCTCATTATATTGTTATTATAATATCATACATATGCCCAGAAGTTCACTAATATCGTTGTAACAGACTGAACTCTGGGAAGGGACGAGTGCAATCTAAGAGGGTGAGGTAATGACCCCTTATCAGTCACAGGTGTCAATTAAGTGGTCCCCCGTGCCCAGAGGGGAACAGCCAATCCCTGAAAAAGAAAGATAAAACCCCCAGGCTCCTGTGAGCAGCTGCCTTTTGAGCAGCTTCTTTTGCTCAGCCTGCTCCAAATTCTTCGGAGTGTACTTTTCCTCCAAATAATGCCACCTTGAGCCATTGAGCCCTTTTGAGCCCTTTGAGCCTCTTGAGCCTTGCTTTTGCTCAGGGCCTGCTCCAAACTCTTTGAAGTGTACTTTTTCTTCTAATAATGAGTCTTGAGCCGCTTTTCTTTGTGCTTGGCCCGCTCCTAATTCTTTGGAGTATACTGTCTTTTCTAATAAACTTCTCTCATCACTTTACCTCTGTGTCTCGTTCAATTCTTTGCTCGAGATGCCAAGAACCTGGACACCATGCCAAGGAAGGCCCATCCTCTAGTAACATAGCAGCTAAGTTTCCCAGTTTTCCTCCCTGAGGACTGGGTTCGACCCCCAGTGTGGAAGCTGCCCAGACTCCATTGGGTTCGACCACCGGTGTGATAGCCAAGCCTGGGCATCTCGCTGGCCCTCTCCGGTGACAGTTTAATTTTTTAGATTTTAGGTTTAGTGCTTCTTAGGCACTACAAGGTCAGGTAATGAGATAATGGAGTCTTCCTGGGGAGGGGACTAGGGCTGGCTGCCTGAATAGTGGCAGGAGGAGGGTGAAGTTTGGGTTGCAGGCGGACACGGGAAAAGGTCGGGATCAGTGCAGCATGGGAAGCTGATGGCATTTGGGAGATACTACCTGCCAGCTAGCTGTGAAGGGCTGTGCTGTGTGACCAGAGGTGGAAGTGTCCACACAGCTGTAGAGGGCCTGAGCAGTGATGCTGAACTTCCTGTAGGAGCAGTTGGATGTTACTGTTCCCACCCACCAGGGGCTGAGGTTGTAATTTCCCCATTTGATAGATAAGGGACAAGACGAAAATAGGTGAGGCATTGTAACCACAGTCACCTGGGAACCCAGGTACAAACTGGGGTCACCCTGACCATCTAAGCTATGACCCCTCTGCCTCTGTGTTGCATTTTGCAACTAGCTGAAAGTATGAGATAGAGAATTGGCCATCAGTTCTGGCGCACCTTCCTTGCTTCTCCCACCAGGTTCTGCGGAGGGGTACCTACCATGCTTTCGCAGCTACGTCACAGCCACATGAAGGAAAGCTGAGTTACTATAGCAACAAGTCTTGCCCCTGGCCCGGAATGTGGCCTCAGATTGGTCCCCGGTGTCTGACAATCTCGCTTTCCCTGCATGGTCCACCGCGGGTGTTAGCAAGGAGAGCTGAGGCAGAGGAGAGAACTGCAACTGCGGGGACGGGTGGAGTGGGGGCAGGATGCAAAACCGAGTTGCCAGGTCAGACCAGGGCCTGGAGTTGAGGGAAGGTGTTTTGCAGAAAGCTCTCTGGTTCCCGTTCGAATCCACGCCCTGCCCAGCCTGTCAGCCTCAGTTTCCCCATCTGTTAATATGAACACTACCACTCCCAGGGTCCAGTGAGGTCCCCCATGGCCGTTCTTCCCTCGGCCTGAACACAAGAAGATGCCCCGATGGCCGGGAACGGGTGTGCCCTTTGGGGACAATGGGAGACTTGTGGGAGGACCCAGGAAAGATTTGGGGAGTTGGGACCCCAAGAGCGCGGCGGGGGAGGCAGTGTGGCCAAGATGAAGGCTCCTCTAAACCCTCTGGACATCATCTGTCACATGAGGTCCCTCGTGCCTGAGGTGCCCCCAGTGCGCCCTCAGTACACAGCAGGTGCTCAATAAATACTTGTGGATTAATCAATTCTCCCTGCAAGTAGGGTGTTTATTGTTGCCTGTTTTACAGAAAAGAGAACCAAAAGCTGGCGGGTATAGGCCTCTCTGGCACCATGCTAGGTACTGAGGCTGACCCGCTCTCTGGGTGTTTGCAGGACCTGGAGTCGGGGGTCCAGCAAGGATGGAATAGGCAGGGGGAGGGACTGGGAGGGCACAGCTCCAGGTGGCCAGAGAATAAGCAAGGATGGGGAGGAGTCCCTCATGATCCTGGCCCCTTGGGTGGTGTCGGGCAGCCCCTTTGTTCCTGGGTAGTGGGCAGGCAGGCATCGAGGTAGCAATCAGACAGATGTTCAGCGACCCCTGGGCTCTGTCATTGGCCTCATTTTACAGGAGGAGAAACTGAGGCCTCTGACTCCCAGCTGGGAGGGTGGGGAAGCCAAGCTTCCTTGTAGCTCCCATGAGGAAGCTGGTTAGGACAGGGAGGAAGGGGCCAGAGCCGCCCACGGCCCTCAGCCACCACCTCACTGCTCCAGGTCCCCAAGTCAATGCCAGCTGTCATTTCCCCTGAGTATCCTTGAAGATACAGCTCTGAGGTGTCTTTTTCCAGGCAGCCTTTCCTGAACACCCTTAGGCAGAGGGTATTGTATCTCCCTCTTCTATGCACCACCAGCCAAGGGCCACTTTCTGATCCCCCTGGTCCCATCCCTGCCAGGTCTTTTGCCACCACCCACCCCCCTCCAGCCTGGAGTGCAGGAGGGAAAGGATGAAGAGGGAGATACTGGAGACCCTATGTAAAATGAATAATGGCCTCCAAAGGTACCCAGATCCAAATCCCTGGAATCTGAGTCTGTTACCTTGCATGGCAAGATGGACTTTGCAGGTATGATTAAGTTAAGGCTGTTGAGTTGGGGTGATTCCTGGGTTATCTGGGGGGGGGCTCAATGTCATCACAATGTCTATATAAGTGAAAGAGGGAGGTAGAGGCAGGAAAGTGGGAGAGAGATTTGAAGATGCTATGCTACTTCTTTGAAGATGGAGGAGGAAGCCAAGAAATGCAGCCTTAGAAGCTGGAGAAGCTAACAGAGACCCATTCTCTACTAGAGCCTCCAGAAGGAACAAGTCCTGAGGACACCTGGATTTCAGCCCGCTGAGACTGGTCACAAGACTTGCCTGCAGAACTGTGTCTTTCTTTTTTTTAAGGAGGGCACAGCTCACAGTAGCCCATGTGGGGACTGAACCAGGCACCTTGGTGTTATCAGCATCAGGCTGTAACCAACAGAACTGTGCCTTTCTAAGCAACTGAGTTGGTGGAAATTTATCACAGCAGCCAGAGAAAACCAATACAGGTTGCCAAGCCTACACCTGCCTGATTGGGTCCCCTCCCTGTGGAGCTGGGCTGTGGGTGACATCGGCACATGGGTGTGGGGTGAGAACTGGTCTGGGAATACATTCTCTCAGACACCCTGCTGTTCCTGTTCAGTTTCCCACCTGGAAGCAACAGCTGGCATCAGAAGGTCAGGGTGGCTGGCAACCGGGTGAGCCCAGGGTGCCTATGGGCATTCCCAGGCTGCCTTCTGGTCACCTGCAATGCAGTCACTCCTCTGAAAACCATTTGGCACACACTGTATACCAGGCGCAGAGTGTACACATGTAAATAAACCAAACAGGGCCCACATGTAAATAAACCAAACAGGGCCTTCTAGCCACATAGAAGCCACATTGGCAAATGCCGGATGCCCACTGGCTGCACAGCACCCCAACCCTGGGTGAAGTGAGGCAGGATGGGGGTCCCACGGCTGGGGACAGGGGAGGTGATCCATGTTCAGTTTGTGCAGAGGGTGGCTGCCGTCTACTCTGCTGGGCCTCACCCAGGCTTCTGAGAAGGCTTCTGAGAAGAGGGCAGGAACCCAAGAGCGGCTCTCCCTGGAGGCTGCTGTCCACAGAGAGGACTGAGGCTTCACCTGGGGGCACAACAGGGATGCCACGAAATGCTGAGGGAGCCCCGGAGAGGAGGTAATTAGTCCTGAGAAATCAGTGAGTGGAGACAGGAATAACAGGGGCTGTAGCAGCTAGTAAGAGGGTCTAGTACCCCTTGGGCAGCCCAGGGATGTCCAGGAGCAAACTCCCAAATCACATGACAGAGGACAACCTTGGCCTCTTTGAACCTGTGACCACAGCTGTCCCATAGTTTATCAGGAGGATCCCAGAAGCCAGGACCCATAGGGGAAGTCAAGGCTCCCATGGCAAGTTGGTACTCAACAACCAGGTGGGAGCCAGTCTTTGAGGCTCAAACCCTACCTGTCCCTCCCCAGCCCTGGGCAGGCCACCCCTGCCCCTCCAAGCCCAAGCCCCAGCCAGGTGTGTAGGGTGGCAACCTAGTACCAGCATGGAGACAGCTGAATCCCACCAGGGTCCAGCCTGCGGGCAGCAGAGTAGAAAACAAATTCCATGTCCTGGGGGCTATTGGCTCTACATGGCCCGGTCAGGGGACTTGGCTCGGAAATAACAGCAGCAGCAGCTTTGCCCTCTAAGGATAGGGGGCCCCCAGCCACCTGCAGGGGTTTTCAGAGCCTTCAACCCCTGGTGCCGCTGAGGATGCGCCCCCAGGGCTCTGATAATGCCTGTGGGTGTACTCGGTAGGACCTTTGTGGGGGTCAGGGCTGGGGTGCCCCTAGTAGGCCCTCCCCATGAGGGATGAGGATTAGGAGATTCCCACTGGACCCTCATGGAAACCAGTTTTAGGAGCGTCTCCCAGCAAAACCTTTACAATTTTGGGGTCAGGGCTCCCTCAGCTGGATGACCCGGAGATTGGCATTGGGATGCTTCCAGAGCGTCCCTGTGAGAATGACAGTAGGCATTACTTCCTGAGGTCCTCTCCCCATAGCGATGATCTTGCCAGTCTTCCCTACGGAGAAATGGGTGCCTGCTATTGCGCCTTGCTAAGCCTCAGGGGATCATGGCAAGTGGTCCTGGCAGGGCCCCACCAGCATGACGCAGAGGTCCCCAGGCCTGAAGACAGGGCCTGCAGCACAGATGAGTTTACTGTGGTCCCCACACCCTTCTCCTGCCCCGTGCCTGTGGGGCCCAGACTGGGCCACCCTCTGTCCCCAACATGCCATCCGAGGGCCTGTCCAGCGTCCCCTCGGCCTCTGCTGGATCCTCGGGGCTCCCCTTGGGCTCCAGCGTGTCCTCCGCAGTCCCTGGCAGGGTGGGGTCCAGGTCACCGTCCGTGGGGTGCGGCGTCCAGGGTGTCCCGAGCATGGGCCGTGGCGGGAACCAGGAGAAGCCGGGCGCCGGGGCCAGTGCCACGAGCTGGGGCCGTGCGGGGCCAGAGGAGGCGGCATGCGGGATGAGGAAGAAGATGTAGACGCCGGAGACAACGAGGCCTGCGGCCACCAGCACGGCCAATGCCACTGCTGCGTTGAAGGCCCAGGTCGGGCTGTTCAGCGTCAGCCGGCGCGACAGTGGGCGGCCGAGGCGCAGCGGCGGTGGGGCCGAAGGGCGCGCGTTGCGGGCCTTGCGCGGCCCGGATGCGGCCGGTGGGCGCAGGTAGAGCAGCCCACGGCGCCGGTCGAAGCGCACAGAGCCCTGGCGCGCTGAGGGTGCACGCGCGTCGGGGGGCAGCAGGCTGGGTTGCGTGGGCAGTGCGGGCAGCCCCCCGCGCGGGGTTAGGCGTGTGGGCGCTCGGCACACTGGGCAGGCCACCGCATCGCCGCCGCCCGCCGTGGCCAGAGACAGGCGAGCCAGGCACTCGAGGCAGAAGATATGGCCGCAGTTCAGGCGCTTAGGCAGCTTGAACACGCCATCGAAGGGTGACACACAGATGAGGCACTCCACGGGGGACGCGGGGGGCAGAATGGGGCCCAAGCCCTGGCTGCCGTCCCCTTCTTCCTCGTCCTCATTCTCGTCTGTCCCCCCGCTGGGGGAGCGGGGCACAGAGAGCGAGCCAGGGAAGCTGGGGCCCGTGCCCTGAGGGGCCCGGGGGCGGAGCCAGGGCAGCCGAGGGCAGGGCATCCGGACGGACCTGCCAGGAGAGGTGGTCAGGTAGGGAAAGAGGAGTCAGAAGGATACAGGGGGTCTGTGGAGAGTCATGGGCTGGACTCTGGAGGGGATTACCCAACGTAGAGCAGTGCGCAGGAGCAGACTGGATGGGGTAGTTGTAGAGGGTGTCCAAGGTGGGGTGTAGAGGCAGGATTGGACTTGGTGGGGGGTGTACAGATGGCAAGACAGGGGACCTGAAGGGGATTAGGGACAGGGAGGGAACCTGAGATGGTTCAGAGATGAACCCAGGGGATAGCACAGATGAGCTACACTTGGGAGGCCCCAGAGAAGGAGGACCCTGGGAGGAACTGAGCGGCTCCAGGTAGGACCCCAGGCAGGCATGGGAAGGAGCAAAGACAGAGACTCCCAGGAGAGGGGCAGTGACCCTGCAGGACTCCAGGGAGGGACAGACACCCAAGCCTCAGGTGCCAGCAGACCAAGAATGGAAGCCCCTAACAGGAGTCAGAGGTTCCCCACCAATGACAGACCCCAGCTGGCCACTGGGCTCTTCTTACCTGTTGGTGCCTCCTCCCTCTAGCTGGCACGTCCCTGCCTGTTCTGACCCAAATCCATGGCCTACTGGCAGCTGGACACTAAGTGCCCCTCCCTGTGGGAGGGTGCCTGTGGTGGGGCCACTTCATTCAGGTCCCAGGTTCCTGGCAGACTGGTCTGACTGCTTGTCCCACCCACCAGGACGGTGAACACCAAGCCGGATGTCGGGGGTGGTGAAGATGACAGCACAGGTTGACAGCACTGACAGCCCAGGTCCCTCCGGTGAGGCCCCCCCATTCAACACCTGTCCATCTGGTAGCTACTGAAGAAGCTGGTGAGGCGGCTAGGCTATAGCCAAAACCACACAAAGTGGCTGGGGAGGAAGCCTTGAATCCCTGGCCAAACTGTCCAGTAACAAGGGTGGGTGGGACTTACGGAGTCCTTGGGATGGAGGACCCCACCGTGGACTGGACAGGGCTGGCCCCTGCCAGCCAACAAAGGGGCAGGAACCAGACATGGCCTAGACCCCAGGTCTTGGCTTCCTCGTAACAGGCCTCTCATGATGGTGGACTGCCACATGGGTACCCTCCCCAGGCCAGAGTGACATTTCCAGCAGGATGATCCCACCCCGCTTATTTCCAACACCTGCTGGAACACTCTAGGTGGCTAGGCCTGCACCCGAATGCCATGGTTCCGGGTCAGTTGTGCTTCCCTGGGGAATCCAGGTCTCCACAGGCCAAAAGACATGCCAGGAATGTGAGCAGGTCCTCAGGACACCAGGGCCATCTTGTTGTTCCCCCCCCCAGCTCCCAGAGCCCCACAAGGACAGACAGTGGCACTGGCGGGTGGCACTGCCCCAAAGGGCAAACAGATTTATTGGGGCTATAGCCAGGCGATCAACGGTTGGACTTAGCCACACGCTCCAGCTCATCTTTCTTCTTGATAGCGTAGGAGTTGGAGGAGCCCTGCAAGGAGGCACATAGTCAGCTCTGGGTGTTGGAGGAATCCCCCACCCCAACTTCCCGCCATGTCCTCACCTACCTTGGCTGCATTAATGAGCTCATCTGCCAGGCACTCGGCGATGGTCTTGATGTTCCGGAAGGCAGCCTCACGAGCACCTGTGCACAGCAGCCAGATGGCCTAGGGAGTACAGGGCTCAGGTAAGCCTGGGGCAGGGGATGTCCCCAAACCAGGCAGGGCTCCCAACAAATGTTGGCTACCATGCTGTTGCCCACCGAGACAAGGCACAGCGGGAGCCCTCAAAAATAAGTGTAGACACAAAGGCTGAGGTTAGTTCCCCGATGACAGACTCGAGACCTGCCATGATAGCACTCTTGGCCTGTACCCTTTACTGAAAACAAACAGCTGCAAAGGGTATGCTGGGGACAGCTGCATAAATGGGACACTGAGGGAATACTGGCTATTTGACTGCTATTAAATTCCTCGGGAGTGATGTTGAGAATAAAACATCCATGTTCCTAGAGACACCCACGAAGTGTTAGGGGGGAAATGGTTATAATGTCTGCAATTGATTCTCAAATGGTCCAAGAAACACACACACACACAGTGTGTGTAAAAATATATACCCAAATGAAACTGCACCTCAGCCAATGTGACCCAGGAAAAGGCTTAGAGCTAAGACCTGCCCTGCACTGGTGGGAATCCAGGAAGGCTTCCTGGAGGAAATGACACTCCAGGTAAAACATGCAGACAGGGATGAGCCTTCCCACTTGCCTGCTCTGGCCTGGGAAGGACTCCACCAAGGCCTGATTGCTGCTCCAACCCAGCCGCATGTGCCAAAAGCCCTAGGCCCACCTGATTTACACGGCGCAGAGGAGACACATCCACAGCCTGTCGCCTCACTGTTCCGGCTCGCCCAATGCGGGTGGAGTCCTCCCGAGGGCCACTGTTGATGATGGCATTCACCAGGACCTGCAAGGGATTCTAGGAGACAGGACGGCCATAAGCCTGACAGCCAGCCGGCATCCCTCTCGTTCCTCAGCCCTATGACGTGGAGGAGCCCAGCATGCGCTGTGGGGTGGGTGCTGGCTTTAGGGTGCACTAGGGTGCTTGGCCCCACAGGACTCAAGGCCTACCTCGCCAGTGAGCAGGTGGATGATCTCAAAGGCATGCTTGACGATGCGCACGGTCATGAGCTTCTTGCCGTTGTTGCGGCCATGCATCATCATGGAGTTGGTGAGGCGCTCCACAATGGGGCACTGTGCCTTGCGGAAGCGCTTGGCTGCATAGCGCCCTGCACTGTGGGGCAGGTATTTGGCATACTTCTCCTTCACCGCGATGTAATCCTGGGGCAAGAGAGAGAGAGGACTGTGGTCAGGAGCACCCACTCAGGGCAGTCCCCACCCGCCTGTGTGGGCTTAGCGGTGAGCCTCTGCTGCCATGAAAAAATAAGAGCTAAACAAGTGACTATACTAAGTCATTAAAAAGAAGTTTTTGTTTTGTTTTTTATTTTTTTAAAAGGAGGGCACAGCTCAGTGGCCCATGTGGGGATCAAACCGGCAACCTTGGTGTTATCAGCACCACGCTCCAACCAACTGAGCTAACCGGCCACCCCAGCACTTCCTTCTTAATGGGAGTGGGCTCGAGAACTACTGGGAATATAGCCCAGGACCCATTTTAAATGTTCCTCAAACTCCGCACAATGGATGTCTTAGACCATTGGGGTGGGGTGGAGGGTGGGCAGGCTGTCCTGTGCACTGCAGGATATTTAACAGCACCCAGTATGCCAGGAACACCCCTCAGTTTTGACACCGAAAAATGTTACTGATGTCCCAAATGTCCAAAGGGGTCGGGGGTGGGGCAGGAATCACTCCAGAGAACACTTATTTTTTAAAAGAATCATACAACAATACTTCCTACACATATATACATTTCTTAAGAAAACGTTTGGAAAACACCAAAACGGTGGTGGTGGGGCGTGGATCAGAGGAACTATGTGTATGTTTAGAGGACAGTCCACTATGAAACATCCAAGGTCATCCTATTATTTACACGTGAGGATATATAGAAGCCACATTTTGCTACAAATACAACCAACAACAGGAAAAGGACAGGAGATTATGATACTGGATTGACTGTTACTTATGCTAGGGAACCACCTGCACAAACAGGCAAGTAAGCCACGCGCGTTTTCATGAAGGAAAAAATGCAAGCACCAACTGTCCTGTCCCACACTAGAGCCCTGCACAGCTTTCAAAACAGGCAGAACACCGGTACTGCGGACTTCTGCTTCCCCAGCCCCTAAGACAGCACCAGGGAAAAGCGAAAAATAGTTTTTACATTTTTCAAGGGTTGTACAAAAAGAGAAAATCAGGAAGTAAACACATATGTGACAAAAACTACATGTGACCCACAAAGACTAAAACATTTACTGTGTGGCGCTTTAAGTTTGCAGAACCCCCAACAAACCCATGAATGTCTACAAGACATTGAGAGTGAAAAACAGCGCTGTTACTAATGACAGTTTCAGGGTACTCAGTCTCTCTGCTCCGAGAAGCAACGAAATGTTTTAATTTCTTCTAAAACAAAAAAGGGACAACAATGAATATAATCCAACCTTAATTTTATTCACCTTTGTACTAATACAGTCACAAAATATAACTGTTGTTTTATAAAGGGCCCACAAAAGTCCTAATAAGGCCAAGTGTAAAAGACCAAAACAAAAACAAAAACTAGATGGTGCTGGGCAACTGGATTTTACATGCAAAAGAATGATGTTGGACCCTTACACTTTAAAGTGGTAACAATGGTGACTTTATGTGTATGTTACTACAAAATAAAAAACCCATGAGATATGATGCTCCTGAAGAACCATCTTGTGACAAAAACTGTAGCAACCTCTGAATAGGACACAAGGAAAAATGGACCTGGTGGTCCAGGTCTTCAACTCCTGACTTGGTAGGACAGCTACAAGTTTCAAGTGCCCCCACCCCAGGTGAGAAGTACAACCACCACATCCCTCCTCACCTGCAGGGAAATGTCATTGATCTGCACATCATCGGTGCTCCACTTCCCAAAGAGCTTGATGTCAGGGGTCTCTGCTACTGCAGGGGCAGCAGTCTCCCACTCCGTCATCCTAGGGACAGCAATTGTTAAGAGCCCACGCACACCCACCACTGACTCCAAAACCTGTCCACATACCGTGAATTCGGATGTTATGAGGAACCAAAGCGGCTGTGAAATTCTGGGTCCACCTTTCTGAGCCCTAGAGAAACCACTTAGCTGTCAGCAAGATGCACCCGTCTCTCCCCCAAGACCCCTGGGGCCAAGAACTGGCAGGCATCGGGTCCACAGCTGTAGCATGGACCACAGCAGGGCAGGTGATGCCAAATGCCCTGAAAAGGCATCCCACTGGAGTTCAAGTCCCGGCCATGTCATTAACGAGCTCTGCGACGCTGGCAAAGTCAACTAACTGCTTTGGACTCGGCTTCCTCAGTAATACAGAAATGTTACCGGCCATCAAAGATTGTTGCACGAACTCTGCGCGTTATCGAGGCAAAGGTTACGGTTCGTGGCTGATACCAACGAGGCACTAGGGGCTGTTATTCAGGGGAAAACTGCACGAGGTGTATCGTGCATCTCAGAATAACGCAAACTTCCTATCTCAATGTGCTGTTACAGAGGACAAACCCACAATCCCGAGCTCCGCTTCGGGCAGAGCTACGGAGGCAGCGGGGAACCAGCAACCAGGCAAGACGCACACACCCTGCGTCTCCACCTGGTTCCTCGGCGCGGTTTCCGGAGGCAGAGGTGAGGCCCCACAAGGGAAGCCCGGGGCTTCGGGACCCACCACACGGCTCCCTGTAAGATTCCTGATCGTCCCTCAAATCCCCGACCCTACCGCGGCCTCACCTCAGGTGCGTCTGTCTCGCTCGGCGTGCACCACGCGCCGTCTGGACACAGACAGGAAAAGGCCGCAGGCTGCCGGCCTACGCTTTTAACGGGAGCGAAAACTTCCGGGTCAGAGAGGCTACCCGCGCGCAATAGGAACAGTGTATTCATGGACCAATCTGGAACAAGAATGTAAGAGCGTCCTCTGCGCCAGACGGAATACGTAAATACAGAGCGCATGGGCATTTGCAAAAACGTCCCCACCGGCGTGCCTGGCGGAAGTCTGACATCCAGTATTTGTCCGGACTTGGGGACCCCAGTACAAGCGCGGAGGTCTCCATGAGGCCAGCGCCGCCATGTCTAATGAGGACAGAAGTCCGGCTCGGGCTCGCCGCTTTGTTCGGCCACTGTCTTCACATCCCACCTACCGCAGGTTTCGAGCGCTGGTAGCCAGTTCGGCGCCTCCTCAATTCTCGGTCCGGTCACGATAGCTTTTCAGGCAGCGCGCGCCGCAGTCCCGGGCTGCGGAGTGGGTCCGGTGGCCACGACTGCCCCCCGCTGGTTCCGATCCCCACGTGCGCATCACTCATGAGTCCTCCCTCTCCCACAATGGTGCGCTCGGGGCTGCAGCGGCCTGAGCCTCGGAGAAGGGACATTTTCTGGCTTGACCCTTCCCTTCACCCCATGTCGATTTCCCCCCTATTGTCTCCTCGATCCGCGCTCATCGCGTGCGGGCAGAGGTCGGGGAGGATCGCTGGACGAGGGGCCTAGGGCTGTGCCCAGCAGGTGGCCTGAGGGACAGCCCCCACTCTCCTTGGTGGGTACCCTGCTCACTCTGCAGCCATCCCCATTGACCCCGGAGGTCAGAATGGAGAGCACATGCCAGCCCTTACACACACACACACACACACACACACACGCACGCCCTGCCTGTTTGGCACCTTCCAAACCTAGACACTAGCTGAGCTGGAACGTGGACTCCATCCTGGTGAGCTCAGAGGCAGCGACCACAATAGCTATACACTCATGCTGGCCCGCAGGATGGCATGGGGTGGTATCAGGCAGACTATGGGGCTCCCCACCTCTCGGTGCCCACCCGAGCCTCCAAAGGGGTGCCAGACACCAACGGGCTCTGCAAATTGACTCAGGAGGGCTTCCATTTGTCCCTACCTACCCCACTTGCCCACCCCTGGGCATACACATAGCAGGTGCTCAGCCGCATTGTTTGTTTACTGACGGATTGTAAGGGTTCACACCAGTCCTATTCCAATTCCAGGAGCGTCTCAGACCAGGGACTCTGGGTACCTTTGGACTGTCATTAATAACAGGAATGCCATTAGTAACAGTTCAGGAGGACTCAGGCCCTGAAGCTGGCCTGGGTTGGGGGTTAAACCTCAGGCTCTGGCAGGGGCACAGGAGCTGCTCCCAGAAGCCAAGGCCCTTACCTCTGCTCTCCACCCTGGTATATGCAGAGCAGCAGCCTTGGGCCTCCCACTGGGGTTTGTGGGGATGTAGAGGGGATAAGTGGGTTCCTCCCTGGTCCTGGAGGGATCCTCTCTGATCCTTGGGGGCCCTGCCTCATCCTGGGGGCTGCCCCTGGGGAGGTGCTGACTCCGGGAAAGCAGGGAGGCTGGGCAAAGTTAGTGGCATCATTCACCCTCACACTGAGCGGGATCCAGAGGGGCTCCTGCCTCTTTCTCTTCAAAAGCTGACAGGGACCCACCCCTCTGAACCTCAGTTTCCCCCTTCAGCATAGAAATGAGAGCAGAATCAGACAAGGCCAGTTTGGAGCTTGTGGCCTGGCCACTGGTGGTCACTTGATAATGGACATCTTTATAGACATCACAAGGTGACCTGCTGTGCTTTGGAGGGTATGAATTTAGAACAGTCTCACAGATTCGTGATGGCTGCGATTTGGGGGTATAAGGCACAAATTGGGGGACAAATGTGGATCTAGATTTGAGGGGGAAATCTAAGGCCTTAACTGGAAAAGCAGGGACCTGGATTTGGGAAGACCCAGAGGCAGGAATTGGAGAACGACTAGAGACGAATATTGGGAAAGAACCAGGCATCGGAATTTGGTGTAAGCTGAGACGGGAATTTAGGAAATTATAGGTCACACAGCCAGGAGGACCCGGCCTTCGGGATTTGGGAGGGGGGATTCTAAGGACAAGGCCTAAATCTTCGCAGGGCACGCAGGCATTCCTCACTCCTGCACTAGGGACGTGCAGACACGTGGACCCAGGCTGGAAGCCCTGCCCCTCCCCTGGGAGTGACCATTCACCAGCATCCAAGTAATTGGCGGAATGATGTGAGGCGTCTCCCAGGCAATAGCGAGTCGCAGGAAACCTCCAGCTTTCCTCGAAGAGGACGTCTCCTCCCTTCCCTGTAGGCTTGGCGGTCGCCACGGTAACCATGCTGCTCAGTCAAGCCTCGACAAGTTCGCTCATTCCTTTCCTGTCCGTTTCTCCACTGCATCGGCTCCCAGGCGGAACTACATTTCCCTCAAGCCTCTGAGCTGGCTCCTACAGGCCTTTGCTACAGGGTCCTTTAGGCCTGAAAGAAGGCGGGAGGAAGTCTGCATCCTGGCTTCCTCTGGAGGTCTCTTGGTGGGGTGGAGGGGGGCGGAAAGGGACCCTGGACACCGTGCAGAAGAACCACCGAGAACCACTGGAGAACCAGTGAGACGGAAGTCCTCCCCCAGAGCAGCCCACTCGGGGTGACGCTATGGAGGGAGCGGCTGGGCCCCTGCACTTCAGGTTTGGGAGGAGTTGTTTTGGATCGGAGGAGGAGGGTAGGACTCTGGCTGGCCTGGGATGGGCAGCGGTTTAGAGGGGGTGACCGGCCTGGGCCACTTGTTGCGTCTGGGCCTCCGGTTCGAGGCCGCTTTCGGGGCCCAGTGTGTAGAGATCAGGATTTGAAGAAAGCTCTATACTCACAGGAGAATCAGCTGGGGTAGCTCCAAAAGCTGGAGATGGCAGAGGCAGTGTCTGGAGCCTGGCACACAGTAGCATTCCATAAATGTCTGCTCAATGGACAACCATTTTATAAATTAGCTACAAGCAGCTACAATTTTCTGAGTGCCTGCTAGGCACTATCCAGCCCTGGGCCAAGACTGTTAAACAGATTGATTCATTTTGTCCTCACTCTAAGTCTAGGAAGGCGGCAGCATCCCGTCCATTTTACAGATGGGGAAATGAGGGTTCAAAGAGAGGAAGCCTTCAGATCTTCAGGAATCTGAACATTTTACCGCCCAGAGCCACCGCAGGGCTTCAAATGCAGATTGGGGCCACCTGGAAAGAGCTAGAGCTCACAACCCCCTCATGAGATGGTTGCCCATGTTTCCCTACTTTACAGGTGGGGAAACAGGCTTAGGCAGGAAAACCATGCATCCCAAGCTGAATCCATGCAGCCAGACTCAGAGCCACATTCGACAGCTAGGTCAAGTGCTGGACTTTGTCCTAACCCCCTCCCCCACACCAGGACAGATGATAGAGGACAGTAGAGGAGAGGGGAGGTACCAAACCTGGAGAGGCAAGGTCACTCCCTGACCACCTCACCCACTGAGCTAGCTGGCTGCCTTCAGTTCCTGCTGAAATTCCTTTATGTCTCTGCCCTTTTTACAGCTTTCAAGACTCTTGACCAAATTCGGCTAAGCCATCCAGAATGCCTCAGCTGCTGGGGTTTGCTTTCATGGCTCCTGCTACCTTTTCCCCTCCTGGAAACTACTGGCCTCTCCATTTTTACTCAGCTTGTCCAGATCCTGCAACCAGTTCTCTGAGTTGGAGACCAGCCTCAACTTGAAAGTTCAAGAAGCTCAGGATGCTGACCACGGAAGAGTACCTAGGCTGATTCCCACTGAGTTGTCCTGGGCCCTCAGGAGAGGCCTGAGGTGGAACTGAGCACCCTCCACAGAGGGCAGAGCTGGGAAACCCCCCTCTCAGGGGGGGGGGCCTGTATGGAGGGACAGCAGGCAGCAGAACAACTTCCCCAGGGCACAGGCATCCAGGGTTGTGGCCTTGGCGTGAGCTCCAGTCCAGGTACCTGACAATTTGCAGGAGCTGGATTCCTCATGTGGGAGCCCCACTTCCTTTCCAGTACGTGTGTGACCAAGGGCTTTGCTCCTGAAGCCCCCTGTGTGTGACCAGTGAGTTTAGTGGGGGTGTTGCTACTCCCAGCATCAGCCTTGGGGAGGGAGGAGGATCCACTTAGTGAACAGACTTCAATAAAAGTGGGGAGGGTGTGCAGACCTTCCACAGACCTTGCAGCCAGCCCCCACCCAGCCCTGTGGGCTGGGAAGTGCTTGCTGAGGCAGCCCAGATGCGGGACTTGTAGTCCCAGGAAAAAAATGCTTGCTGAGTCCTCGGTGGAGGATGCGGGTGAGGTCAAGGCCGTCCCTCACCCCCAGGTTGGGGAGGAGTTGGAGCCCTCACCCTGCGGAGAGAGCACACACTGTGAGGCCAACACACAGCCCTGGTAAATAACTGTGGACTATGGGGAATTGCCTTCCATCCCTGATTTGATGGACCGCTTGACTGTTTGCTTGGGAACATACCACCATCTAGTGGAACCGGCGGATGTTTGCTTCCTGTGTCTTGCCTGGTGCCAGCAAGACTGTGGTGCAGGAAGACCCCTTGTTGGGGTGCAGGAGGATGTTTGCGACTGGCTGCCATCGAGAATATGTAAACACCTTGGCTGTGAGCCACTATTGTTCCAGCACAGTACCCTGAGAAACCCTTACTGTGCTCAGAAAGTCTGGCTGTGCCCAGAGAGACTGGTGGTACCCTGACAACCCTGGCTGTGCCCAGAAAGTAGGTGGACATTGAAGGACACTCCCTGGGACATTACTTGAAGTGGACTGAAACTTTTTCTCATGAGCTGGGTTACTGATACAGGGCCTGTCACGGAAGATGCTTGTCATGTAGATTGTGAGGCAAGACCCTGGAGGGGTGAGTGTGGGGACAGAGTCCCAGAGAGCAGTTTCCAGGCTGTTGGCCTCACGTGAAAGGTGCTGGCTCGGGTAGTAGAGGGCTGTCAGCTGTTACTGGTTAGCCATTAGCCACTGACATAACTGCTGTGGCTACGCCAACAGGTTGGTTGGTTGGTTGGTTGGCAGAGAAGTGGATGACAGATTGCGGATTGTGTGGCTCCTGCTTCCTGTGTCTCCAACCCAGCTGCCAGTGAGAAGTAGTGGCATGAACTCTCTATCCATGGCTCCGTTGGTGTTCCTTTTTGGCCTCACCGTATCCTGCGTTCTTGTGTGGGGAGCGGGACCAGAGACTGTGCACGACACACACACACACACACAAACACACACACACACACAGCCAGCAATTGCGTTCGTTTCTCTGCGGCAACTGTGGCAAGGCCCTCATTAGCCACCAGGATAGGCACAAGGGCAAGCGGCCTTCCGAGTCCCCTTCAGCCACCACTCCCTCCAACCTCATTGAGCATGGCAAGCCCCACTCAAGAGTTTCAAACCAAGCCCTTACTTTGTCCTTGGACAGGGAGACAAACCCCAAGGCAGGGCATTCGATCAAGAGAGGGAGCCGGGCAGTCCCAGCGCCTCTGAGACACACAATGGGAGCAGTTGGGCGGCGTCACATGCTGGGTTGCTGAGCTAAACCGGCTAACAAAACTCAGTGTGTCTATGTGGGGCAGGAGCCAAGGAATAGATGGGCACAAGATGAGGGTACCATAAGTGGGTGGGAAACCTGACCAGCTTATTCTACCCAGATGAACAAGCGGCGTTAACATCACCTTTGGGGTTAGGGGGGCTGTAGTTCTCAAACGGGGCTGCAAATATTAGAATCAACTGTGGAGCTTTGACACCCAGATGCTCGAGCTCCACTCCCAGAGGTGTGGCAAGTAGCACGGTCACCGGGACATTTCAAAGCCCTCCGGGATTTTTCCACTCCAGCGAGGCTGAGAATGGCTGGTCGTTTCTGGGTCCGGATCTCCCAGAAGTCTGACTGGACGCAAGGGCTATCAATCATCGTAATGGCCAATCACCCGGTTTGCCAGGGTCCCGTGGGTGGGACTGTCCTCATCCGGGACGCCGTCTCCTGGGCGACGACCCAGGTTTGTGCCTCGTTAATTGGATGTAGACTGCCTCAGTTGCCTTGACAGGATTTCGGATCGCAAAGGGACCGCGCTTCCCAGCAGTCCCGGCGAGGGCTCCCGCCTACCCTTGAGGCGGTACCAAATCAGTGCCGCTGCAGCTGGGAGGAGGAGCGAGGAAGGCTCTGCGTGGCTTGAGGGGCGGGGACCAGGACGTGTACGGCCGCCCGCAACGAGTAAGTGGCGTTCTGCTGGTACCCGCGACCCCAGCCTGTTAGGCGCTTACGCCCGTTCCCTCGCCACCCCCGCGCTCGGGGTCCGGAGCCGAGACCTGACCCGCGCGCACTTCGGTCTTCATGCTCAGGGTTCCGGCTGGCCATGGCACGTCGGGCGGGTGTGATCGCTCTGGTTCTGGCTCCCATGTCCCGCATTTTGAGTGTGGAGATGAGGCCCACGATGGGAGGCACCAGGCCCAGGACCCCTCGTCGCGACACTCGGAATCAAGACCATCTTCTCCTGTGGCTGACACTGGCTTCCCGGCTGCCTCTGGTTTTGCCTCCCGGCCTTTGCACTTGCCATTCCCTTGTCTCCAGACCCGGCGGCTCCAACTCAGTCCCAATGTCCCCTCCTCGAAGAGGCCGAAGAAGCCGCTGCCTCCCTCCCTCATGCTCTCACGTCACTTTCTTTAATTTTCTCCTCGTTCCTCTATTGCCTGTGCTTATCTTAGTCACTCCCTGTAAGCGCCTGGTTTGGCTTCGCTGTGTCCCCGACCCTGACACAGTGGACGTCCTGCGAGTGCTGAAGCTCGTCAGCCGGGCCCAGGCAGAAGGAGGCACCATGGGGAGGACAGCCACAGAAAGGAGTTGTGCGGGCACTCAGGGCACTCCTGTTCTACTGCATGTCGTACTGTAAAAGACGACAGACAGGATAGGGTCTGTGTCCCCTTGGGCTATCAGTGGGGGTGAAGGTTGGTCTGTGACCCAGAGAGGTGGAGCCACCCTGGTCTTGGCATGGAGTCCATCCTCCACACCTCAAAGCTGCCTATGTTGACCTCGACCAACATCCTCTTATCAGCTTCAGCGGGCTGAGTCCAAGCTCTGAGGATGTTCAGCCTCACTGGCCGCTTTCCTGTGTGCTGTTGCCATGTGGTTCTGCAGGGCTCAGTCTGGGACACGTTAACTTCTCAGCCCTCCTGTCTGCCGGAAGGTGGCTGCTCTGTGTCCCATTCCTAGCAGCCCGGGAGACACTTAGAAAGCCTGAGTGAATGCTCAGGGTACAGAGCAGGTGGGAGGTCACTGTCAGAACACCTGGGACAGATGCAGTGCAGGGTTGGGACATGCCCCTGGGGCCCCTTGCCATGCTCAGCTCCAATGGCTCCAGATCATCCGGGTACAGGTAGGTAGTGTGACTGTGCAGGTTGGAAGCAGGGTGGGCGGGGTGGGGGAGGGACAGAGCCGCAGCCATCGTTGGAGGCTTCCACCTGCTGTGTCTGGTGCTGGGAGGCAAGTTTTTGTCCCAGAAGACGAGCAGAGGAGCTACCTGTGGGCATGCGGTGTCTGGTGGCAGTTCTGGAGATGCCCTGTGTACATGGCTAACGGGTACCCCTAGGCTCCTATCACTTCCTGCCAGGTGGGGGCTGGTTTTTCTTCCGGGGACTGTCCAGTCTTCCCTGACCTTCTGCCTAGGCATCTGACTCCACATCTCCAGGGCCCAGGAGGTACCTCTCAACCAAATCATCCTGTCGAGGGTCTGGACCAGTCTCTTCCTCAGTTTCCGGTGGCTGCTGTAACAAATTACTACCAACTGGGTGGCTTAAAATAACAGAAATGGATTCTCTCAGCTCTGGAGGCCAGAAGTCTGCAATGATGGTGTTGACAGGGTGACACTGTGAAGCTCTGAGGCAGAAAGCATGCCGTGTCGTAACTTCGGGTGGTTCCAGGTGTTCCTTGGCATATGGCCGCTGCCCTCCAGGCCTTGCCTCCTCCTCTTCTCTCTGCCTCCCTCTTATAAACATACCTGTCATTGGATTTAGGGCCCACCGGGGAATTCAGGAAGACCTCAGGTCAAGATCCTTTCTTACATCTACAAATACACTTGTCCCAAATGGGGTCACATTCACAGGTTCTGGAGATTAGGGTGTGTAGGTATCTTTTGAGGGGTGGGGGTACCACTCAAGCCACTACCACCTCCTTCAGGGAAGCCTGCTCAATTGTGGGTGACCTCATGCCCAGAACACCATCCTGTGGCCTGTCCTCGGAGTCCATGGTGATTGGCCATGCTGGGTGTCTTCTCCCACCCTGACAGGTCCTTGGCCTCCAGACCCTTAGGGGTCCAGGAGGTCATGCTGAATGTTGGCCTGGGGCCCTGCTGTGGCTGCCAGCTACTATGCAAACCAGGGCACGAGGCCAGCAGCCATGACCCTGCATTCACTAGAAGCCCTGGGACAGGAGTGTGGCAGGCACCCAGGTTCCATTGTCCCTCACATCTGGCACAGAGCACCCTGTGTGCTGTCAGAGGGACCCGGATCCCAGCTATGGGGCTTCTGGGATGCACAACTGTAGAAATCCTGGTCCTTCCCTAGGGATGATGCACAGAAACCTGGGTGCCTGCCGTCCTACTGCTTAACACTCACTGTGGGGCACCTTCTTCTGTGTGAGGGGCCCAAATTTGCCCTGCAATTATAGTTATACAAGGAGGAAGGGAGTGACAGGATCCCCACATCAGTGCTCATGGCTAGGGAGCCCCTTTCCCTGTGTGTGGGGATCTTGGATCCCAGCCTGGTAGTGTCCCTGGACTGATCCCCTTAGTAGAGAGTCGTGGGGGTCTCCCCAGCAGCTCTGCAGTTGGCCCCCCCGCAGGGTCAGCCTGGCCTCTGCAAAATCTCCCATGCCCAGAGGCAGAGGCTTGGGGTGCAGGGCAGACTGGGGAGGTGAATGGCATGGGCCTGTTCTGCACAGCTCTCTGTGGAACCAGTGGGCCACCTGAGCATGGAGGACAGGGTTCCATGGTCACATGGAATGGGGCAGGAGTACCCACGCCCCATGTCCTGCCTGAGTCTTGCCCTTGCCAAGTCTCAGCTTCCTATCTGTAAGTGAGTATTAGCAGTGCCCTGGGGCTCAGGACACTGGAAGGTTTCGCCCTGTGCCCCTGCATGCTGCCTGTTATTCCCAGCAGGCGTGTCCAGCTCCTTAGAAAGAGTTTCCTTCTTGAGATGAATGGTTAAGAGATACCTGGTTGAAGAAAAGTCTGTGTCTTGGGGGGAGAATGCTGTCAACCTAGAGTTTAAGCTTCTGATGTGAAGACTCTGCTTGGTTGGTATGCAGTTCGCTTGGCCAAGGTAATGTTTTATTTTTACCTAGCAAGTTTAAAGACCTTGTTTTTCTTATTATGAAAGTGTTGTTCACACACACACACACACACAACCTTTCACCCTATGCAGTGCTGTTGCTGTGGCTGGGGCCCACATGGCATCCTGGCTGCCCTAGGACACACACCAGGGCACGCTTACAGCAGGAACTCTGTGCCATGGCTGCATCCCATTTTTTTTAAAGATACAATTCACATAACATAAATGAACCATTTTAAAATGTACAATTCAGGTTGGTTCTTAGTATATTTTTTAGTTTTTAATATATTTACTAAGTGTACAACCATCACCATTATCTAATTCCAGAACATTTTCAGCACCCCAAAATTAAACTCCATACTCACTAAACAGTTATTCCATTCTTCCTCCCCTCAGCCCCTGGCAACCACTAATCCACTCTTTGTCTTTGGATTTGCCTGTTCTAGATTTCTCATATAAATGGAATTATACAATACGTGGTCTTTTTGTGTCTGGTTTCTTTCATTGAGTATGTTTTCTTAGGTCAAACCATGTATCAGAACTTCGTTCCTTTCTTTTGCTGAGTAGTACTCCATTATATGGATGGACCACATTCTGTTTATCCATTCATCGTTAGTGGACATTTGTGTTGTTTCCACATTTTTGGCCATTATAAAAAAGGCTGCTACAAAAAGTTGTGTACAAGTTTTTGCTCAAATTTCATTTCTCGGGTAGAACCTAGGAATGGAATTGCCGTATCATGCTCCATATTCTAGAGCAAGCACCTCCTTTGACCTCCCCTACGTGGGGCCCATGAGGACCCCTCAGGAGTCATGCCCCTGAGCCTGCCCGTCAGCCCTGGGCATGGTTTCCACTGTAGGTTAGATTTATATGCACCTACTGTTGGGCTGGCCAGCGTTGGTAGGGGTGGGGCCCTCAGCTGCTAGCTACGCAGTACACCCTGTCATCCCCACCCCTGTTCTTGGAAGCTGCACCGTCAGCACCTTAGGGTGGACAGCAAACACACAAACAGGCGAGGACAGCAGCCAGCACACTTCCCACCTGGAAAGAACGTCCTTGAACTCTAATCCACAATGTTTGCTTCTCTCTTGTATCCTCCCACAGGCCCACACAGTGATGGGTCACTCTCTAAGGGTCCCGTGGACAGTCTGGCATCGGTTGTGACATGCTAGTGTTCATTGTCACTCAGATGTGCTCACACTTGCCGGGAGAAGTTCCTAAGTCTAGGGGCTCTGAGCACCCCTCTCCTTGGGTCTTAAGCTCCAGCTGCTAATTTGTCAGGTGGAGAAACCAAGGCACAAAGTGGCCATTGCCACGGTGTAGGAAGGTGTTGGCTTTCCAAGGAATCAAGGAATAAGTCCTGATCAGTGCCGCCCACAGGGAAGAGAGCCAGCAGGATCCATGCCCTCGTGGCTCTATGAA
Organism: Rhinolophus ferrumequinum; assembly: GCF_004115265.2. Classification (NCBI taxonomy): domain Eukaryota; kingdom Metazoa; phylum Chordata; class Mammalia; order Chiroptera; family Rhinolophidae; genus Rhinolophus; species Rhinolophus ferrumequinum. Next base: position 50,860,386 of record NC_046298.1, on the reverse strand, counting down.
GTCTTAGTCAACCCAGACCCTGAGCGTGACTCTGAGGTGCAGGCGGGGGGGGGGGGGAGGGCGGGCCTCACCTGCCATGGTTGAAGGTCAGCCTCCCGCAGGCCCAGAGGGGACAGGCGGGTTTTGCAATTATCACATGTGTGACTGGAGTGAGGGCTGTTTGAGAAACCTCAGGTCACAGCCTCATCTCCCACACTCAGAAAAACAGCCTCCTCAGAGTATGGCAGCGACAGCTGAGCTGCTTCTGTGGCTTCTCACAATCTGTGGGGTGTGTTTACCTCTGCATTTCACCTTTAAACAATCCAGTGTGTCTCATTTCCACTCAAAAACATTTGCCCCCAGAGCACTGACCATTGGTGCATTTCTGCCATTGTGGTTGTGATGTCCAAGGGTAAAAGAATCTACCAGAGATGGTTAGTAGCAGCAACTTGGAAAGCACCACGTCCGCTCTGAAATGTCCTTGCTGAAAACGTGTAGAGGGTCTTGGTTAAATGCTTCCTGATTCTTTTAGTTCCTGCTCATGTTATTTCAGGCCACTGGGTGACCCAGGGGAACTGTTTATTAGAAATTTGCAATACTGACGGAAAAGGGACAATGAGTCAGGGGAGAATTGGAGCAAGCAATTTCACTAAATATGCTCAGATTTGTGGAATTTTTTATAAAAGGATATCTGTCTATACAGAGAAGGAGTAGAACCTGCACCCTTGTGCTCAGTGAGGTGGTGATTTTCTATGGTCGCATATTTATGTCCCACAGGCTGTGCTGGACAGATCCAACTTTGCTCTGGAAGTAACAAGAACCAAGGGAAAATTCTCATTCTTACCCATGATCCCCTTAATACCATGTTTCCCCCAAAATAAGACCTAGCTGGACAACCAGCTCTAATGCATCTTTTGGATCAAAAATTAGTATAAGATCTGGTCTTATTTTACTTATTATAAGACCCGGTCTTATCTAACATAATATAAGACCGGGTCTCATATTAATTTTTGCTCCAAAAGAAGCATTAGAGCTGATTGTCTGGCTCGGTCTTATTTTTGGGGAAATATGGTAGGTCAGCTCTCTGAAATCAGTGACTATCAGTCATCACTAACGTGACTCACATGCAAGTCCTGTCTTCTTCTTCCTTTCCATTTGCCTACCCACTAGGTGGGGCTTCTTTTCTGTCTAATGCCTGCATGTGTGTTGGTTACACATGAGAGTCGCCGTCCCTGATCTGCGTGGTATAGCTGTCCCCCACCGAGCAAGCCCCACCCAGAAGGAATGATTCTGAGCCAAATGTATGTCCTTCACAATCCCAGGCTAAATATTTATAGTTTTGTTTCCCTTAATGGTGTCTTGGCACACATAATTTGTTTTCCCAGCAAGCCAGAAAAAGCCACTGTGGCAGGCAGAGCAGCTTCGCTCTCTGCCCTTTCCCTCATTCCCAGCCCTTATGTCACCTCACACGGCAAAAGGGGTCATGTGGTGTGATTAAGGGTCTCAATGTGGGAAGTCATCCTGGGTTAGTCATGATGACACTGTGTAATCCCAGGGTCCGTACAAGAAGAGGGAGGAGGCTCAGTCCAAGGAGGAGATGTGACAAAGACGCAGAGAGTGATAGATTTGATGTTTTGCTGCAGGCTTCGAAGATGGAAGATGGGGCCAGGAGACAAGGAAAAGAGGTGGCATCTAAAGCTGGCAGACGTGGGTCCTGCCTCCAGAAGGAAGCGAAGCTGCTGAAACCTTGGTTTAGGACTCAGCTCCAATGCTGTAAGACAATAAACGTGCATTGCTTTAAGCCACTAAAGTTGTGGTAGTTTGTTACAGCAGCAATAGGAAACTAACAGCCACAGTGAAATATGGAAATTGAGATGGTAGCTATCAGGCCTTCCTGGTGTTGGCTCTCGCTGGAATGATCAGGGCCCCACGCTCAGCTGTTTGCATTTTCAGTGAGGTCACCAGACCTGAGAGCCCAGGCTCTTGGGCACAAGTAGGGAGGGGTGGATCTTGCTCACCTCCCAGAAGAGCGCACTGTCAGGAGGCTGGAGGTCAGCAGTGGAGGGGGATTCTGGGGGTGGTGACTGAGTAATTGGGATGTCCCTGTTGCTTGGAGGAGGGGACTGCTGAAGTCCCAAGCGAGGGGTAATGGTGGTTCAGCAGCTGGTGAAGAGGAGGGATGATGCTGGAGACCAGAGAGAGGCAGGGAAGCTGGTGCCTTGGTGGCAGTTTCGGGGATGGCCAACCCGAGACTAGGGGTGGGAGGTTCCAGGGTTCCCATCTCCTCGTGTCATTCCTTCTCCTGTTCCCTAGGTTGTGGAGAGCTGGGGGTCACCCAGCAAGCATCGGTCCTGGGGTCCTCATTCTTTGGCCCAGTTCTCCACGTCTCCCCTCCTGGGAACTGTCTACCTCCCTTTCTCTGCTCTGCCAGATCCTATAGCAGGACACCATGTTGGGGGCTGGCCCCAGGATGGAGACTTGGGCCCAGAACTCTGGGCAGGGAGGCATTCCCAAGGCAGATCCCCAGGGGCCAAGAGGAGAGACTCAAGACAGAGCTGAAGCCTCTGGCAGAGGACCTAGCCAAGAGACGCCTCTCTCAGGAGGGAGACCTGTGGGTGGAAGAACAGCAGGCGGCAGGATGAGTTCCCCAGGTGGGGGCTCCGGGAGCTGGGGCCTTGGTGTGAGTCCCAGCTCAGAAACCCATCAGACTGCAGGAGCTGGACCCATCATGCAGGAGCAACATGGCCCCACCTCTTCTCAGGAACCTGACCTGGTCACCCCCCAGGGGCTGAATGCTGGGGAGGGCCCCTGTTGGAGCCCAGCGGGTGCCAGGGCTTCCAGCCATAGTTCTTGCTGGGCTCGGCATCACAGAGCGCCCCCTGGGGAGAAGCCCCCCATGTGTGACCAATCTGGGCCCATGCGTTGCTCTTGAGCTGCTCCTGGGCTCACCTGTGCCAGGTCTACACAGACTATCCGTCTGGCAAACAGGGCACAGGCGCCCAGAGGTTCCCGGGGACCCTGCATCCGACTGTCCTCCAGCAGAGCCCCCTGGCAGGTCTGTCTGGCGCGGGACGGTGGAGTGAGGCCTTTGCCTGGAGGGCCCCGCTGGCCCCGCAGGACCTGGGGCAGGTGGCAGAGGAGCCCCTAGGCTTCGACAAGCAGCAGCAGATGGGTGAGGGCCCCTTGGTGTGTCCTCCGTGTGGCCTGGCGTCGGGTCCTTGTCCCAGCGGCTGTACATGTGTGACAAGTGCGGCAAAGCCAAATCAAACCCAGAATCCCAACTTCGAGGGTCTGTTTCTTGGGATCCCTCTTGACACCAAGTATCACATCAGTTGGGGTCTAGGCAGGAAACAAACTGCATTAGATATTTCAAACAGGACTGTCAGGGAGTTGGTTATGCAGGATCTGCAAGGCTCAGAAGATGTGGGATGTTGCTGAAACTCAGAGATCAATACTTTCAGGGAGTCCCCGCCACCCATAACGGGGACTCCAAGGGAAGACGTGGTGACACCAGAATCATGAGGCCAACAGGAGTGTGCAGCGAGGCTGGTGTTGGGAGCGCTGAAAGAAACTCAGAGGATCCCCGCTCTCGGCAACCAGCCTCATCTCTGCAAACCTCTGACCTGACCATGCCCTGCCCACCTGAGCGGTCCCGTGCCCATGGCCTGAGGTTCAGCCAGTGTTTGATGGTCTCCGCTCTGCTACTCTGGCCTGGCCACCAGTCCCTGTCTGGGTGCCTCAGGCCTTGGCACTTAGTGGTCCTTTCTGCAAGGAATGCCCTTGACTTCCCCAGCTCCTGCCTGGAACATGCAACCTTTTTCTAGGCACTGGCTCAGAGCTGTGGTTGGTGAGTGTGCAGCAGGTGCTCAGCAAACGTGGAAAGGAAACCAGACATTATCGGGAGTCTTCCTGATCCCTGTCTCACTCAGCAGAGCCAAAGGCCCTTCCGTGCCTACCAGGCCCAATGTGACTGCTCTCCATTACAGCTCTGAGCTCTCTTCCTGCCCTCTGCCCCTTGCCTCCCCCAGTCCCAGCATCCTGCCCCACACCCTTTGCACTGGCCGAATGCTTCTGCCCGAATGCTATTCCCCCGGTTATCCACAGGGCTCATCCTCCTTGCCTCCTCAGCTCTCTGCTTCCCCGAGAAGCCTTCCCTGGCCCTCTAATGCCACATTGGCCCCTCAGCCCCATGTCCTGGGGATTTGTGTTCCTCCCAATGCCGACCCTCTGCTTTCTCCATCTCCCCAACCAGTCTGGGCTCCATGTGGGCGGGGCTGGGTTGACACTGTCCTACTGTCTTCTCTGTGTCAGGCACACAGGAGATGCTTAATAAATGCTTGTGGAATGACTGGGTAACGAGGAAGGCAGTTTAGGTGGGAGGTGAGAGCTGGGAAGTTTCCATGGGCCCTGAACCTGGCTGGAGAGCTGGAGCCTGGACACCCATGGTGGAAACCAGACCTCCAGGGGTGGGATGACAGGGCTTCCTCAGAGGTCCAGTGTGAGGAAACCATGTTTTCACCCCTCCCATTGTATCCCATTGGGCTGTGCTTTTGGGAGATGAGGAGGCCATGGGTAGATAGCAAGAAGGGGAGGCCAGGGTGAGGGGAGGCCTGGCCTCTCCCCGAGGATACACCTACACAAGTGATCACAGGCAACTCAACCACTGTCCACAGCCTGAGCGCTTGTCCAGTGTCAGGGCCAGAAGCACAGGTCTGAACTGAGTATCCTGGGTGCAAAACCGACTACAAACCCACAGCTGGTCACACAGTGCAGAACTAACCAGTGATGGAGAAGAAGGAACTACAGCTCCCAGAAGGGCCAGGATACGCCTCCAGAAAGCTGTGACATGACAACTATAGGAAACCCAGACCAGGTGAATCCCACTTGGCTGTTACATGTGAGATATGAATGAGGTGGGCTCTCTGCCCATGTGACCTCAGCCACCCCATGACTGGTGGGGCTCAGGGTCTCCTTGGACAAAAGGGTCCCAGCGCTGTTCAGGAGATGAGGGAGTATGCAAAGAAGGCGCATACCGGGCCTCATTTCTTTCCCATCTAACACAGGTATGATGGCAACACCACCTACTCCCTAAGTCTGTCCATCCAGAACATGGCGGACATATGGCAGAAGGTACCTTGGAATTATATCAGTTACTTTTATTCATTGCTTGTTATCTTATCATTATTAATTATTATCCATAAGCAAGCCATTAATTGTAATATTCACTTATTATTTAATACATCCATTATACCATTTATTTTTAATATTTAGTATTTTGTTATTAAATTTTTGTCATTTATTGTATTATTTATTTTTAATATTTAGTGTTATTATTTCTAGTATTAATTTTATTTAATTTTTTCACTTTAATGATTTTATTACTTATTAGTAATTGTGTTTATTATTCCATTATATTTTATTTATTTCAATTTATTTGTTATTTGTTATTACATTATTTGTTCTAATATTTATTTTATTTTTCAAGTTGTATTTTTTTCATTTAAATCATTTTACTATTTATTGATTTTCTTTACTTGTTATTGTTTTCTATTTTTACTGATTAATTTTTATATCATTTTTATTCTTTATTATTAATTTAGTTTGTTAATTATGATACTAATTATCATTATTGCTGGGGTTCCTGAAGCCGTGGGTGTTCGCCCTTTGTCCCCAACCTCTGCAGGTTCCTGCCTTCCAAGGACAAACAGCGGTAAGAGGTCAGTGTCCAGCGCCACCCTCGCAGTGTCACTGAGGCCTTATCACCCAGACATTCACCCGGCTGAACTGAGGCTGACCACCATGTCCATGCAGATGGCCTTCCTGCTGCTCTGGGGTGAGGCATCCTGTGCCTGGGTCCCCTGGAGTGGGAGGGCAGGAAGGGGCAGGAATGTGGGCCTCACAGGCACGTCTCCACAGGTTTCTCCCTGAGCCCAGCAACACAAGCAGCCGTAGGTGAGCCCGGGCCAGGCCTGGGGATGGTGGGTGCATGCGGGGCCTGCATGATGTGCGCATGCATTGTCTGGGGACGGTGGGCACATGCAAGTGGCGCCAAGCTCTGAATCCCCCCCGACACAGTAATCGAGACACAGCCGATACTGTGGGCAGAGGCAGAATCGCTGCTGGAACCCTGGGCCAACGTGACACTGACATGCCGGGCCCGCCTGGAGACCCTGGATTTCCAGCTGTTCAGGGATGGGGTGCCCCAGGAGCGTGTGCACCTTGATTTAATCACCACGCAGCACCAGTTCCCACTAGGAGCGGTGACAGGTGACAACCAGGGCCTCTACCGCTGCCGCTCTGGCCTGGACAGTGGATGGACCCAGCTGAGCAACCTGCTGGAGGTGACTGGGGCAGGTGAGCAGGGGCTTCTGTGGGGCCAGCAGCAGTGGAGAGGGGGCTGCTGGAAAGGCCCCGCTTCCTGCACTCCTCACTCCTTGTCCTCCCCTTCCAACCCCCACCCCCAAGCAGCTAGATGACCTTGGGCAAGTCGCCTGATGTCTCTGAGCCTCAGTTTCCCCATCTGTAAAGTGAGGATGATGTTTGTACTGAACCCAGAAGGTTGTGAGGAAGAAATGCCTGAGTCCCCACAAAGTGCTTAGGGCAGGCATAGCACAGCGTAGGCTCCCTAATGCATCCTCCTCCCATTTTATGTCCACGTTCACCCCCCCACCCCTATCCCTCACTTTCTCACATTTTCATGAGTGTGATCCACCATGTCTCTCAAGTCATGCAGACCCACCATCGACCCTGTCCCACCTGCAGAGTCCCTGCCCGCCCCCCTGCTGTCAAGCAAGCCGGTGTCCTGGATCGCACCGGGCCTGAACACCACCCTGCTGTGCCGCGGTGGACTTCGGGGTGTGACCTTCCTGCTGAAGCGGACGGGCGATGACCAGTTTCTGGAGGTGGCTGAGGCCCCTGAGGACGTGGAGGCCACCTTCTCAGTTTACCAGGCTGGCAACTACAGCTGCAGCTACCGGACCCATGCAGCTGGCACCCCCTCTAAGCCCAGTGCCACTGTGACTGTGGAGGACCTGGGTGAGTGTGTGGACCATCCGGAGGGCTTCCTGGGGGAAGAGGTTCCTGGAGAACAGAGCCGCCTTTACCTTGTCCCCCAACCCTGGACACCCCTGCCCAGGACTGGGAAACAGTTGCCTGGATCACAGCGGGCCTGAGCACCACGCTGCTGCGTGGTCGGGAGGCCTGGGGATGGGGGTTCCTGGGCTGCCATCGGCAAGGCGGAGGTCTGGAGGCTGGGCTTTCTCAGCGAAAGGGATGTCAAGCCTCCCCAGCCACCCTCTGCCTTGTAGCGGCATTGCCACCGCCCAAGTTGAGTGTCAACAGAGAGTCTGCAGAAGTTTTGCGCCCTGGTGAGGGAGCCACCCTGGTCTGCCAGGCGCCCCTGAGCAGCGTGAACTTCCAGCTGCGACGCGGCAAGGAGGAGCTGCACGTGACCATGAGCAGCACCAGCCCGGACCGCGTCTTCTTCCAGCTGAACGCGTTGGCCTTGGGGGACAGCGGACTCTACACCTGCCGCTACCGCCTGAACGACGAGCTCACACCCTGGTCCGCAGACAGCTCGCCGGTCGAACTCCTACTGAGCGATGGTGAGCCTGGCGCTGCGCCCTGGGCAGCCAGGGAGACACCCAGGGAAGGTCCCCAGAACTGCACGGCTGTGAGTCAGGGCTCAGTCCCGACTCATGTGCCCGGCCTCAGTTTCTCTGGTTGAGAATGGGACAATGAGCTCAGCAACCTCGAGGCCCCGTGAAGAATAATTGGGTCAACACTCAAGCCTGGCACAGGCCATGCGGCCGCCACGTGCCCGGGGACCTCCTCCCCCACCCCCACCCCCAGCTCCTGGGAGCAGGTGGGTACAGAGGCCTGCCTGTAAAGGGCGACCGGGCTGGGCTGCAGGATATGCACCGGACCCACACAGGGCGCCTCAACCCCGGAAGAGGACCCTGGCCGGCACAAGGGCCGCCCCGGGCTCCATGACAAAACATGTCCCCTTCCCTCCGTCTGTTCTTATGGACAAACAAATCAACAAGGAACAGTGCAGGAAGGGATCCAAGGAGGAAGGGCACGGGAGGTCGGGAGCGAGACCCTGCTTCCAGCTGGGTGGTCCGGTAGGGCGTCGGACCGGGGCGGAGGGAGCGGGGCTGACTGTTTTGGGCAGAAGGCTCAGCCCCGGCCAGGATCGCGCTTGCGGCCCAAGACTCCCCTGGCCGCCAGGGTCACCCGCATCTCCCCGTAGAGACGCTGCCTGGGCCCGAGCTCTCGGCAGAGCCAGCGACCCTGAGCCCTGCGCCCGGTGCACTGGTGCAGCTGCTGTGCCGCGGGCCCCGGGCGGGTTTGCGCTTCGCCCTGCTGCGCGAGGACGGGGCGAGTCACCGGGTCCACGGTCTCCAGAGCCCCGCCGGGGCTGAGGCCCGCTTCGAGCTGCGCGACGTCTCGCTGGTGGACTCGGCCAACTACAGCTGCGTCTATGCGGACACGGCGCCGCCTTTCGCGGGCTCGGCGCCCAGCGCGCGCGTGGAGCTGCGGGTGGACGGTAAGTGGACCAGGCCGGGTCGACGCCGGCGGGCCAGGCACTTTAGAGCCTCCTCCTGCCTGGTGCACAGTGAGATGCCTGCCTTTTCTGGTGCCAAAGGGATGCGCTCTGGTCCTGCGTCCTGCCCACGTACACGACTCCTTATGGGAATGCGGGGTTGTCAGTGCTGAGGACGCCTTGCATCGGGTTTATTTCCCTGGGACGTGAGCGCGTAGGCTGCGTGTAGCGCTGTTCAAATCCCTGACGGCTTTGCGCCCTCTCGTGCCTCAGTTTCCCCGCGTCATCAGATTATTGCCCAGGCAGGGATTATTGCCCTGCCTGGGTCCCCGTCCTGAGGGGTGGAGGGTTAATGTGTAATCCCCCCACCCCTCCCTATCCCTGGGGACTGTTTGTTGATCTGATTTCCTAATCAATGTCCCCACGGGGCAGAGGCCAGGGGCACACAGGTCCTGCCTCCAGACATTTGATTGGGCCATGCGCTCTGCAGGGAACACCGTTTACCTTGGTCATTTCTTCCTTCCCCTCACCTGTCCTGGGGCCCAAAGTGCCACATACCAGGGACCCCAAAAAGTCTCAGAGCTGGTCTGGGGACACACAAGGTCCAGGGGAAGGGAGTCATGCAGGGAAACAGACAGTTACAGCGTCGTGGCCACGATGTGATGGCAGCTGTCTCTGCTCAGGGCCAAGAAAGGGGGAAAAGGTGTGGAGGATAAAGGCCAGCAGGCCTGGGCTTTAGTGTGTGTGTGTGTGGGGGGGTGGCAGCTGCTGCCTGAAGGGGGGGCCTCACTTGCCTGACCCTCTGTTCCACCCAGGGCCCCTTCCCAGGCCGCAGCTCCGGCCCCTGTGGAGTGGGGCTGTGAGTCCGGGCCATGATGCTGTCCTGCGCTGTGAAGGCCATGTGCCCGAGGTCACCTTTGAGCTGCTGCGGGTGGGTGAAACGGTGGCTTCGACCACACTCTGGGTCACCCACCCCTCCGCGGACCTTGTGCTGACTTACGTGGGACCCCAACATGCTGGCAACTATAGCTGCCGCTACCGTTCCTGGTGGCCCAAGCCCTTTCTGTCTGAGCTCAGCAACCCGGTGGAGCTCCAGGTGGCAGGTGAAGTTCCTCTTGGCTCTGAGGGCTGGGTTCCTCCCCCTGCCTTTGCCCAGACTGACCTCCACTGGGAGTGCCCTTTCCCGCAGCTATTCTCAGCACATTGGTTAGTATGCCCAGTCTCTGCCAGGTCCATGAAGAATTGCAGGCAGGGAAACACATGTATAGGACCTGAGGCAGAGTGGCTTGGTCAACTGGAGCACCCAGGGAGGCCTGGGTGTGGGGGGGTTTGGCTGGCAGCTGACTAAGCCACTTCCTTTCTGTGGGGCCTCAGTGAGGTCTGCCCTGATTGCACACAGGATGTCTCCTTCCCCTACCATTTCTCTTTTGTTGAATTCGGCTAGGAAGTTGATGGAGCTGCAGACCCAGGCTGCTGAGGATATCCTGGAGAAGTACTTCCTCATCTGGCTCTGATCCTTTTTGCTGCAGCCAGAGGCTGGACTCCCCCCCTGGGGGCAGTGGGCAGGAAGGCTCTCCCTAATTCCTCCTAGGAACCAATAAATGTGATGAGAGACTTTAAAATGTTTCTTTTGCTGATGGCAGTCCTGCTACAGGGGCTGGATGCCCAGGGCTGAGGGAAGTGGGCTAGGATAGTGTCCTTGAAGGTGGATGGGCTCTGGGTTGAGTCCTGAGGGTAGAGGGGCTGAGGACTGGCTCCTGAGCCCACATTTTTGAAGACCCCCTTCTTCTGCCTTTTTCCATCAAGCAGCCTCCTGCTCCCCAGGCACTTGTGCCTGGCCCCATCAGATAACGGGTGGGTAGCTTGAGGCTCCAGACACACTCAACCCCCACCTTGACCAAACTGATCCCCACACTGGGAGGCAGTTCAGAGGCTGCGTTTTGTAGTCTGTCCTCCTGGTCTGAGTGGCCAACAGGTGGTGGTGCTGGACTGTGTCTCCAGCCAAAGGCCAGGTCTCCACCATCGAAACTTGTAGCTGTGGGTGGGGTGGGACTCATTCCTGCTCTTCCCTGCTTTCCCTCGTTTCTGAGCCCTCTTGCCCCAAGGACACCCTTCTGGACTATTGCCCATCCCCTTCCTGGAGCTTGGCCCTCCAGGTACTGGCTAACCGTATACAACTAATATGCTAACTACATATAACCAATACTTGATAAGCTGTGTTTTTCAAGGAATTTGCCTATTTCATCTCTGTGGTCTGATTTACGTATTCCTGTAGTTTTTAAAACCTGCAGGGTGTATAGTGATGTCACGTCTTTCATGCTTGATGTGTCCCTTTGACCCCACCCCTTCTCCCTTTCTGTCAATTTTTTCAAAAAACAAACTTGGCTTTGCTCATTTTTTCCTGTCTTTTCTATTTTGTGGTTCTCTACTTGTGTCACTATTCCCTTCTTTTTACGTCCAAATTAATTTTTTTGTTTGTTTTTACTTCAGATGGAAAGTTAAATCACTGATTTTGAGAGGCAGATATCAGTAACAGCTTAATATTAGGTTGTTAAAATAGGTTTGTATTCGTTTAAATAATAGGAAATTCTTTGTGGACAAAAAAGGTCAAATAGTGGCATGAAATTGCCACTATTCATAAAAAATTTCATTTTTTATGAAAGTGCCATTATTTGGCCTTTTTTATAAACACAAATAATTTCCTATGATTTAACCGAATACAAGCCTATTCTTTAAAAATAAACTTTATTAAGGTTTAATTTATATACAATAAGATACATACCTTTCAAGTGTTTAACACTTGAGTTTGACACATGTCTACACCCATGTAACCATGACCATAATCAAGATCTGTATATTGTGTGTGTGTACAAGTCTACGAGTTTAAATGCATACCTCGTTAATGTCAGCTCCATCGGCTTTCTTCAGCTTTACGCCTGCCTTGTATATCCTTCAACTTTTCCATGTCCTTGTTTTAGGTGTGTCTCTTCTGAAGAACACCAGAGGCGGGGGGTGGGAGAAATGGGTGAACTTTTTTTTTCAGTTTAAATAAATTGAATTTTAAAAATCAAAGTCAAAATCAAAACCACAATAACTCTCCAGTAGATAGGAACTGACCCCAACAATAAACTTCGATAATAAAGACAAAAACAAACAAACAAAAAATCCACAATGAGATACCACTTCACTTCCTCTAGGTTGTAGAAAAAAAAAAAAAAGACAGACAATCACAAGTGTTGGTGAGGATGTGGAGAAGTTGAACCCCTCAGACACTGCTGATGGGGATGTAAAACAGTGCAGCTGCTTTGGAAAATAGTTTGGCAGTTCTTCAAAATGTTAAACGTAGAGTTATCATATGACCTAGCAATTCTCTCATAGGGATGTAGCCAAGAGAAATGAAAATATACAGCCGCAGAGAAACCTGTTTACTAACCTTCATAGCAACATTATTCACAGTAGCCAAAAAGTGGAAACAACCCAAGTGTCCATCAACAGACAAATAGATAAGCAAAATGTGGTGTATCTATTCAGCCATGAAAAGGAATGAAGTACTGATGTATGCTACAACATGGATGAACCTTGAAAATATGCTGAGTAAAATAAGTGAGTCACCAAAGGACACATATTGTATGACTCCATTTACAGTAAAGCGTCCAGAATAGATAAATCCATAGAGACAGGAAGTAGATTTGTGGTTGCCTAGGGCTGGGGGATGGGGACAATGAGAGTGACTGTTAATGGACAGAGGGCTTCTTTTCTCAATGATAAAAACGTTTTCAAATTGATTTAAAAAACAAAACAGGGCCAGCCCGGTGGCTCAGGCGGTTAGAGCTCCATGCTCCTAACTCCGAAGGCTGCCGGTTCGATTCCCATATGGGCCAGGGGGCTCTCAACCACAAGGTTGCTGGTTCGATTCCTCGAGTCCCGCAAGGGATGGTGGGCTCTGCCCCCTGCAACTAAGATTGAACATGGCACCTTGAGCTGAGCTGCCTTCCAGATGGCTCAGTTGGTTGGAGCATGGGCTCTCAACCACAAGGTTGCTTGTTCGACTCCCGCAAAGGATGGTGGGCTGTGCCCCCTGCAACTAGCAATGGCAACTGGACCTGGAGCTGAGCTGCGCCCTCCCCAACTAAGACTGAAAGGACAACAACTTGAAGTTGAATGGCACCCTCCACAACTAAGATTGAAAGGACAACAACTTGACTGGAAAAAAATCCTGGAAGTACACAGTTCCCCAATAAAGTCCTGTTCCCCTTCCCCAATAAAATCTTTAAAAAACAAAACAAAACAAACAAAAACGTATGCCTGGATTTGAAAGAGTCCCATTTACTATATTTGTCTTACTTGGTGTATTGAGTATAGTAATGCTTTTTGACACTGCTGAGGTATTTGGATGTGCTCCCAAATCTGAAAGCTTCCAGTTGCTGGCAGTGTAAACTTGGCCAGTCACTTACTTTCTCCTGCCCCTCATCCCTGCCTCTATAAAATGGGGACAGTCATCTTGCTCAGTGTTGTGTGGGTATTAATGGGATGTATGATATTGGGCAGACTGACCAGCACATGTAGGCCCTTAAAAAACATTTCCCTTTGACCTCCTCCCGCCTTAGACAGACATGGACAGACACGAATTTCACGGCAAAGTTGGTGCTGGAGATACTCAGATTGTCAATGGGACGGGCAGTCAGCTCTTTGGTGACATAGATTGGGAGAGTCGAGGCAGAGACAGGTAGACACAGGTGTGCAAGTCAGAGGCAGGGCCAGGCCCTGGGTCAGCTGCTACACAAAGCAGTTCACTGAGGTTCAGGGAAGTCACTTATCGGAGGCCCCTCTGCAGCCTTACTTTAGGCCCCCGTCTTTTCCACTCTCTGCAGCCTGCTGAACGCCTGTGGGATCATTTCACTGGGGATGTATGTCTCTCATCTCTGAGTTTCTCCCTGTGTCTGTCAACTTTCTCTCCGTCTGTCAGTCTCAGCTGCACTGTGTGTGGCAGTCTGCCTGTGTCTGGGTGTATGTGGGGCTCTCGGAGATACTGACACAAGATCTCTGTCTCCCTGGATCTCAGTCTTCCTGTTCTGAACCTGTCTCCTTGGTTGATCTTATGTACGTGTTTACTTGTGACACAGAGGGAACAAATCCTAGAGACAGTGCAGATGACCAGTACACAACAATATGGTGGGTCAAATGGTTCACACACGATGGGATCATCACAGAAACAGAAGAAAACAGATGGAAACCCTGAGAGTAAGGAACAGAGGCTGTGACATCTAGTGCCAGACATAGACCCAGAAAGGGACAGGGACACAGAACTGTGAGAGAAGGCCAGAGTGTGTTGACAAGAGGCTGGCAGTCCAAGTCCACGGCACCAGGGGACCACAGAAAAGGCAGACTCAATACAGCAGCATTTCACTGAGGCCACTGCGTGCCAGGCCCTCTGAATGCTGTTGTTGCCTTGCCTCCCCACGGCTGGTGGGCAGGCAGCCAGAAAACATATACAAGGACACTGCAGAGTGGAGCATGGCGACTGCCAGGGAGAGCACCAGTCACAGGACATTCGTTCAACAGACGTGGGTCAGGGCCTGCTGCGTCCCCTATTAGTATGTGGTGGGTCTGTGCTGTGGGTACTGAGGATAAAACATGGCCCCTGCTGATGGAAGCTCTCAGCATCCTCGGAAAATAGACTCCGCGCTTGCAAGGAGCGAGTACAACATGGCAGGAGGTTCAGGACAGGTCAGAAGCAGGTGCTGTGGAAGTAGAGAGGGCAAGTTGAGGTTGGCTTGAGGAGGTGGGAGAGACATTGCTGGGGAAGACGATATCTGAAACATCTTGGAGGAGAGAGGACAGGAGGGTTCCAGGCACAGGTCTGAAGGCATGTAGGTGAGATAAAATAAGGCCTCTTCTGGAACCACAAGTAGTCCCACGTGGCAGGGGATGAGGCTGGGGCCAGGTCCTGCACGATCATGCAGGGTAGGTGAGGGAGTTTGAGGTTCATCCTACAGGGCAGTACTTGAAATCATTTTCACATCACTGCACTCACAGGAAGAGGACAGTATTCAGACACATATATGGGGGTAACCGGGGAGGTTGCTGGGGCCCAAAGCGACTTATATATTGGAAAACCTGTAACCCATTCAGGAAGCTTTGCTGTAGGTGACGCATTGGAGAGCTTCCCACCATGGAGGACACAATCAGATTCACGTGTAGAAAGAGACCCCCTGGAGTCTAGTGTGAAATAGAAGGTGGGGTAACTGAGAGGGCAGGAAGGGGTCTGAAAGGAGGCCCTTGTTAGAGTCCAGATGAGAGGTGACAGGGGCTCACGTAAGGTGATGATGGAGAAGGAAACAGATTAGAGATGAGTTTTGGGTAAAAACAACAGCACCGATAACTGGTGGTATATGGAAGGAGGGGGAGGCAGAAACACATGCTGCCCCTCAAATGTCAAGCAGAACCCTGGGTGAAGACGGGGACTGAGAGAGAGGGGGCATTGGGAGGAGGCCTCACAAGCTGGCCTTGGAGTTGGACGTAAATAGTAGAGTGAGATAGTTGTGGGAAGGCACGGAGGTGACGTGGGCAGGTGTCCCTCCTGCCCTAAGCAGGAAAGGAATAGTCAACCAGAACAGCCACACAGGAACGGGAGGTGGGAGCCCTGGCGGAGAGCATCCTGGGGTGAGTCTGGACAGAAGTTTCACCCCCACCACCCTGGCCCTGAGGACCAAGCCACAGCCTCAGCTCCGCTGTCCTCTGAGGCTGGGCCTAGTGAAGGGGGTGGGAGGGCAGCAGGACCCTTCCGAAAGCTTCTCCAGCTGGAGAACAGCTTTGCATTTATCTGGGTCCCCAAATGCAGAGTTGCCCCCAGACAGCGCCAGAGTCTGCCCTTAAGAACTTTATCATTTTGGGGACTCCGTGAAGACCCATCCATTCTTCTTGGCTCCTCGCTTCGCTGTTGAGCCCAGGTGCAGTGGGTCACTGCAGCACCATGATGTGGACCCGCAGGTGCTCTGTGAGGGCTGAGCTGTGGCTGAAGGCCTTCCCACAGTTGCCGCACTTGTACGGCTTCTCCCCGGTGTGGACCCTCTGGTGCTCCGTGAGCGAGGAGCTCTGTGCAAAGGCTTTCGAACAAACGTGGCAGCAGTACGGCTTCTCACCCAAGTGGGTTCTCAGGTCCTGGATCAGGGCCGAGCAGTGGCTGAAGGCTCTCCCGCAGTCTCCACACTTATCGGGCTTCCCCCGGTGTGTGCGCGCGCTGATGTTGTGTCAGGTGCATGCTGTGGCAGAAGGCTTTCCCGCACTGGCTGCAGGTGTAGGGCATCTTCCGAGGGTGGCTCTTCCGGGGTGCCTCCCAGGCCCAGGCGCTCCGGACTGTGTCCCCACAGCCCCCACTAGTGGTGGGCACCCTCCCTGAGGGCGAGCATGGAAGCTCCAGCTCATCACCGGCCAGCACACCGGAGTTCTCCTCAGAAGGGGTCAACTCTTGCAAAGTGAAGTCTGGCCACACGGTGAGGTTATTCTCCAAGGCACCAGACTCACAGCCTGGCTGGTCCATGGGGGTGTCCTTGTGAGGCCCTGAACTGTTCCTGGAATCTGCCGCTCAGGTGATGGACTTTGTCCTGACCCCCCCCCCCCCCCCCCCCGAGAGCCCCGCGTGCTCTCTGAGCTGCCTTCGGGTCCGCAGTCTTCACCAAAGGAACGTCCTGGGGAAATGACCCCCGCGAGGGTGTCAGTCGCCCATCTGACTCTTCTGAATCACTCTGCTTGCAGATTGCTTCTGCGAGTTCAGCTCCTGGCTCCTATCCTGAAACAATTGGAACCACAGTGCCAATGCTCCTCCCACACCAGCCTCACTCATTCCACCTGGGGCCTGGCCTCACTCTTAAGGGGACATGGGGGCCATTCCTGACATATGTTCCCGTTTCCAAAGGGAAGAGTCTCATTTGGTGTCTTGGATGATAAAAGGGCCCAGGGCTGATCTCTCACATCATCAATACTGATACTCCCCCCACGACCCGAAACTCTCCATTTTTTAAGGCTCCTGATCTTGGCTCAAGTGTCAGAAGGAAAATCCTGAGGTTGAACTGATTTGAAAGAGAGCAAGAAAGAAATCCAAAAAGACATATGCATCCCTATGTCCATTGCAGCATTATTTTCAATAAGCAAGATATGGAAGCAACCTAAGTGTTCATCAATAGACGATTGGGTAAAGAAGAAGTGGTACATATACGTAATGGACTATTACTCAGCCATAAAAAAGAATGAAATCTTACCACTTGCAACAAAGCAACACGGATGGACCTGGAGGGTATAATACTCAATGAAATAAGTGAGACAGCGAAAGACAAATATCATATGATCTCACTTATATGTGGAATCTAAAGAACAGAATAAATGAACAAACAAAACAAACTCATAGATACAGAGAACAAATTGATGGTTGCCAGATGGGAGGGGGTTAGGGGGCTGGGTGACAGAGGGGAAGGGATTAAGAAGTACAAATTGTCTGTTACGAAACAGTCACAGGATGTAAACTACAGCATAGTGAATATAGTCAGTAATGTTTTAATAACTATGGATGGTGCCAGGTGGGTACTAAACTGATTGGGGTAATCACTGCATAAATTATACAAATGTCTAATCACCATGTTACACACCTGAAACTAACATTGTATGTTAACTGTAATTGAAAAATAATAAAAAACATAGGTCGGCTCGGTGGCTCAGGTGGTTGGAGCGCCATGCTCCTAACACCTACGTAGCCGGTTCGATTCCCACATGGGCCAAGGAGCTGTGTCCTATACAACTAGACTGAGAAATAACGACTTGAACCATAGTGTGTGTGTGTGTGTGTGTGGGGAAGCAGAAGAAGGGGGGAAAAAAAAGAAAAATAATTTAAAAAACCCCAAAAAACAAACCAACAAAAAAAGAGAGCGAAAGTGAGAGTGAGTGACAGGCCGAGTGTGAGAGGGGTGTGTCCTTGCCACCGACCTTTGTGTGCGTGCCCCTGAGGCCAGAGTGCCCCTCACACTCAGTTTGCCTCTGGGCCTGGATGGGTCTGGGGTTGCTCAGTAAATGCTGGCTGGATGGAGGATGAGTCCAGATGCTGGTGACTGAAATTTTCTAAAGCTACCCTGAAGCCCAAGTGGACAAGTGCTACTGTGGGGGAGTGGGGGAGGCACCGCCTGGCCTCCATGAGCCCTGGGAGGCCTAAGGTGCAGTCTTCATTCAGCGCTGTGATGGAAGAGCATGGCAAAGGGCAGCTGGAGACTGGGTTGTGTACTCAGCAGGGACATGCCTGCACTGACCCACCCTTGTTGGGTGCACAGGGCACTGTTTCCAGACAGACTCCAGGAAGGAGGGGGCACACAGAGCAACTATGGCTCAGGTCCACAGCTTGCCTGCTCCAGGACCTGGAGCAATCTGGTTTCCCCATTTGTAATAGAGGGAGAACACACTGTTGGCCTCCCAGGGCTGCTGGTCGTCAATAGGCTGTTGTCACAGATGGGCCCCGAGTATAGTGGGTAACTTCTGCTGCCTCATTTCAGCTTCGATCTGCCCTCAGATGGAGGTACTGCAATAATTGCATTTCAGATGGGGAAACTGAGGCCTAGGTGAGGGGAGGTCTTGAGGAGATGGTACAAGATCATATAATTAGGGGCCGGCCCGGTGGCTCAGGCGGTTAGAGCTCCGTGCTCCTAACTCCGAAGGCTGCCGGTTCGATTCCCACATGGGCCAGTGGGCTCTCAACCACAAGGTTGCCAGTTCAATTCCTCGACTCCCGCAAGGGATAGGGGACAGCACCCCCTGCAACTAGCAATGGCAACTGGACCTGGAGCTGAGCTGCGCCCTCCACAACTAAGACTGAAAGGACAACAACTTGACTTGGAAAAACGTCCTGGAAATACACACTATTCCCCAATAAAAGTCCTGTTCCCCTTCCCCAATAAAATCTTAAAAAAAGAAAAAGACCATATAATTAGTTCTGAGAGGTTGAGAAACTAGGTCACACAGTCAACTAATGGCCAAGCTGGGACTGCAGCCCCACAACCTCTTCCTCCTTTCTGCCCACAGACGTCCCCTTAGCCCCCCTAAGCTCCCCAGCCACATGCTAGGCCCCGCCTCCCCCTTTCTTCCACTGTTCCAGAAGCACCTGCTCTTCCCAGAATGTACCCGTCCATGTCACGCCATGGGGTCTTTGCCCCCCACTGCTCCCTCTGCCTGGACTGCTGGCTCTCTTGTCCCTTCATGATCGTTTTGCCATTTCTCTGAAGATGTTCTTGACCCTGTGGGATGGGGCCACACCCCCCTTCCTCTCGCTGGCCTTGTGACATCTGCCCAGGCACAGCCGTCGGGGCCATCAGGGGGCATCTGACCAACCTCTTCCGGAAATACCTGTTTCTCAGGGAGCTGAACAAACTGCTAACAGATGTGGTCGCTGTGTGTTTTGTCTGTGTCAGGCTCCGTCTCACGTGCTACCTTGTTGACACCTCTCCAAGACATGGAGGTAAGTATTATGACTGCAATCCCCATTTTACTGACTGAAAACTGAGGCACAAGAAAGTCACACGGTCAGGAGGAATCAGAGCAGCAGCTGGGTCTAGCAAGCCTCCGGGGCTCTTCTGAATCCAAACTCCATGTTCTTCCTGCCCACGACACGCCTCCTGCTGGACGCCTGGCACATCCACTCCCCCCATCTGCTATCATCAGGCCGGCCGGGCTCTTCTGGGAGAAGACTTCTGGTCCTGCTCTGGACTGTTCCAGGGATGGGTCCTTCCTGTGTCCCACAGGACCTGCCTGGGCTATCTGTGAGGGTCTCCTAGAGTGAAGGTGCCCACTCTGGTTGGGGGCAGGGGGCTCAGAGGGGGGACATAGAGGGACACCTGGTGTTTCTGTCTGTCCCCTCGCTACCCCCTGCCATCCAGCCCCTCATCTGGTACCAACAGCCTGGGCTTCCTTTGGGGAGCCACCCATGCTCAGGTCAGTTTGTGGGAGCTGGTCAGCCAAAGACAAGCACAAGACCCCAACCAGTTCACCTAGCCCTTGGCCTTTCTCTGTTCTCCCCCTGGGGTTTCTACATTGGTGACACATCAGCCTGGGGATACTGGGCTAGCTTTGTCTACCTTGGGGAGAGAAGCGACTTAAGAATAACACTACCATAGGAAAACCCAACCAAGAAAGAGAATGAGAGTCCTGATGCCATCGATTGGCTTCCGGATACAGCGTGAAGCCTCCCTGCTTCCCTTGAGTCACTCTGAGTGGGGTTGTGGGTCATTAGCCATCAAAACAGAGCTGCTTAGCACAGTGTGAGAGCTGGGAGATGCCAACGTGAGAACAAGTCCGTGAGGGGCCCCAACGCTCCCCTTACCTCTCCTGTCTGGTGTCTGAGTGAGCTCCGCCACCAGCACCGCAGCTTCCTCACCACTTTGGGGGCACTGGGCGCCCACCCAGGCCTGGATCTCCAGGGGCAGTGCGCCCAGGAACTGTTCCAGCACCAGCAGTTCCAGCATCTGCTTTTTGGAGCACACATCGGGCCGCAGCCACTGGAGGCACAGCTCGTGCAGTTGGGCCAGAGCCTCGTGGGGACCCGCTGCCTCTTGATAGCAGAACCCCCAGAAGCACAGGCGTGCAGTCTCGGCGTGGGCCGCGTTGCCAGGGCTACATTCCTGGACGTGGGAGAGGATGGCCTCCTCACCCTTCACCTTCACACGTAGGAAGCCATCCTGTTCCCAGTAACCAGGCTCAGGGGAATGGCCATCGAGGAGGAGCACTCCAGTGAGATAGAGCCCAGCTAGAGCCTTGGATCTGGGTCTGCAGGAAGATCAGAACTTGGTCATCGGGTGGAACCTCTCGCCTGTGAGATGTGACTCACTCTCACAGAGATATGGCATCAAAATAATCAGGATAGCGTGTGCTGCTGAGCACCTTTCTCAACACGCACGTAGCAACTCATTTGAAACTCACAACAAACCGAGGAGGTGAGAACTTTCTTTCCAATTTACGGATATGAAAACAGACACAGAAGGAAAACCTTGCATAAAGTTTCCCAGATATTAAAGGGATGGGCGGTGGCTGAGTTGACAAAGCCAGGTAGCCTGTCCCCATGGCTGGTCTGCTGAAGGTGCACCCTCCCTCATGGAGCCCCGTCTCTCCTGTCACACACTCCCAGGGAGACACATGGTCATTCCCTCGGTGTATTTGCTAATTATTTTGCACCTTCTGAGACAGTAGATAATTGACTTTCGGACTTTCTTTTTCTTCTATACAGTTGACCCTTGAACAACACAGGTTTGAACTGTGTGGGTCCACTTACTCGTATATGTAGACATTTTTCAATAAATATGTGAAGTGTGATATTGCATCTTCATTATCATTGAGTTCAAAGTATTTTCTAATTTTTCTTGTGGTTTCTTCCTTACTGTGGGTTATTTAGAATTCTGCTGCTTCATTTCCAAACAATTGGGAATCTTCTAGTTTTCTTTTTATTATTTATTTCCAGATTAAGTCTGTTGTACTCAGGAAATGTGCTTAGGTCAATTTCAATCCTTTGAAATGTACTGAGATTTGATTTGTGACCCGCTATATGGTTAATTTTCATCAATGTTCCACATACACTTAAAAATAATGCAAAACCTCCTTAGATGAGTGACAAAACATAAAATAGATAAACTGGACTTCATCAAAACTAAAAATTTGTGATTCGAAGGCTACCATAAAGAAAGTGAAAAGGCAACCCACAGAATGGGAGAAATATTTCCAAATCATATATGTTATTTCTATTTTTCCTGACAACTGTGATAAGGGAACTGTATCTAGAACAGCTTCATAATAAAAAGACAAATAATCCAATTAAAGAATGAGTAAAGGATTGACGATACATTTCTTCAAAGAAGATAAACAAATGACCAACAAACACATGAAAAGATGCTACCAGAGAAATGCAAATTAAAACCATAATGAGATGTCACTTTACACCTGCAAGGATGGCTAACATCAAAAAGACAGATAACAAGTTGGCGCAATTGTGGAACCCTCATAACGGTGTTAGGTAGAAGTTAGAAAATGTAAGAGAAAGAGGAGGGGTGGGAGGGGGGGTCCAGGGTGCCTACAAAAAAAGCTCATAAGTAGCTTTGATTAATTGCCTCCAGCCAGTTTTTTTTTTTTTTAAAGATTTTATTGGGGAAGGGGAACAGGACTTTATCGGGGAACAGTGTATACTTCCAGGCCTTTTTTGTTCCCCCAAGTCAAGTTGTCCTTTCAATCTTAGTTGTGGAGGGTGCCGTTCAGCTTCATGTTGTTGTCCTTTCAGTCTTAGTTGTGGAGGGTGCAGCTCAGCTCCAGGTCCAGTTGCCGTTGCTAGTCAAGGAATCGAACTGGCAACCTTGTGGTTGAGAGTCCATGCGCCAACCAACTGAGCCATCTGGGAGCTCAGCTCAAGGTGCCGTGTTCAATCTTAGTTGCAGGGGGCGAAGCCCACCATCCCTTGCGGGACTCGAGGAATTGAACTGACAACTTGTGGTTGAGAGCCCACTGGCCCATGTGGGAATCGAATCGGCAGCCTTCAGTGTTAGGAGCATGGAGCTCTACCCGCCTGAGCCACGGGCTGGCCCCTCCAGCCAGTTTTTACAACAACAGATGATGAGAGGTGGTCTGGAGCAAGATAAGGATCTGAGTCAATAGAACTCCAACCGTCTTAGGAGGTCACGCCCTCCCGTGGAAGAGCATGCACCACTTTTCCTGCCAAATCAATCTGTAACTCCCTCACCCCACCCAGCAAACTAGAAGTCCTTGGGACAAGGGTGCTCTCACTATTTCTCACAAGCTCTCTCTTTCTTTCTCTCTCCCCCACCTCGGCAGGTCCGTTGAGAACGTATCACTAATCCCGGGGCCTAGGCCTCTCTCTCTCCCACCTCGGCTAGGTGTCTGTCTGTCTGTCTCTCTTCCCCACCTTCACTAGGCCCATTCTCTTCCCTGAGAACGTATCACTAATAAACCCTGCTTGCATGCTAATCAGTATGCCGACCTTTGATTCTTCACTGCATCGGCAAGAAGAACCAAGACTCCCGTAACATTTTGGTGCCATGACTCGGATCCCACCTGTTAGGCTATACCCTGTTTCCCTGAAAATAAGACCTAGCCGAACAATCAGCTCTAATGCGTCTTTTGGAGCAAAAATTAATATAATAGTAAAATAAGACCGGGTCTTATATTAATTTTTGCTCCAAAAGACGCATTAGAGCTGATTGTCCGGCTTGGTCTTATTTTCAGGAAAACACGGTATTTAGGCCAGGAGCAGAAACCTTATCTTACAAGCAGTCTTGTCTTGCTTTGTACTTTGTACCTGCTGGCTTGTGTATGTCTCCTCGGGGCTTATGATCAGCGGGTGGTCCAGATGGTGGCCTGGGGCCCAGGATTTGGAACTGAGGGTTTGGTCATGCCCCAAACCCCTTTGTTGCGAGAGACAACACAACAAAAAGCTCCTGAAGCATTGAAGGGGGAACAGCCTCATTTACTCCCTCCTATAAAACGCCATACCCCTTTTTGCTCAGGGAGGTAATGGTCTGGAAAAGACTTCCCACAGCTCAAACATGCCAAATAAATTCTAATAGACCAATTTTGGTCTCCCGTGACTCATTTCTCTGGCTGTGCCTAACACCACCTATCGTCTCCAGCTGATTGGAATGTAGTGAGAATGGATCAGCAAGGTTTTCTTGCCTTTCCCACCTTCATGGTTAAAAAGAGATGCCACATTGCGGGGGAGGGGTATTCAAACATGCTAGGTCTGTTTGGAGGTAGAAACAATGATACAATCTAAAATGATTACTCAGGTTTCTACTGTGCCCCAAAGACAGAAGAGGCATTTCCTCCTTTCGGTCTGAGATCTTGGGTGTCCCTATGAGAGTGGGGGCCTATGAGAGGTTTCTGGGTCAATCCCTAAGATGCTCAAGGGCTTCATAGGGAACTCCTGTCACTATAATGTAAATCTGGATCATCTGGAGACGTGCAAAATAAGGGGTGGACAGCCAGGGGAGAAACCGAGGCACATAGAGAGTTGGGGATAACCAAAGGTGTAACGGCCTTTGGGAGCCCCACTCACAATCAGCAAACTTTTTTTTTCTTTTCTCCTTCCCTCTCCCCCCAACTCCGAGTCAAGCCATTGCTCTCAGTCTAGTTGTGGAGGACACAGCTCACTGGCCCATGTTGGTATTATGAGCATTGGGCTATACCCAGCTGAGCCAGTTGGTTGCCAGCCTTTGGCCAACCGCTCACGGCAGCTCACGGGAGCCCAGCTCCAGGTCCAGCCGTTGTTCTCAATCTAGCTGTAGAGGGCGCAGCTCACTGACCTATGTGGGAATCGAATCAGCGACCTTGGTGTTAGGAGCACAGCGCTCCACCTGGGCCACCTGGCCACCCCAAACAGCACACTTTTGACCCAGCACACAGATTTCTTAGTCTTTTCCGCCTCTAAACCTGGCCGAGAGAGAAGTAAGTTTAAGTGATTGGGCTGTTGTAAGCTCGCAGCATTTCCCCCTGCCTCAGGCGCTGACCGCCCTTTGTGGACGCTGCACGGAGGGGCAACGTGCTATTGGGTGAATCACTTGCTATCTCCCTCTGGAGAAATAGCCGAATTTCCACAGGCACGGGCGGGCTCGCCCTAGAGCACACCCAAGCCCCTGCTCGGGCATGAACTTTTTATTTCCATCGAAATTCTGACGGTCCCAAGGAGACTTGCAGCCAGAGGAGCGGGGGTGGGGGGGGGGTGGGGGGCAGCAGTTGCTCAGCCTGGGTTTACACCCTGATCCTGTCTCCAGGGCCCCCCTTTTCTTTCTCTGACTTCCAGGTGAGTGAGCAACAGCCCAGTCTAGGCTCTCTTCTGTTACTTTCTCCACCCTAAAGCTTTCCTTTGTTTCACTGTCCCCAGAGGCAATCACATTCTCACCCCTGCAGCACATCCCAGATTTAGGTTTAACCGTCAGCGGAGATTCTCAGCCTTTTCAGGCCTCTTTCTTTCAATTATGCCTTGTCGTGCAGGGTCCCGCTCCCCACACAAGAACGCAGGACATGGTGAGGCCAAAAAGGAACACCCACGGAGCCATAGGTAGGGGAGTCACACCACTATACTCTCGCTGGCGGCTGAGTTGGAAAAACAGGAAACAGGAGCCATACAATTCTCACCCCTCACTGTGCCGCTTGCAGGCTCAGCCACCATCTTCTTGCGAGCCCCCATTTTTCTGCTAGCGTAGCCAGGGCAGTTATATTAGTTGCCAATGGCTCACTGGTTACAGCTGACAGCCAACTCGCCACAGCTGATGGCCATTTTATCACAGTCGATGGCCATTTACTACCTGAGCCAGCACCTTTCTATGTGAGGCCGAGAGCCTGGAAACTGCTTTTTGGGGCTCTGTCCCCACATGCCTGTTCGCTCAAATTTGCCTCACTCACAAATCTTCAATCCCTTTCCTGACTACTCTATTTATATCTCTACCACCCCCATGTCTATCTTGATCCAGAGTAACTGCGGTGTTTCTTGTCAAGGGAGCAGCAATCTAATCCCTTAAAGCCATGCTGTTTTTGATCATTATTGCCCAACAGGGGGTAACACTAGTACCAGCAGACCAGGAGGAGGAGGAACAAAGGGAAAACTGCTTGTATGAGGGCTTGAGTACTTCCTTCTGGTGGAATAATCAAAATCTATCCTGGACTTTCTCCATCAGATAATTTCCCACTCCTGACCGAGAGTTTTTCGACTCTCAGAAGAATGCGGGAACTACCAGTACTCTTTCTCAACCCCTAGAAATCCAGTAAAGGAGTGGGACAGTCTTGCCTCTCAAGGGGCAGTCTTTTTTTATTTTATTTTAAAGGATCATTTTTTAAAAAAATCTTATTGGGGAATATTGGGGAACAGTATATTTCTTCAGGGCCCATCAGCTCCAAGTTGTTGTCCTTCAATCTAGTTATGGAGGGCACAGCTCAGTTTCAAGTCCAGTTGCCGTTTTCAATCTTTAGTTGTAGGGGGCGCAGCCCACCATCCCATGTGGGGATTGAACCAGCAACCTTGTTGTTGAGAGCTTGGGCTGTAATCAACTGAACCACCTGGCTGCCCCTCAAGAGGCAGTCTTGCCACTGCCCATCCCCCAGGGTGACTTGCCTCGCCCCAGCATATGGTGTTTTCTCTTTTCTAGATGGGGAATCAAGAGTCCATTCCTGCTGGTGCCCCCTTGAGGTGTACCCTTTCTAAATGGTCGCAATTTGATCCTCAAAAAATTTTTAAAGGCCAACTAATCATTTTTTTGTAACACAGCTTGGCCCCAATACCAAGTAGGGGAAGAGGAGGTTTGGCCCCTTAATGGGACCCTAAACTATAGCACAATTCTACAACTCAGTCTCTTTCGTAAATGTCTTGGAAAGTGGTCAGAGATTCCTTCTATATAAGTATTTTTCTATTTGAGGGGCCGTAAAGATTTATGTAAAAAGTATAAACTTAGCCTTACTAATGCAGCGCTTACTCATCCCCAAATGCTCACTGAACCAACCCTGGTCCCAGGGACCCCAAAGAAGGCCCTTTGGATGCCTTCTTCACTACCCCTGTACCCAGGGTCCCCAGTACAAATGCTGGCCTCTGCTTCTCCTGCCCCTAAAGCTGCTCCAACAACTAAGCTCTTGCCCCTGATAAACGGCAGGAGAATTCAGCCCCCAACTAATACACAGACCCATCTCCCTCATTGAGCTCAGGCAAATTAAAGCTGACCTTGGGAGCTATTTGGGCAATCAGACAAATGTATAGATGCTTTTCAACACCTTACTTTAGCATATGAACTGACCTGGAAAGATGTGATGATAGTTCTGGGACAAACTTTATCAGACATTGAACAGGAAAAAGTAATTAAGGAGGCCAGAAAATTTGCTAACAATTTATATCTGTCTGACAACAAATACCCTATAGGAGAAATAGGGTCCCACTCATGGAACCTAATGGGATCAGAAGAGCAAGTCCCCAAAGTGGGAGAGAAACCATTTCTTACTCTGTGTTAAGGTGGGGCTCAAGGCTGGCTGTCAAAAGGCCATTAATTATTCTAAGTGTCTGCCCTTAGCCAGGGCCCAGATGAAACTCCTATTACCTTCTTGGAAAGGCTGAGGGAAGCTCTCATTAAACATACTAACCTAGATCTGGAGTTTTACAAGGAACAAGTAATATTAAAGGACAAATTTCTAACCCAATCTGCTTCTGACATTAGGAGAAAGTTACAAAAGCTTCTCCAGGGACCTGGGGCTTCCTTGGACGAAATGCTGGTCACAGCCAATGTAGTCTTTTACAACCTCAACCAGGACAGGGAGGCCAGGGCTCAGGAGAAGGAGAAATGGAAGAAGACTAGGCACACCCAAGTTTTAGCTGAGCTTGCGAGACATTCACAGTCACATCCTGCAGGCCCTGCATGACGCTCCAAAAGACACTAAGTGTCACGTGTGCTGAGAGGCAGGGCATTGGACACAGGAGTGTCCTAAACGTAATAAGCCTCCCCAACACCCTGCTACAAATGCAGGAGTGCAGGCCATTGGGCAGCCCTCTGTCCCTTGGGCCGAAAGGCCCCCAGGCCTGAGGCAGCGACTGCCTTGCAGATGGTAACTGTGGGCACAGAGCCAGGAGTGCAGTTTCCAGGCTCTCAGCCTCACGTGGAAAGGTGCTGGCTCATGTAGTAAATGGTCATCAACTGTGACTGGATGGCCATCAGCTGTGGCTAGTTGGCCGTCAGCTGTAACCAGTGAGCCATTGGCCACTAACAACTGCTGTGGCTACGCTAGCAGCAAATGGGGGCTAGCAAGAAGATGGTGGCTGAGCTAGCAAGCGCAAATCGCAGTTAGCACGGTGGACTGCAGCCAGCAAGTGAGGTTGGTTGCAGGAGAGAAGTGGACAGCAGGTTGCGGATCATGTGGCTCCTGCTTCCTGTTTCTCCAACCCAGCCGCCAGCGAGACTCCAGTGGTATGACGCCCCTATCTATGGCTCCGTGGGTGTTCCTTTTTGGCCTCACCATATCCTGCGTTTTTATGTGGGGAGTTGGACCAGAGACCCTGCATGACACCCTACATGACACTAACTCAGGACTGAAGCTGCCTGTCCCAGCTGGCCCCACCACAAGAGGTCACCCTTACTGGACTGGAGTCTAGGGTATACATGGATGTGGCAGGTAGGATAATAACCTTTTCATTGGATACTGGGGCCACCTACTCTGTCCTTATTGTCTTCTCCGGACCCCTTTCCTCCCAAGTTTGCACTGTCTTGGGTGTGGCGGGAAAGCCCACCACTAAGACTTTCACTCCTCTTTTGGGCTGTCTATGGGATGGATATTATTACATTCATTCCTTTTTTGTAGTCCCTGAATGCCCAACTCCTCTCCTTGGAGGGAGCTTTTCCAATTGTTAGGAAGCAAAATACCACGTTTTCCTGAAAGTAAGACCTAGCCAGACCATCAGCTCTAATGGGTCTTTTGGAGCAAAAATTAATATAAGACCCGATATTATATTATTATATTATATTATAAGTATATTATACTATACTATATTATACCCGGTCTCATATTATATTAAAATAAGACTGGGTCTTATATTACTTTTTGCTCCAAAAGATGCATTAGAGCTGATGATCTGGCTAGGTCTTATTTTCAGGGAAACATGGTAGTTATAGAAGAAAATCCTGTCCCAAGACTGCCTTTCCAAATGTTAGTTATGCAAACCAAAGACCATCTGAATACTCTCACCCCTACATGGGAGAGTCAAATTGACCCAGTGTCTGGGACACCAGGATTCCTGGCCTGGCTGAAAACACGAACCTAGGCCTCATTAGTCTTAAGGATCCCTCACAGTTTCCCCACCAGAAGCAGTACCTTCTAAGGCCTGAGGCAAGGGCTGGGCCTCAGCCTGTAAATTCTAAGTTCCTTTACTGTGTTAGATCTAAAGGATGCGTTCTTTTGCATCCCGCTGGACATAAAGTCCATACATTTTGGACTAAACGCAGCAACTTATTAATTAAATTTATCTCTTCTAGAATAGAGGTTATAAAGCTACAAATGATCATCATGAACAACTATCGACCCCTGGGACGCCAAGCTCCAGACATCTATTATGGGCCGATGGATGATCACTTCCCTCTACCTCCTCCGATCAATAGTTATCAAGCAGATGGAACGCAAAGAAGTCTCAATGTCCCTTTACAGCAGGAAGTAGCCAGAGCGGTCATAGCCCCAAAGTCCCCAAAGATTTGGGTTCCTTAATCTTGAAGGGGTAAAATGTTAGGTAGATGTTAGAATATGTAGAAGGAGGAGGGGTGGGAGGGGATCCATAGTGCCTACAGAAAAAGCTCATAAATAGCTTTAATAAGCTGCCTCCAGCCACGTATCAGTGTTGTCACACAGCAACCTAGCCGACTGTCCCCCCATGTCTTTCCTTGAGGAAAGAAGGGTCTGTGAGACTGTGCCTTCCTGGGACTTTGTTTTATCTTAATGTTTTATACCTCATGTCTCTCTGTCTAGTCCCCAAAAGATGGTTTGCAGCCAATGACGAGTAAGATTCCCCACGGGGTGGCGGGGGGAACAACTCAAGCCAGGCAGAACCGTGTGGAGACCCCCAATGAGCTGCCTTGGAAGGTCTGGGAAGGGGCCTTGCCTCCCCATCCCCCTGCCTGGGAAAAGCCACTGCTGACTCCGGCTTTCCCCTCTCACCTGATTGTGAGAGAAGTCATGAGAGCGATACAATCAGCTCTTCCCTCTAACCCTACAATTAAGTGTCAGCATGAGAGACCTGTCCCTAAGGAGGCACCTACCACCATTGTTAAGACATCACGGGACTTTCTGTTTCGGCTGTTTACAGGCGAGGGTGCTTGGTTTGAATCATTTTTCTGGTATGATGGATGAGATTCACAGACCGTGGAAAAGACAGTGCTACTTCCTTGTATGATAATCAATAAAAGCCACCAGTCGGCTCGATTCTGGGCTCCAGTCTCTTGTCGGGCTGCGAGACCCCCTGGCCTTCTGAGATTTAACTGCATCAAGTCTCTGTTTCTTTCTTTCTTAAAACTTAACCTAACATCGCCCCTTCTCGCTCCCTTACTGCCCGTGTTGCGCTGGATGCGACATATCAGTTTTTACAACAGATGACCGAGAGGTGGTCTGGAGCAAGATAAGCATATGAGTCAATAGAACTCTACTCATCTTAGGAGGTCACACCCTCCCGTGGAAGTCCATGCACTATCTTTTCTCACCAGATCAATATGTAACTCCCTCACCCCACCGAGCAAACTGTAAGTCCTCGGGACAAGGGGCCTAGGGCTCTCTGTCTCTGCCTGTCTGTCTGTCTCCCTCTCTCTTGCTGTCTCTCCCACCTCAGCTAGGCCTGTTGTTTTCCCTGAGAACGTATCACTAATAAACCCTGCTTGCATACTAATTAGCTTACTGACCTTTGATTCTTCACTGCGTTGGCACGAAGAACCGAGACTCCTACAACAATGGGAATTGGAATTATAGGAAGGGACTATAAGATGGTGCAGCCACTGTGGAAAACAGTTTGGCAATTACTCAAAAGGTTACACACAGAGTGTGTATGACCTAGCAATTCCACTCCTTGGAATACAATCAAGGGAAAATAAACCATATGTCATGCAGGGTGTCATGTGGGGTCTCTTGTCCCACTCCCCACATAAGAACACAGGACATGGTGAGGCCAAAAAGGAACACCCATGGAGCCATAGACAGGGCAGTCATACCACTATATTCTCACTGGCGGCTGGGTTGGAGACACAGGAAGCAGGAGCCACATGATCCGCAACCTGCCGCCCACTGGTCTCGGCCAACCAACCCCACTTGCTAGCTGCAATCAGCCATGCTAACTGCAATCCGCGCTTGCTAGCTCAGCCACCATCTTCTTGCTAGCCCCCATTTGCTGCTAGCATAGCCACGGCAGTTATATTAGTGGCCAATGGCTCGCTGGTTACAGATGACAGCCAACTAGCCACAGCTGATGGCCATTTGATCACAGTTGATGGCCATTTACTACCCGAGTGAGCACCTTTCCACATGAGGCCGAGAGCTTGGAAACTGCACTCCGGGCTCTGTCCCCACACCATATATCCACACAAAAACTTGTACACAAATGTTCACAGCAGCATTAATCATAACAGCCAAAAAGCAGAAACAACCCAAATGTCCATCAACTAATAAATGGAAAAAATGCTGTACATACATATAATGGACTATTATTCACCATTAATAGCAATGAAGCACTGACTTATGCTAAAACATGGATGGACCTTGAAAACATGATGCTAAGTAAGGTGGGTTCCTCTGGGTTGTGGGGCTATGATGTCGCTCCCTCTACCACTTTCTTCTACTTAAAAAATTACTTAACATATATATTTAAGATATCATAAAATTCACCCTTTCAGTGTATATTTACCAGGCTGTACAACTATCACCAAAATCTAATTGCAGAATGTTTGCATCATTTCAAACATGAAACGCCACAGCCACTAGCAGTCAGTCTCCAGTTCCCTCCTATTCTGGGCACTTCGTTTAACCGGAATCACACAATATGTCACTTTTTGTGTCTGGATTTTTTTACTGAGCACAATGTTTTTGAGGGTCACTCACATTGTAGAATGTACCAGTGCTTCATTCCTTTTCATGAACAAATACTATTTCACTCTGTGGATATACTACATTTTGTTTATCCATCCATCAGTTGATGGACATTTGGGTTGTTATTACTTTTTGGTTATTATGAAAATTGCTATTAACATTCATGTACAAGTTTTTGTGTGGACAAATGTTTTCAATTCTCTTGGATATGTAGCTAGGGGTAGAATTGCTAGGTGATCCGTTAACTCTATGCTTAACTTTTAAAGAAATTACCCAGCTGTTGTCCAACGTGGCTGCACCATTTTACATTCCCACCAGCAATGGATAAGGATTCCAACTTATCCACACCCTTGCCAAGGTCTTTTATACTATTACTTTTCCCTACTTTCCACAGTAAAATTTTTTTCTTTATAGTAAGGAACCCCTCCCCACCACCACCAAATGAAATGTAACCCCTCCTCGGAGACCCCAAAGAATGTGTGCTTTGGCCACAGGATCCCCCTTATTCATGGACTTGGCCTATCCCTGCCGACTCACAACCCCCACAGATGTAAGTGTTTACAGTTCTTCTCTTTCTCTTCCCCTTCCAACGTCAGCCCTAACACCCACTCTGCTTGGAGAGAAGCCACCCTGGACAGAGGTATAGGAGACCTGAGAAGGAGCCATAGCCTTGGGCACAGGGAAACACGAATGTTAGTAAAATAAGACCCCAATCAGTGGCAGCTGACAACCTCTGGCAAGGTTGTGTCCTAGCCACTAACTCCACTGGAAATCTCACTTGTGCTTCTGGTCACCTTGCACTTGCCATTACCCTCATTCCTCTCAGCTTTTGTTCCTGTTATTCCCTTGTCCTAAAATCCCTCTCTGCACCTGACTAATTTCTCCTAGTCCTCCAGGCTCCACTTTAGCTGTCATCTTCTCCAAGAGCTGCCCCAGCACCAGGAGCAGGCTAAGTGTCCTTCTAGTGCCCTGGGTCCCTTTCTCCAGACAGACCGGGCATGCTGGAGCCACAATGCCCAGGGCCCTACCTATAGCAAGTGCACAGGAAACAGGTGCTACACAAATGGAGGGGCCAAGAAAGACTGACATAGTCATCCACTGGTTTGGGGACTCACTGTACAGGGAAGGGAAAGAAGGAGTGGCAGTGATGACATTAAATGTAGTAACAGCTTCCCTCTTTGCACCCCTGGAGCCCTCATTCTGGAAAATCCTTGATGACTATCTCCAAGACATATATACATGGACACACTTCAGCCCAGGCCCCGCCCCCCCAAATGTGCTGACCTCAAATGAGTTTGGGGTCCCTCATCCATAACTGCCTAACCCACTGGGGAGAGTGGTTCCTTCCTTTGTCACTCGTTCTTTGTACCTGACCCGATAACGGCACTTACCTCAAGAGGATTGCTGTGAGGTTACCCAAGGCGATCCATGACAAGTGTCCAGTACAAGTCTGGCTCATAGCAAACGTGCAGTAAATGCCCAATCTGACTCCACAGGCCCCTGCCAGACTTAAGGTGCCCGGGGGACATATTCATACACCCAGCTGGTCACACAATTTCAGCTGCAGACAAGGCAAAGCACAAATTCTGTCAAATCACTCACATTTCAGTCCCACTGACAATCTCAGTCAATGCTCACCCCTATCTGAGGCAGTCAGTCATACCCCCAAATATACCCTGGCACATACAATTTCTCAATCAAATAAACACAGGCCCTCACAGCATCTCCATCACACAGCTGTTATCTCTGTTACCATCTCAGCCAGATAGACTGTCACAGCGGAAATCACAGGTAGTCGTCACACCCACCCTCTCACTCACAATACCACAACCCACCCACAAAATTTCAAACAACCACCATCTTTGTCAGCCGCACACCTGATAGGGTCAGTCAGACGCTCATCATACCCGTCGCTCACACACTCCCAACCTGTCAGTCAGAAACACACCCCTAAAACGTCTCAGATACATAAGCATGACCTTCAGGCACACCACACGACTGGTCGCTCAGTCCCACACCCTTTATCTAGCCAGATAGCCCCACATTCGATGAGTTAGTTTTACGCTCGGGCCGTCAGTTCGTCCCACACTCAGCCCGTCGGTCGGGGCACATGCCTCAGTTTCCGCCCGCCGGTGGGCCCGCACAGCTCGCTGGTCCAGGCCTCTGTGGGGCCGTGAGTGGAGCGTTGGGCTGCGTGAGGGCATGAGGTGTGTGAGCAGTGTGGGTGATGGGGTGAGAGGTGTGGGTGCCTGTGTGAGTGGTGTGTGTGTGGCTCTGACCATGTACACAGGTGATTCCACGTGTCTATCATGTGTGGCTGTACATGACCTGGAGGCTGGGCTGCGTGTGTCGCTCTCTCACCACATGTGTGGGTATTTTTGTGTCTGTGTGTGAGACTTTTGTGTTAGTTACCATATGTGATAATCGTATAGCCGTACGTGGCTGTCACAATGTGTGACGGTATCTGTGGGACAGACGTGGAGGTAATAGGGAGGGCCTTGAAACAGCATGTAGGTCCCGGGCTGTATTTACACTGTATGTTGCTACAGTGACTGTGATCGTGATCCTGGGTGTGATTGTGACACAGTGCATGTCTGTCTCCAAATTTCCCTTTTATAAGGACACCGGTCACATTGGATTAGGGCCTACCCATATGATCTCAGTTAACTATAATCACATCTTTAAAGGTCCTGTCTCTAAATAGTCACATTTTGAGATGTGACTATGTGTACTGGGGGTTAGGAAGTGACCGACCCCAAATAAATATAGCCAGACTCAAGAAAGCATCCTAGTTAACAATACTCTATGGTACCACCACTCACTGTTGGTGGGAGAATTAAGCCGTCTGTATGACTCCACTGGGAGAGAACAGCTGGAAACTTGTACCTAGTGTCTCTCCTAGATTCCAGTTTATGCACTTTTTACCTTTGTGGTTACAATCTGTGTCCTTTCTCTGTAATAAACCATACATGTGAGTATATCAGTTTTGTTTTTAGTTCTGTGAGTCCTTCTAAGGGAGTCATCAAACGTGAGGGTGGTCTTGAGGACTTCCCTCCCACAGTCATTGTTTTGTATTTGATATCTCACTGGTTCTCTCAGTCACTCCTTGTGTACTTTGGCCTTTCCATGTACCAGGTGATGGGGATACAGAAGTACCTGTGAATGTGTGGCTCCTGGTCCAGGGTGGGCTCTGAATGGGGACATGGACAATGACAGCACAGTGTATGTACTGACATGGGGTGCAACCATGAAGAAAGGACTGGTTTCTGATTCAACCAGTGAAGAGTCGCCATGGAGTGATGCTGAAAACAGGAAAGCAGCACAAGCTGGGTTGTTCAAGGAGCAGAAAAAGAGGTGGGTTTGGTAAACATGAGCTGCCCGTGGGATGGTGGGAAATGAGCCTGGAAAAATGAGACATGGTGGATTAGCGCGGGGCTTCAAGGCCGGATTTCATTCTGACGGCCACAGAGAACCCCTGAGCACAATTGCATGGGAAAGTGAAAGGCTCACACCTGTGATGGGACAAATGAATGGCTCCTGGCAGGCATTGAACCAATATCTGGCCGAAACAATGGCTGCCCAGCTCCTATTTTGCCTTTGCTTCAAATCAGCCAAATGACTCAACCTGCTTCTTCATGTGGGATCCCAATCACCTCATCATCTCCCACTTCAAGGGAACTTCATATTCTAGAACTGTCTCCTCAAAGGGAAACACCTCTGGGTGTATAGTACTTCTGCCACACTGTCCTTATCTGCTAATTCTAATATTTTCATCCTGAAAAGTGAGTGGCTTCTAGCTGAGGACCTCAGGCAAGTGGTTTAAGTTCTCAAAATTTCAGCTCCTTCGTCTATGAAGTGGGGATAAAAATACATGCATCCCAAGGCTGCTGAGAATGAAATGTGACATCGTGTGTAAAGGGCTTACAAAGTGCTAAAATCTGACACTAACGTCGCTGTCTCAACTGCTTTTAATGACCTTATCATGCTGAAGCTGAAGAATGACACACAAAGTTTTATTTAGAAAGAGCTGGACTTTTGACACACTACGTTTCAGCATATGAAGCTCACTTTTTGTGGGTGAAAAACCAAACCAAACCATATAGTCCCAAACCTAGGTGCCGAATTAATACAAGGCACAAACAATTTAAAAAGCATCTTTTAAAAAGTTTTCTTTCTTTCTTTCTTTTAATACATTTCATTTCTTTCTTTGCTAAAACTTTGAAATGAGCTCTATTTCAGGCCTACTGAGAGCAAGACAGGTCCCCAGCTGTGGATCGCTCCTGCCATCTGGTGGGCATTCGTAGAAACCTGTATAATGGAGAAGAACCGGAAGGGAGTGGACAGCGCTCTTCTTGAAGGTTACAGAGAAGCATCTACAGAAGACTCTGGATTCAAGGCCCACTCCCGGATTTCTCACCACACCAGGTGACCCTGCAGGGAGAAATGTATGATGTGCAATGGGGGCTGTTCTACACTGACCTACATGGGCCCTCTGCAGGATGCAGGACAACACACCAAGGACAGATGGGTCTCTGCAACATTTGGCATGGTCCCAGTTCATGGCCACGCGAGAACCAAACAGTTGCTGAGGGTTTTCCAGTACTCACTGTGTTCACAGGGTCTTTCCCCAGGGAACGAGTCCTCCAATACTAGACAGAGATCTGCTCTGTCCGAAGGCTCTGCTGCACTCTGACATTCAAAGGGCCTCTCCTGTGTGGATCTTATGATGCAGAATCAGGGCCGCCGCCTCTGTGGAAGATTTTCCGACACGTGCTGCATAGGAAGGGCTTGGCACCAGGTGTGGGTGTGCTGGTGCTGCACAAGGTGTGTGCTGCAGCTGAAGGCCTTGCCATACACACTGCACCCAAATGGCCACTCCCGTTGTTCACCCCGGCGAGCAGCTGTATGCGTGCCTCAGTGAGGTGTGACATCTGAATGTAAGTCTTGCTGCACTTGTTGCACTTGTAGGGCTTCTACCTGGTGTGCGTCTTCGGGTGGAGGGCCAGGAAGGTACTCTGCATGAAGGCTCTCCCACAGTCACCGCACATGAAGGACTTGTCACCGGTGTGGAGGCGCTCGTGATGGGTGAGGAACTTGATCTGGCAGAAGGCCTTCCTGCACTGGCCGCAGGCACATGGCTGCTCGCCCTTATGCACATACCAGTGATTGGCGAGGGACAAGCTCTGGGGGACGGCGCGCCCGCGCTCCCGGCACTCAGATGGCTGCTCGCCTACGTGGCAGCGCTGATGGTTGGCCGGGGACGAGCTGAGGCTGAATGCCTTGCAGCACATACCACACGCATCGGGCCTGTCCCCCATGTGCGTCCTGTGGTGGACCGGCAATGCTGAGCGGTTGGCGAAGGCACGGCCGCGTGCTGGGGGACAGCCGCTCCCCGTCCGCTGTGCACTTGTGGGTGCTGCACAAAGTGGGAGCTCTGGCTGGATGTGCAGCCATATTGGCTGCACGTGTATGGCCACACGCCTGTGTGCATCCGCCGGTGCTTGGCGAGGAACAAACTCTTCCGGAAGCCTTTGCTGCAGTGGTTGCACGGGCAGGGTTTCTCGGGTGTGGATGCTCCAGTGCTTAACAAGGGATGAGTTTTTGCTGAAGGCACAGCCGCGCTCCCTGCATGCGAACGGTTTCTGGTAGGTATGCGTTCTCTGGTGCTGAACGAGGCCTGTGCTCTGCACAAAGGCCTTCTCACATTCCTGGCACTTGTGGGGTTTCCCTCTGCTAGGGATCCACTGACAGCTCAACGGGCAGGTGTTTCTGCCAAAGGCATCGGCCCACCCCCACACACAAGGGCGTCCTCCACAGGGTGAACTTGTGGGTGACTGAGGTCTGGAAGGGAGCCGAAGGCCTCCACTCACATACCCACTCCTTGGCTGGAGCGCCCCTGACCCAGGTCTGAAATGCACGTGAGGCCCTTTGTGGGAACATGGGTCCTGGGAGCCTGAGCTCAGTGATGCTCCGTGAGGCACAGGCACCAGGGGGACTGTCACACAAGGCTCCGCTCTGGGCTCCCCCCCCGCCCCCCCGTGCAGTGTCACTGCAGGTGAACATGTTTGTGCTGCCTGGCCTCCATGCTCTGTGACCTCTCAGGACCATGTGCTGGAAATCCTACCCTGTGAGTCCCATCGTCTTTGGTCCCTGAGGTGGAGCCCCTTCATCTGGAGGTAGCCAGGCAGCTTGGAACCTTGCAGGCTCTGACTCTGAAAAATAAGCAAAGAAAATAGTAACAATCAGCTCAACCTGAATGTGCACTGCCAATCTAGGGGCATGGACAGAACCCCGCAGTCAGACTGGGACAACAGAATGAGCTGCTGCCTAGGCCATCGCTTTCAGAAGGGGCTCCTGCAGGGTGGCCGGTCAGCTCAGGTGGTTAGAGTGCAGTGCTCTTAACAACAAGGTTGCCAGTTCAATCCCTACATGGGCCACTGTAAGCTGCGCCCTCCACAACTAGATTGAAACAAGCACTTGACTTGGAGTTGACGGGTCCTGGAAAAACACACTTAAAATAAATAAAAGTTTTAAAAAAAGAAAGAAGAAGGGGCTTTTGAGGGAGGGGATGAAGATTGAGGACAGAAGAGCGGCTGGGTTGGGGTCTACAAGACCACCCCCAGGCTTGGACATGCACTAGGACTTAGGGGACTCGGCAGAGTCACGTATTCACAACTCTGACTGATTAGAGCAGAAGGACACAGAGCAAAATTAGCAAAGGAAAAGGTGCACGGAGTGAAGGGAACACAGAAAGGCATGGGCCAAGGCCACTGAGAGCCCCCGCACCTGTCAGCTGCCATTGGGATTGTTTCTCACTGGGACAGGGCCTGGCCAACAGAATGGAGAGACAGGTGCTCAGGTGAAAACATGACTGTGAATGTTCATAGCAGTACTATTCCACAGCAGCCACGATGTGGAAACAGCCCAACTGTCCATCAAAGGAAGAATGTAGAAACAAAATGCGGTCTATCAGTGCATGGAATATTATTCAGCCACAAAAAAGAATGAGGGACTGATATTTACTATAACATGGATGAACTTTGGAAAAACTATGCTAAGTGAAAGAAACCAGACACAAAAGACCACACATTGTGTTACATGTATCTGTATGAAAAATGTATGAATTGATATGTACTTATATGAATACATTTATCTAAATTCCATTTATATGAAAAGTTCAGGACAGGTAAATCCACAGAGACAGAAAGCAGATTAATGGTTGGCAGGGACTGGGGGAAGTGACTGCTTAATGAGTCGGGGTTTGCTTTCTGGTTCCTGCATCTACTGACTCCTTCCCATTGGATGTACACTGCACCTGCTTGCCCCAGGAGGACGAATACACTGATGTGAAGCATGCTGACTACAGTTATAATACTGTATTGTATATTTGATATATCCTAAGAGAGGTGCTCTTAAATGTTCTTAACATGAGAAAAAGCTGTAACTATGTGAGGTAATAGATAAATAATTAGCTTGATTGTGGTGATCGTTTCAATGTATACGTATATCAAAACACAGTGTTGTACACCTTAACTACAAGGTATGATTTAAAAAAAATATGGTGAATGCTGCTGCTGAGTGCCATCCAGGTGATGTTAATTGTGTTTTTAGACCTTGATGGAATTGTGCAAGCTGAGTTTGTACCCAGGAACACTATGGTGAACTCTGAATATTGTAAGGG
This sequence comes from Rhinolophus ferrumequinum, assembly GCF_004115265.2. Taxonomy (NCBI): domain Eukaryota; kingdom Metazoa; phylum Chordata; class Mammalia; order Chiroptera; family Rhinolophidae; genus Rhinolophus; species Rhinolophus ferrumequinum. The sequence goes on along the minus strand of NC_046298.1, from coordinate 50,821,570 downwards.
CTTATTAGAGTGTTTAAGAAACTATGTGCATAGAAAACGGCCTGAGAAATGGGCAAATGGTTTCATCCGCCGTCATGACAACGCTCAATGTCACACATCACTTATGGTATGGCAATCTCTGTCAAATAAAAACATTACAGTTTGTCTTCATCCACCTTATTCATTGGATCTGGCACCATGCAACTTCAGGCTCTTCCCCAAAATCAAAACGACCATGAAAGGTAAATATTTTGAATCGATTCAGGACATCGAGGCAGCCATGACAGTGCAAATAAAGACACTCACAAAAGAGGACTTCCAGAACTGCTTCAGAAAGTGGCAAGAACAATGGGATAAGTGTGTTTCAAGCAAGGGGTAGTATTTTGAGGGGGATTAATGGCAATGTGTCTTTTATTGTAATAATTTTTTAAAAAAATTTAAACATTCACCATATTGTTTTGTCAATTATACGTCAGTAAAGATGGGGGAAATTAAAAAAAAAAACCCAAATGGTTCTGGTGGGGAAGCTTTCACTTCACTCACCGGAACCTCTCTCAACAATCCAGGGGTCTTCCCACTGCTCCAGTTTGGAGATCACATCTGGTTTGGAACCAGGAAGTCCTGCCCATGGTGAGAAAGGAGGAAAATATACATGCTGTTGCCAGAAATCAGCCTGGCCCTGACAGGCCAAACAGTGCAGTGTGTGCCCTGAGGCACTGGAAAGATCCCTCCCTGGTGATGCAGGTGGAGAGTCCAGTCTCTGCACAGAGGGCACCCAGCTGGGGGACCTGGGTCAGAGCAGGGACACATGGGTGTGAGTGACCAAAGATGAGGCAGGATATACATATGTACACACAGACGAGTGACATGGATGCAGAAGAGACAGGGAGGCCTCACCCGGGGACACCAGCTTGTTATAGGTCCTGAGCGTCACATCACAGTACAGGACCCTCTGCTTTGGGCACAGCAGACCCTGTTCCTCCTATGTGAAGTCCATGGCCATGTCTTTAAATGTCACCTGCTTCTGAAACATCCCACATGCACTGGCGCAGCCATGGGCTGTGTCTGACCAGGGCTAGCCCTGTGGGGAATGGCAGGAGGTTGCCATCAGGGGGCACACGCTCTGAATGACCCAATCCAAAATCTGACACTATTACCATCTTGATACAGGGCACCAAGGTCCCATCTGAATATGTGTGTCTAAATTCCTATGTTGAAGTCTTCACCCTCCTATGTGAAGGTATTTGGATGTGGGCCTTTGGGAGGTGATTGGGGTTAGATGAGGTCATGAGGGTGGGGAACCATGACAGGATAGTACCCTTATAACAAGAGGTAGATGGGAGCGACCACTTAGCTCAGTTGGTTAGAGTGTAGTGCTCTTAACAACAAGATTGCCAGTTCGATCTCCAAATGGGCCACTGTGAGCTGTGCCCTCCACAGTAGATTGAAACAACTACTTGACTTGGAGATGATGGGTCCAGGAAAAACACACTTAAAGTTTAAAAAAAAAACACCCAAAAAATGTTGGATTGTCCTTGACTTAAAAAAAAGGGGGGGGGGCAGATGTCTCAGTTGGTTAGAGCGCAGCAAGCTCTTAACAACAGGGTTGCTGGTTCGATTCCTACCTGGGATGGTGGGCTGTGCCCTCTGCAACTAAAGGTTGAAAACCGCGACTGGACTTGGAGCTGAGTTGCGCCCTCCACAAATAGGTTGAAGGACAATGACTTAACTTGGAGCTGATGGGCCCTGGAAGAAACACACTGTTCCCCAACATTCCCCCCCAAAAAAAAAGAGGTAGAGACCAAAGCTCTTCCTGACCCCCCACCCCACATATGAGGACATGGTGAGGAGGAGGCCATCTGCAAGCCAGGAAGAGAGCTTTAATTAGAACCCAGTCCTGACCTTGGATTTCCAGGTCCAGAACTGTGGGAAATAAGTTTCTGGTGGTTAAGCCACACAGTCCGTGGTATTTTGTTAGAGCAGCCTGAGCAGATTAAGACACGGTGATTCCTCATCACTTTCCATGGTGTTCAGCTTTGTGGTCCCCAGAGGGACAGCCCCTCACAGAGCCATCTGTCATCTGTGTCATCTTCATGCCCTTCAGGACTGGGCAGGGGAGTTTGGAGGCTGGGATGGCATTTGGTACCAGCCACATCTGCCCTGCGGCCAGGAAGTGTCCCCAGCCTGGCCTTTACCCACAGTGGCACCCCCAGGCTCTGACAACAATCTCCTTGCCTGTGTGTGGGTCTCCTTGGGAACCCCCTGGGAAGGGGCCTGTCAGTAAGCAGCACTGATTTCAGAGTAAATACTAACCATTCTTAAAACCCAAAGCCCTCACCTCCAATCTGTCCCTGACTTATGATGTTTCAACTTTATGGTGGTGTGAAAAGTAATGCCCCTACGCCCATTCTGGTTTTCACTTTCAGTACCGTATTCAGTAAATTATGTGAGACAGTTAACACATTATTACTAAGGAGGCTTTGTGTGAGATGATTTTGCCCAGCTGCAGGCTAGTGTTGTGAACATGTTTAAGGCGGTCTGGGCTCACCTATGATGTTCAGTAGGTTAAGTGTCTTAAATGCATTTTCAACTTACGATGGGTTTATGGGAATGTAACCCCGTCGTAAGTCAAGGAGCATCTGTACACACTGCTCAGCACCAGCATTCACTCACTTGCCTGTAATATGTCCCTGGTGTCTGTATATTCCAGGCCATGCACTGTCTTTTTTCTGGATATTGGCTGATAAACAATGTGGCCACTAAGATTCCCTGTGTTCTAGATCTGCCCAGGTGAGGGGTCACCACCGAGGTGCCCCAAATTAATGACAGGGTCACTGAGCCCCACCCTGGGGTGAAGAGAGGAGAAGGAAGAAGAGGAAGAGGAGGAGGAGGGGTGGCCAGGGTCAAAGAAGAGGCCCTGCCCCACGACGTGCTCCCTGGGGACTGTGGCTCTAGTACCAAGGGGCAGAAGCACCACAGAAGCATGCCTGCTGAGACCACTGGCATTTTTGGAAACTCACATGGAAGGCCTATGCCGGGAATGTGGGTAGCGTCCTGGGCCTTGGGCTTGTCCTCATCAATGCTCCCCTGAGAAGGAACAGCTGGAGAAGGGGAGGGAACATGAGGGAAGCCTGACTTACCCTGAAGCCCCAGAGACTCCAGCCCCAAAATCACTTCACCCAAATGCCCCCAGGCCCTGCTATCTCCAGGGCCTCACCTCACACTCCTCCCAGTCCAGACCCTCCCACAGACGTTTCCTGCTCCACTGCACTGCCCGCTGTGGGACTGCTTCCTCCAGCTCACCTTCCAGGGATTGGTCAAAATAGTCCCCAACATTTACTACGAGCCAGGCGTGCTGTGGGTACCTTATATCAGCTTGCCTGACCCTCACTCCAGCCTTAAGAGTGAGGCAACATTACCATACTCATTTTACAAGAAGGAAACTGAGGCACCCAGAGGGGAAGTTCCTCGTCTGAGTCAAGCTTCTGTGGGGAAGCAACACCTCTCCTTCCCCACGACCAGCCAAAATGGAAAGTCATACGGGGAAGGAGGAGTCCATGTGAACAGATGGGGTGACCTGCATCCCCAGAATTAGTCTGGGGATATGGCACTCCACCTGGGTTCTGGTGCAAGGCTGCTGTGGATATGAGGTGACCCAGGGGAGGATGTATACATGAAGGACCCGTGGCTCACTGCAGGCCACTAAACGACCATATCCCTGCTCCAGGCCTGGTTCTTCCAGTGTACAACAGGGACAGGTTCCCAGGAGGAAGGACGGCACTGTGCCGTAAAAAGTCTTCTTGCAATGGAACACAACATAGAACACCTCATGGTGTCCTTGCTGCCACATGGCTTTCATACCCACTATTGACTCCCAGCTCCCAGGCTGGGCAAGGGGTCCCTGGGCTCAGGTCTCCACAGAAAGCGGCCCTCTGATTTGGTCCACGCAGGCTGGGCCTCTAAAACCGGCTTGATCTACTCATGAACCTAGGCTTAGTCCCTGTGCTGCAGGCGCAAGCCACCTGCAGGCTGCAAACTTCTCAAGGGCTCCCTGTGCAATGCCGATCAAGTTCCCTACACAGGGATAATGAGGTACCATCATCACTCTCTGTGATACAAGTGAGGAAATGGAGACACAGAGTTAAATCAAAGGCGGTAAAGCACGTAACAGGGAGGCAGGGGTTTGAAGCCAAGCAGTAAGACTCGAATCTGTGCCCGCATATAGATACTTTTAAAATAGAGGTATAGGGCTGGCCCGGTGGCTCAGGCAGTTGGAGCTCTGTGCTCCTAACGCCAAAGGCTGCTGGTTCGACTCCCACAAGGGATGGTGGGCTCTGGCCCCTGCAACTCAGATTGAACATGGCACCTTGAGCTGAGCTGCTGCTGAGCTCCCGGATGGCTCAGGTGGTTGGAGCGCGTCCTCTCAACCACAAGGTTGCCGGTTCGACTCCCGCAAGGGATGGTGGGTTGCGCTCCCTGCAACTAACAACAGCAATGGGACCTGGAGCTGAATTGCGCCCTCCACAACTATGATTGAAAGGACAACAACTTGACTTGGAAAAAGTCCTGGAAGTACACACTGTTCCCCAATAAAGTCCTCCCCATAAAGTCCTGTTCCCCTTCCCCAATAAAATCTTTAAAAAAATAAAATTAAATAAAAAAAAAAAGAGCTATGGGGGCGGCCAGGTGGCTCGGTTGGTTAGAGCATGAGCTGGTTAGAGCATGAGCACGTGAGCATTTGACAACAAGGTTGCCGGTTCAATTCCCACATGGGCCATTGAGCTGTGCACTCCTCAACTAGACTGAAGACAACGACTTGAGCTGAGCTGCCACTGACCTGCTGGTGGGGCAACTTGACTTGGAGCTGATGGGTCCTGGAAAAAACATACTGTTACCCAATAAAATATATATATATGCAAATAAATAAAAAATAAAACAGGTATGGGGCTGGCCTGGAGACTCAGGCGGTTGGAGCGCCGTGCTCGTAAAGCTGAAGTCACCAGTTCAATTCCCACATGGGCCAGTGAGCTGCGCCCTCTATAGCTAAGACTGTGAACAATGGCTCTCCCTGGAGCTGGGCTGCTGTGAGCAGCCAGAGATAGGCAGGCTGCCGTGGGCTGCTGTGTGCTGCCTGGAACATCTGGTGGCCAGCGTGAGTGGCCGGCAGCTGGCGAGAGCTGCTATGAGCTGCTCTGAGCAGCCAACCGACAACCCATGACCGACTGCTTCAGCCAGGGGTGGGGGAGAGCACAAGGCTCATGATACCAGCATGCACCAGGGAGCTGTCCTACACAACTAGACTGAGAAACATCAGCTTGAACCGGAGTGGAGGGGGGAAGGCGGAATAAGGGGGAAAAAATAGAGGTATGAGTGTTCAGCTCAGTGAGTTTTGACCAATGAACACACCTGTGTGGCCACCATTTTTATCAAGCCCTAGAACTTTCTGTGAGGAGGGAAACATTCTTCAGCTGTGCTGATTTGGCAGCCACCAGTCCCATGTGGCTCCTGAGCAGTAGAAACATGGGTGGTGTGACCAGGAAAGTGGATTTGTAATTTTATTTAAGTTTAATTCACATTTCAATATCCATAGGGGTGCGTGGCTACCATATTGGACAGCTCAGAGCTAGGACACTTCAGCACCGCGGACAGCTCCACTCAGGCAAGGCCCTCCCCAGCGCTGATATGATTGCAGGTGGGGTTTCTGACAGAACACATAGTTGTGCTTATTCTTGAACTTCATACAAAGTGAATCCCATGCTGTTTAACACTGAGGTATCAGCTCCATGCTACCAGGTTTATGGACAGCAGCAGTAGCAGACACTACTGTCAGCATGCTTCTTCATAAGACTGCTTGGACACAAAGTGAGATGCCAGGTGGAGGATTGGTCTGAAAAGGAAAAATTGATAGTCCCAATTGTCCTGAATTCAGGTCCTGGCAGAGACCTGCAGGAGGGAAGGTCTGATGTGGGAGGGCCTTTTGTCCCTCCCCACAGGGGTGAGTGATGAGCAGATCCCTGGGGACCTGTTACACCCAGTGCCCACACCTTCCTCCCACTTGCATTACCAAGCTGGGAACAGTAAGCTTGGTGGAAAGTGGAGCCTGTCAGTTCTGGAATCAAATTCACCTTCGGCACACTCTGCTGGGTGACCGTGGGCCTCTCAATTCCTTGAGGCCTTAGTTTTCTTTCTGTAAAATAGGGTAATAATACCTCTTGTGGGACGTTGTTTGTTCATTCACTTAACAAGTACACCAGGGACTTGGATTGCATTGTGCAACTTGTAGTTTATGATGAATGGGAACAAATGTGAAGCCTTCAAATGTGGTAAGTGCTAAAAAAAATGTGCATGTCAACTGTTTTGGATCAGGTCGCCAGAGGGTCTCTGAGGTGATAGCTAAACGTATACCCTATTGAGTGGCCAGCATGGTTGGGGAGGAGTGTGATGGGCAAAGGGAGAGCTGTAGGAGAGGCTTGGAAACAGGCATAAATCAGGTAATGAAGGGCGTGAAAGGCATGGATCTGTTTCAAAACAGTGTGGATTTGTTTCAAACCAGGGGTCAGCAAACTTGGCCTGACTGCTTGTTTTTGTATAAACTGTGATCTAAAAATAGTTTTTCTATTTTTAAGTGGTTGGAGGGGAGTGCAGAATCAAAAGACTAATATTATATGAAATTCAGATTTCAGTATCCATCAATAAAGTTCTGGATTTTGTCTGGAAAAAAACATGTGAATGTGTTTTTGTTAGATAAGTAGCTACATGACATCCTTGGTTTTGCCTCCTGAGCTACAAAGCTGAAGACATTTGCTATCTGGTCCTTCATAGGGAGAGTTTGCTGACCCTGCTCTGATGGCCTGGGCAGCGAAGGAGGGTTTAATGGGAGGGGTGGCCTCACCATTTAGGGTTTAAAGACCCCTCCAGTGCTATGTGGAGAGCGATGGAGGGGGCAAGGAGAGACAGGAGACCCATGAAGACGTTGTAGGCTGGATTAGGCTGAGGAGGGCAGGGCAGTAGAGTGAATGTGGCAGGAGCAGGGCATGTTTTGAGGGATATCTGGTTTCTGAAAATGTCCAGCCTTTTGATCATCACCCCACCATCCGCCTTACCTGATGCCTCAGGCTCCATTGCATGCCACTCTGCTCTGTCTCCAGGCTGCTCACGTTAGCCCCTACAGGATGGGGGGGCCTGTGGACTTAGTCCCAGGCAGAGGTCCCAGGTTGCAGGTGACTGCTGCAAGGGTGGATTCCTGTTTCTGAGCCACGGCCTTCTCTTCTCTACTCCCACACAGCGGTGGCTCTCCAGTCTCCTGGCTCTGACCTTTGGGCCCAGGGCTGGGACTCTGGAAAATGAAGTACTGCTGGGTGTGGCCACAGCCACACAGATGGGCTCCTTTGGGGCAGACCAACAACTGCCTTACTCCCCCAAATTGAGAACACACGTCCACAGAAAAACCTGTATATGAATGTTCGCAGCAGCATTATTTAGGTAAACAAACTGTGATTTAGCCATACAATGGAACATATTTCAGTTATAAAAACGAATGAAGTACTGACATATGGCACAACATGGATAGACTTTGAAAATATTATGCCTAGTAAAAAAAAAGCCAGACACACAAACTTCATACTTTATGATACCATTTACATGAAATGTCTAGAACAGACAGCAAGGAGATTAACGGTAGCCAGTCTGGGGGAGAGGGAATAGGGCGTGCTGGATAAAGGGTACAGGACATAGGCACACGCCTGAGGTCACACTTGACACACGGGGGTGTCAGACGTACAAAACAAAACACCTCCTCCCCACAGTCATGCATGCACAGTGACACACTGGCCACACAGACACAACTGGGTTTTCATTCATCTGCACACCTTGGTCGAAACACCCTCCCCCCCCCCCCCCCCCCCCCCCCCCCGCCACCCCAGCGCAAGCGCAGGCACACGCGGTCCCTCCTCTCTCCCCGCCCCCACGGCCATGTCATCCCGGGTCCGCGCTTCCCTGCTGGACCTCGGTCTACTTGGTCACTCCCACCGCGCGTACTCGCGGCCCTCTCCGTCTCTCACACTCACACTGGCCGCTCCGTCGGGACCACGGACTTACTACAGCTGCCGCCTCCTTACAGAACCTCACAGTGCCGCCACTCACGCGTCCCCGTGCCCGCGCATACTCGACGAAGGCACTTGTGGCCGGCACTTTCGCCAAGTAGCCCGCGATCCGTCCGGGACTTCATCTCCCAGAGAGCCCTGCGCGTTGCATGCCTGGAATCGGCCGGGCACAGGATGAATAGCCTTCTGGGAAATGGAGTCCAGGGCGCGGCGGCCCCAGGAAGGGAGCGTGGGAACCTGTCGCTCTGCACTGGCCGCGAGTGGAACGAGACGTGTACATTGATACGCAGACTTTATGTATGTTTAAAACATACAGCATTTGTACCTTTTTCACTTTGCATACATACGTGTACACACGCATAAAATAGGTATATAGTTTGGGGATTTTTTTTTACCCCCTAAAACCTGTATATTCTCTAAATCCTTCAGCAAATGTCCCCCAACAACAAGTACAACACCCAAGAAACGACGTTGAAACCACACCTTCCCTTGGTCTACAGTCCATATGTTAATTCCTTCCAGTAAGTTCCTACCTACCTTTTTGTTTTTATCTTTTACTCAAGCCCAACCCAAATCCTCTTGTTCCACTTGAGTTGGCTTCATTCAATCTGGAACAGATTTTCAGCCTTTTCTTTCTTTCTTATTAAAAATAATCTTGACATTTTTCGTATATCCAGTTTTCCAAATTGTCCTCCAATTTAGATTTGCCTGATTGTTCCTGTATATAATTTAAAACAATCACCAGATTGTACATACTCCTGTTTTTTTCTACTGACCCTGAACATTTCTCCATTAAACATTTTTTTGAAAACGATTCTGTTACATGGCTACATAGTTTCCCATTGTATGAATTTACCATAATTTATTTACGTTTCCGTGCTGTACCCAGTTACAATGTGTGTGGGGAGCAATTTCCTCCACACCAACAAGCAATTAATTCTGACGCCATCTACCTGGAGATAGCACCAGATTCCACAGGTTGAGAGCTGGGTCCAAGACTGCTCCCTGTGACTCCACAGATGCTGGTTGAAAGCCCAGTCCTGTAACACTGACGGACTGGTTATCAATAAAAGGGTTCCCACAACCCCCTCCTTGGGTTTAATTTGCCAGAGTGCTCACAGACTTCAGGAAACCCACTGAAGTTTCCTGAAGTTAATGGTTTATTATAAAATGTTGTATAGTAGTCCCCTCTTATCTGCGGTTTAGCAGTCCAATGTTTCAGTTACCCACAGTCAACTTCAGTCTGAAAATATTACATGGAAAATTACAGAAACAAAGAATTCATAAGTTTTAAATTGCGCCCCATTCTGAGTAACTTGATGAAATCTTGCACCACCCCACTCCGTCCTGCCCAGGACATGAATTGTCCCTTTGTCCAGTGTATCCACCTCACTTCATCTCATCACATAGGCATGTATCAACTCACATCAGCTCAAGAAGGGTGAGTATAGTGTAATACACTTTGAGAGACCACATTCACATAATTTTTATTAGTGTATAATTGTTATAATTGCATGTTATTATTGTTAATCTCTTACTGTGCCTAATTTATAAATTAAACTTTATCATAGGTACATATGTATAGGAAAAAACAGTATATATATAGTTTTGTACTATCCGTAGTTTCAGGCACCTACTGGGTGTCTGGGAACATATCCCCTGTGATTAAGGGGAAATAACTGTAACTCAAGAAGAGCCAGATGGAAGAGATGCACAGGGGAGGGTATGGGGAAGGGTGCAGAGCTCCCATGCCCTCTCCAAGTGTGCCATCATCCCAGCACCTCCATGTGCTCACCCCCCACAAACTCTCCAAAGCCTATCCTTAGGGTTTTTATGGAGGCTTCATTACATAGGCACGACTGATTAAATCACTGGTATTTGACAATTGACTCAACTTTCAGCCCCTCTCGCCACCTGGAAGTCAGGGATGGGACTGAAAGTTCCAACCTTCACAGGGTTGGTTCTCCTGGTGACCAGCCCCCATCCTTAGATTAAGTTCAAAAGTCACATCAGTCACATACCAAGACACCTTTATGCTTTCATCACTTAGGAAATTCCACAGGTTTTATTCTGTGCCAGAAGCGGGCGGGCACAAAGACCAAATGTTTCTCATTATAAATCACAAAATCACCCTCCCCACCGTTAGATGGGAATTGAGCTACGATAAACACATGCAATGAATGTTTCTGTACATTCATTCTTCTGTATATCCACGATGACTCCCTAAAAATCAACAATGGTTAGGCCCTTTGTGTGGCAAATTACCTTCCCTAATTAACGGTGTCCTTGAGTACAATGTGGGACATGAAAATGTGATACACAATTGGAAGGCCTGTGTCACCTGGTGAAGCAGAATCCTGATATATAGGCTAACCTGGCGATACCCTTCATTCCCACTACAGTCAGTTGACCACAAGGGGAGAGTTAAAAAAAAAAATTTATATATATATCCTGTCTTTGAAATATGGCTAGTGTAACCCAGGAACTGCATTTTTATGTTAATTTTGGTTAATTTAAAATTACATCTAAATAGCTAAAATTACACACATAGCTAGTGGCTAGCACATTGGACAGCGCATTCTGGAAGACGGTCACCTTGGATCTCCTTACAACAGGCCTATGGGAGACTGCTTTTCACACTGAATTCAGGTGTTTTTACTAGTTACCTTTTGCACAAATGACTCTGAGGATGTGTAAGGAGATACTGACAATGGGAGACTTAGCTATTGGCCACAATTTGTGTGTGCTCTGACTGATGTTGGGAATTTAATAAAATAACTTGGAAATTGATGTGCTACAACCAGCTTGCAAGAAACATCATGGAGTCAAAGCTATTTTTATACGTAACTTGTTGCGTTAACACACACATGCGCACGGGTATATACAGAACTGGTGTGGCCAAGAGACAAGGTCCTAGGGATGTTTTAGTAGGGGAATAACAATGTAACAAATGATCAAACTTTGATTTTTGAAAGAGTTGAGATTTTTGTTAATTTTTTGAACTAGTGATACTTTGACATGTTTCAAAATTCCAAAAATATCAAAAGATATAGACTGAAAATTATTCCTCATCCCTTTCCAGTTCTCCTCCCCAAGAGCAACTGGCTACTTTGTAGCTTTTCATAGACTCTGTGTGTGTGTGTGTGTGTAAGCAAATATTTCCTCTTTACACAAATGGGAAACATACTATACACACTATTTACACCTTTTCATTTGAAACTGTATCTTGGAACTTTTCCCCCATTAGTACATAAAGACAGTTTCCATTTTTAAGTCTGTCATTCTCCATTCCATACCATAAATCACTTAGCTAATTCCCCATTGTGGCTAATGAGGTTGGTTCCAAATTTTTAATTTTGAAATCAACACTGTAGTGAAAACCATGTACAGTCTGCACCTGTAGGACCCAGTCCCAGCCAACAGGTTTGCGGAGACAAACGGTTTGTGTTTGTAAGTTAGCAACTGATGAGCCACCCTCCACGGAGGCTGTGTCAATGCATACTCCTCCTGAAACTGTACAAAAATCTCCTCCCCCTTTTGGATAAAAGGCTGGTAAAATGCTGGGTGGAGGGCACATTGCCACAGTCCTCCTGAAAAGTAATTTAAAAAGCTATATGAAATTCACTGTCAGAGGAAAATGCTGAAAATATAGTAAGAAGCACGTGTTACAAGAGAACTAGAAGGGAGTCCAATATTCTAAACGTAAGATAAGATAACTACATATACATGTATTTTGTATGTATAAGGTTTCGTGTTACACTGTATGTATACACACATATTTTAAAGAAAAAATTACAAGGACAATTAACAAAATCTTAATGGTAATGACCATCTCTGGATGATAGAAGTATGAAGAATTAAATTTTAAACAAATCTTCATACTTTTGTGTATTCTTTTACTTTTGTGCATTTTCCAGGTTTTGCTACAAAGAATTTGCATTACTTTTATAAACTATTGAAACCATGTATTTGCTCTAGCTTATAGTAATATCCCCTGAGGAGTTTCTTACCTGTTTACAAATATCTACAAGGAAATCAGTAAAAGCATTATGCCTAGAAAACATGACCCGGAATGAGAAATGGAAAATTGCCAAGATATTTGCTGCCTGGGGCAGGGAGGCGAGTGCCGAGTGACGAGCTGGTTCCCAGCTCACTCAGCGAGGCCACTGTGATCTCAGTCCATCCAGTGTCCACTCTGAAAATCATGGAAGCATGACCCTTCAGGAGCTGCCATTTTGGGGCGCCAGTGGAGAGAACGGGGCAATCTCAGGGCCAGCTTCCATAGCCATCTAGAACCTTGAAGTCACAGCCAGGTCTCCGCTCCCCAGAGGGCACTAGTAGCTGGAGCCTTCCTGAATCCGCACCCCATACCACTGATGGGACAGTGAGAAGGAACAGTCAAAAGTGGGGCTTTGGTGGCTGGGCCACTTGGTGACATGTCGCTTCTCCTCTCAGGGCCCAGCACCGGTGGTGGTGGTAGTGAAGACAGGATGAAGTGGGGAACGGACGTTTAGGTGGTAAGGCTTGTAGAGGTCAGCCCACAAAGAAGTAGATACAAGGGAGGCCAACAGGATACCTACCTTCTGGCTCCAAGGATGAGATGGTGGTGGCAACGTACCCCGAAGGGACCGAAGTAAAGGGGAGTGGTTTGAGTTGCCCAGCAGCACACACTTCCTTCAGCCTGAAGCTCAAAACTCGGCACCAGAGGCCAAGATTTGGCAGCAAGCAGCACAAAGGCATGGGTGTAGATGAGGACATCTGGGGAGGGTATGGAGCACAAGATGGGTCTCCTGGGCACTGTCCTGGGGACTCCAACATTTAAGAGGTGAGAGGAGGACAAGAAGGCCCTCAAGAGGTGGAAGGAATCCAGAAGAGGGCAGGACCCCAGAATACCAGGGGACTGAGCATTGCAAGGAGGAGGGCCCGGCCAGCAGGCTGGACAATCCAGGAGATGAAGCAATGGGGCCAAAAGACAGTGGCGCCTGATCAAGGCAATAGGAAGCCCCGGCAAAACTGGAGGAGAAAGGAGGCAAATGCTGCTGGTTGCCAACCCATTACCCATTTCCCAAGCCCGTTTCTCAGGGTACAGGTCTCTGACACGGAGGTTGGGAAAGCTAAATACTAACTCTGCAACCTCCTTGTTACTAGGGGTGGCCCTGTGACCCCATCTGGGCCAGTGAGACGTAAGCGGGCATTTGCTGCAGGCTTCTGGGGCAGCCTGTCTTTGAAACCTCATCAGCGATGAGCGTTGCCCTTCCCTTCCCTTCTTCCAGCCTTGATTTGGATGCAATGGCTGATGCCACAGCAGCCTCACTCCACCTTAGGGAAAGGTTCCAAGGGCTGCAGAAAGAACTGCCTCGGAAGTAGCAGAGGTGCTGCAGGGACAGCCTTCAAAGAAAACCTAATTTGTTTAAAGCCACTGTTAACTGGGTGTTGACTTCAAACTGTATCTCCACCTCCTGGCTGCGTAACCCTGGGATGTTTACTTTTGTTCTCGTTACTATGTACTTTTGTCCCATGCTTTACCTTCCTTATATATAGAATACTACTACCTCACCGAACCATCACTGAGGCCCTGTCTGTCTGTCTGAAAACACACCTTTTCTCAGCTATGCAAATGGAAAGGTATCTGCCAAGAATGAAATGGAAGGTGTGGCTGAGGTGTAAGGACACAGCTGTGAAAAATGAAGGTTGACAAGGGACATACACGAGGACAACCCCAGAGGGAAGTTGGGTGCCCAGAAACGCACCCAGGGCTTTGAGAGGGACTTGGAGACAGAAACTGGAGATGAGCTGCAAAACCAGCTCTGCTATCACAGAAACCCCATCGTTGTGGCACTCACAGCATCCGGACGACACAAAGGACACAAAAGGCTGTCACAGAGTTCTGACACTCAACCGTGATGTTTGGCGGTGAGGCCTGATGCTCAATCGTTCCAACAAAGCCATCAGAACTGCTGCTATATTTTTCCAGGACGCCATTTCTTCCGTTCGACTCTATGTTCTGCCAACCCAACATTTTTAGGAAGCAATTTCTACAAGCTGAGATATGCCATGATCAGTGTTCCTTCCTTCCAATTTTTGATGTTTATGGTGTATACCTGACTTCACTAGAATGCAACTGCAGTGGGAACAGGAAACAAAGGCCATACTCTGTATAATGGTGCCTGTGACAGTAGTCCCATTGGGACAGGCATCTTGCTTATGCACGTTTGTTTCATTTTAGGTGTGAAAGCAAGTAGCTTGAATCCTGGGTTTTTACATACCTTGGGCTATGAGACACCAAGGATCACACTTAGACCCCAGTGTTCTTTATGTCAAGAACAGCATGGACATAGTTCAGAAAGCTTTGCTTTCCTCAGGTGTAAAACTGGAGGAAAGCAATGAGATAATCAAGGTGAAGTTTTGAACTGTGACATTAAAATGGTCATGTTAGCATGTCCTGCATTGTATAAAAAACAATTTTCTCAGCGGTCTGGCTGTACTTGGCACTGGCAGCTGAGACCTCCAGCAGAGACCCCACGCAAGATGGGGAGCTGACTCTGAGCAGTGGGAGTCACACAATCCACAAGACCCTTGAACACAGCCCGGTGGCGTGATGCCAAATCAGATGTCATTTCACCAGGCTAAAGCGAGGAGGGTCTGATGGGCAAGCTTGAGATGGAGACAACATTTAGCTTACTTTGTTGGTTTTTTCCCTTCTCCAGAAAACTAAATATTAAGAGACTAAAAAAGAAAGAGACCTATGAAAAGTGTCAATCTTGTTTAGCTCAAACCAACGATTAGAACTAACCAAGTAGAAAACAAAACAATTTATGAGGCAACCAGGAACATCTGAACACTGGACATTTGATGATATATTGAGGAATTACTGTTATTTCTACTTAGATATGAAAATGATTATACAGTTTTGAGATTTTAAAAAATTAATAATTTGTCCTGTTTCATCACAAACATTCTTAAGTGAACTGAGCATTTGTTTTCTTTACTGCACTGCCCGGTGAGGAAAACTCTGGAGCACCCCCTGGGGACCGCTGCCCAGCACTGCACCCACCGAGGCGTCTGCCCTGTCACAGCAACATCAACACGGGGAAGGCGGCAGGTGATGGCTCAGTGTGGTTATAGATGTGGTTTTGTCCCCAGGGACCAACATGGTTATATCTATTTCTAAAAGTCCTTGCTTTTTAGAGATATACTCAAAAAATGGATGAAATCACATGATTTCTGGGACCCATGTGAAAATAATCCTGTGGCAGGTAGGGGTACTAGTGAAAATATATTGTCCATGTTTTACAGTGTCCACAATAAAATGCTAAAATTTAGATTACTCAGAAAAATAAGCAGATTCTCTTCCTTTCTCCACACCAATTACAAATCCTGCAAAATGGTTTAAAAAATTACTACAAAACACATTGTGCATAAACTAGCTAATGATATCATTTGTTAAAATCAAACATACGGGATTGTTAGCATAGTACTGCTCAAGCAATTCAGAGTTTAGACAACGTCGACTGTGGTGCTGGGCATGGCGTCTAACCTAGCACGCATGGGATGGGGCCTTTTCTTTATTGAGGGGTCTGTCTTGGGCATCACAGGATGTTAAGCAGCATCTCTGGCCTGTACCCATTAGAGGTCAGTGGCACCCCTCCCTCCCGCCAGTCATAACAACCAAAATGTCTCCAGACATCACCAAATGTCTTTTGCGGGACAAAACCAACCGATTCAGGCTTTTAGCAGCACTGGCTGTTTTAAGGCAACAGTTTTCAACAGAAGCTGTGATATGCCAGGGAATATTGTGGAATTTCATGGTGTTTTGTCATCTGATTTGGGCATGAGTCTGGCTGATGTGGGTGAGTGCCAAGCGTGCTCTACTGACAGTGAAGTGCAGGCTGGCCCCTGGGATCCCTGTGTGTACGAAACAACCTGCCTGTAAGTATGAACTGAGACCCTAAGTCGCCTTCACATACAAACACACATCAATTCCTACATGCTTAGAATTTTATACATAATTTTCCAGAAATGCAACGGCACTTTGTTTCATCCAAAACTTTTACAAGAGTGAGTCACCACTTTGGAAAATCAGATCCCATACAGAAATACTCCTCACATTTCTGTGGCCAACACCACACCCTGTATACCAGACGGCAAGCAACAGGCAGTGCCCAGGTTCCCAGCATTACGGACCAGTCATATGCAGAGATTCCACACCAACTCAGTACACGTCATCATAAATTACTTCTGTTTTAATTATCCTTTAGAAAATGGGGCCATATAGTGATTATTTTGACATTAAACACATGTGTAGGTTACATCACCTGTGAACTCCTTTCAGGGTCATAGAGAGAACAGTACAAAACATCTGTGGTTAAAGGGGGCACTGGGCTGGAGAGATCTGAGAACTACCAATCTCGGGAGTTTTGGGAAGCACCTTTCCTTAGGAAATCGGAAGTCACCTTGGGCATCTTTACCCCCACTCCCCTTTTCCATGAACACCCATGTGGACTTACCAAATTTTTGTACCTGTGGTTCAAAGTCATCTGTAGACATTCTCCCCTATGTGGAGTCTCTGATGTCAAATAATACAGAAGTGCCCACGGAAGGTTCTTCTACCCCAATAACGTGCACGGGGCTTTTCTCTTGCATGATTTCGTGGATGTCAAATAGGGCAAGCGCCCTGCTTGCAGGCTGTCCGGCCTTTGTCCCGCCCCCAGGGCTCTCCCCTGGGCGCACGTGCTGATGGGAGCCCCGGCTACGGGGCTGATCCCGCTGCCGGGTCCGGCCACGGGGCTCCTCCCTTGTGTGAGTTACCTGGTGCCGGATGAGGTGCGAGCTTTGAATAAAACACTTCCCACACTGACCGCATTTGAAGGGCCTGTCGTTCCGATGAGCCCTGTCACTGGGATTCAAAGCTGGGTTGCAGCCCAGGGCGTCTGCCCACTCGTGCTGGGTCAGTGCGGCCGTCTGCTCAAAGACCAGCCTCTGGCGGCACTCGTAGG
Organism: Rhinolophus ferrumequinum; assembly: GCF_004115265.2. Classification (NCBI taxonomy): domain Eukaryota; kingdom Metazoa; phylum Chordata; class Mammalia; order Chiroptera; family Rhinolophidae; genus Rhinolophus; species Rhinolophus ferrumequinum. The sequence goes on along the minus strand of NC_046298.1, from coordinate 50,804,493 downwards.
GCTGTTCCCCGGCGTGCTTGCGCTGGTGCTGGGCCAGGGAGGAGCTGTGCCTGAAGCCCTTGCCGCAGTGGTTGCACTCGTAGGGCCGCTCCTCCGTATGAGTCCTCAGGTGCAGGAACAGGCACGTGGTCCGTGAGAAGGCCTTCCCACACACGCTGCAGGAGTAGGGCCTCTCGCCCGTGTGTGTGCGCCTGTGCCGGCCCAGCGAGGAGTTCTGGTTGAAGGCACGCCCGCAGTCCTGGCACTCGTAGGGCTTCTCCCCGGTGTGAATCCTGCGGTGCACAGTGAGGTGCGTGCTGTGGCAGAAGCACTTGCCACACTCGGCGCATTTGTAGGGCTTGTGACCCGTGTGGATGCGCTCGTGTTGCACCAACGAGGAGTTCTGGCTGAAGGCCTTGCCGCACTCTCTGCACACGTAGGGCCGCTCGCCCGTGTGGATGCGCCTGTGCACAGTGAGGTGCGCGTTGTGGCTGAAGGCCTTCCCGCAGTCCGCGCACTTGTAGGGCTTCTCCCGCACTGCACTCCGCACGAGCTCCACACCCGCAGCTGCCTGGCGGGAGGCCGAGCTGCAGCTGCTGCTGTCACGTGGCCATTCTCCCGAGGCGCCTGTGTGCTGACCCACTAAGCTGGACTCACTTTCCGAATTTGTAACCTGTGAGTCGTCAGTCCAGAAATTTCCTCTCCCAGAAACCTCCAGGAGTGGGTTTGGGTCTGAATTCAGCACACGATTTTCCCCAAGTCTGAGACTTTCCTGGCTTCCATCTTGAATTGGTGCTGCCTCGGGGCAACATTCCAATTGGTCCTTCTCAGGCGCCCTGACCTGGTCCTCCTGGTCCCAGCCTTCCCCCCGTGTGGCAGGACAGGGAGCTTCCCTCAGGAAGGCCCCCCGCTCTGTGACAGGGGACGCCTCCCCCTCAGGAAGGCTCTGCTCCGTGAGTGCTGCTTGGCCTTCAAGCCCAGGCTCCCAGCCTGAAAGAAAACCAAGGAGCTCTGAGGGGTTGGTGGGGAAGACACGGAAGGCGACAGGACCCCAATACCTTGGGTCTGCATCCTAACCACCTGCCTGGCCTCTAAGGAAATCCTGATTCAGCTTTTATGTTGATACTAAGTGCCCCATCTGCAAACAGAGCCTCACTCATTCATTCATTCAACAAAAGTTTGATCGACAGATGTGTGAGATAATTAAGTGTGTATTGTTTAAGGTACTGTGTTTGTAGTAATTTGTTACTGCAACGACAGAAAACAAACACAGAGACTGCACGTGGCCCCCAAAGCCTAACATATTTCTTATCTGGCCCTACATGCTGGAGACAAAGCAGTGACCCTGACAGTTGAAAAGTCCTGCCCTCAGGCGCAGGGCAGGCAGATGCTGAATGAAGTGCAGAAGCAGCAGGCTGGGGAGAGATGAGCAACTCAGTTTTCGAAAACTCAACTGGAGGTGCCCTCCTGCCTCTAGTTAACTGTGGGGGAGCAGCCCTCAGTGCTGAACCCTCCAGAGTAAGGACTGCCCCTTAGGCAGGCACAGGCTCCCCCTTCCTTACAGTGCAGAGAAGCAAAGCTGTGTTAGCTTCCTTTAGTGCTGTGACAACTCACCACACACATAGCACCACTGGGCAGGACTGGAACCTTGAAGCCCAGCTTTCTCTGGACTGTGCCCCATGCGCCTTCTCCCTTCGCTGACTGTGCCCTGTAACCTTTCGCTGTAATCACTGGATCTGAGGATGTTCTCAGGAACCCCGACACACCACCCTTTCCAAGCAGCGCACCTGCAATCACCTCCTGGACTGCTCCCAATAGGGGTTCCCACTTGGCGTGTTCTCACCTGGACAGCAGCGCTGGGTGATTCCTCTATCCGCCACCCACAGCTCAGCTCCTTGCTCTAGCTGGGAGATGACTTCGGGTTTGGGAAGCTCAGGCCCTGGAAACAGGGAAAGACAAAGGATGTGGGGGTCTGCTCTAGAGAGTAGGAACCAGCCCAGTCTCCTACCCGGGGCTCCTGACCATCAGGACATGTGGACACCTCACAACAAGGTGAAGACTTTGCAATGGGACAGAAAAGGGCAGATACACCCCTGTTCGCATGTCCTACAGGGAAGGAGGAAACAAGATCCCTGATCCCCAGCCTGAGGTCAAGTTCTCATACCAGAGGCCCTAAGACCCATGAAGAATAAGTTACTGCAGGAATCTGACCATCAGTTCTGGAAGTGAGCCTTACCCACACACAGCAGGTGCCCAAAGGTCTCCAGCATCACATCGCGGTACAGGGTCCTCTGGGCGGGGCCCAGCTGCCCCCACTCCTCCTGGGTGAAGTCCACAGCCACGTCCCGGAAGGTCACTGGCTCCTGAAACTTCACATGCGTTCGATCAGCTGGACCGTTCCCATCAGTGCTCTCAGGAAGAGGAGGAGGAATGAGGATGGAGAAGATGGGCAGGCCAGTGTCCTGAGAAAGTGCATGTTCTGGGCAACATGAGTCAGGTCTCGCAGGGCACCACTGGGTTGCTGCATGTAGGTGTGGGTTGTATAGCAAGGACATGTGAGAGTATGCAGACGAGATCAAAGCTAACCATAGCTGACCTACAACTGATCTCAGGTGAGGGTGCCAACAGAGACCTGTCTAAACTGCTGACTTGTACATCTGTGGGCTAAAGAAATGGTTAGTGTCTAAAGGCACTAGGTACTGTCCTAACAAACTAGGACAGTTTGTTATTCAGCTACAATTAACTGATACACTAATCCTCAGATTCCAAGCAAGGCTCCTCACCCTCCCTGAAAAGAGGAGTGTACAGTTAAGAGTCAGAAACTCACTTGCCTTCAGTGACCAAGCAGGCTTACAAGTAACTGAAGTGGGCCAGTGTAAGAGTCTACCGGTATTTAACCTGTGAGAGGTGACACTGGAAGTGACAGATAATATGTGCCCTGTCTGATGGGGCACCTGGGACTCAGAACCAATTGATAATGGGGAAATATAGGCCCCATGTGGTTAGAACTGCTAGTCTCTGGTGAGAAGCTGAAAATTAGGTTATGTTTTTCAGTTAAAACTTTTAATTTTTATAAGTTGATATAATGTATTTAAAACATGTTCCATAAATGAAACCCTTTTGTGGGCTGGCTGTGGCCATGGTCAAAAACTAGATATTTCTGGAACAATCTTGGCTTTGCCACTTTCTCCTCAAGAAGCATGGAGCAGGTCCCCACCTCTGCCTCCGTTTCCTTGTTTCCTTGGGGGCTGTGATGGGGAGTAAGTGGCTGTAAAGCACTTCCTACTGGACAACTGGATAGCTACATGCAAAATAAAGTTGGTCTCCAACCTCACACCATATATAAGTTAACTCAAAAAGGACCAAAGACATAAATGTTAGAGCTAAAACTATTAAACTCTTAGAAAAAAAGACAGGGATAAATCTTTGTAACCTAGGAACTGGCAAAGGCTTCTTAGGAAAACAAAAGCACAACCAACAAAATAAATAAATTGGACTTCCTCAAAATTAAAAACTTTTGTGCTCCAATGGACACTATCAAGAAAGTGAAAAGACACCCACATAATGGGAGATACTAATTGCAAATCACACATCTGATAAAAAGACTGGTATCCAGAAGATACAAAGAACTCTTAAAACTCAATAATAAAGGCAATCTAAATAAAACAAAGGATCTAAACAGATATTTCTTAAAAGAAGATATGAAAGAAAATATACAAATAGCAAACAATCACAAGATGCTCAACCTCATTAGCCACCAGGGAAATGGAAATCAAATCATACACCAAATACCTTTTAAAAGGTATTTTCTTTAAAGAAAACACAAGTAGATTTTAAAAACATTAGGGTGGCATATGGCTCTGACAAAAATTGTGCAGGCAACTTGCAGAAGCTTGTGGCTGGGAACAGAGGGCTCTGCTTCTGTCCCCGTACCCTCACCTCCCACTAAGAAGGTCCTCCAACCCTGACCTGCTCCCTGAGCCTCCTGCGCCCACCCACCATCACCTACTCTGCTTGGGTTGCAGTGACAGCCCAGGCACCAGGTCCCCTGACTACTGGTCTGTCCAGGTCACAAGGCTTCTCTATGGCATCACATGAGTCCTTCATGTCTCCTCCTGGAATTCTAGCAGGAACCCACTCCTTGCTGTCTTGTGACTCTCACTGCTGGTCTACCTCAGTCCCCTGCAGCCCTCCTCTTGCTCTGCACTGTTGGGGCCTGGAGGGATGGGCTGTGTCAGACCCACACACTCTCCCAGAGCTGATGTGACCACCCAGCATCAGCCAGTATCTCGTCACTGCCCCCCACCCACCATGTCTTAGTTAACACTAGGTATCTCTCTGGCTCCCACTCATCAGGCTCCTTCTCACCTTTAGATACAGGTTGACCCCTTTCAGCTTGGCTATGGTTGGCTAAATAATGGCCCCCAAAGATATCTGGGTCCTAGTTCCAGGAACCTGTGAATGTTACCATAAATGGCAAAAGGGAGTTTGTGGACGTGACTAAGAATTTTAAGATGGGGTTCTAAATGCAATCACAAATGTCCTTCTCAGGGGAAGGCAGGTGGACATTTAATCAGAGAATGCAGATGACAAAGTGACAACTAAAGCAAGATGCCATGCTGCTGGCTTTGAAAATGGACAAAGTGCCAGGAGGCAAGGAATGCAAAGTCTACAGTTCTAAATGGCTGGAAAAGGCCAGGAAACGGATTCTCCCCTAGAGCCTCCATGGGAAGGAAGGCTCTGCCTACACCTTGATTCCAACCCAGTGAAACTGATTTCAGACGTCTAACCTCCAGAACTGTGAGAATAAATGTGTATTGTTTTAAGCCAACAAGTTTGCGGTAATCTGTTATAGCAACCACAGAAAGCTAACACACTATACCTCAAAGCCCTCCACTTCTGCACCTTGCCTCCTGTAGTGGCCAGACTCCAAGATGGCCTCAATGATTCCAGTCTTGTGTAGTCCCCTCCTGTACTGAGCAGGTTTGATTTGTATAACTGATAGGATATTGTGGAAATGACAGAATGTGAATACTGACCTCAGGTCACAGAAGGCATTGTGCCTTTTACCTTGCCCTCTCCTGGATCACTTGCTCTGTGAGAAGTGAGATGCCATGCTGTGAGAATACCCAAGAAGCCCCACAGAGGCCCATGTGGGAAGGAACTGAGACCTCCTGCCGATTGTCATGTTGAGTGAGCCATCTTGGAGATGGCTCTTCCAGCCCCAGTCAAGTCTCATATGACAGCAGTCCAGGCTGACATCTTGACTATAACCTCATGGACCCAGGCCAGAACCACCAGCTAAGTAATTCCAGGATTCCTATCACCAGAAACTGTGAGATAATATTTATTATTATTTTGGACCACTACGTGTTTGGATTATTTGTTACACAGCAACAGATAACTAACAGACTTCCTCTTAAGCCTCTCTTACTTCTTTTTTTTTTTTTCAAAGATTTTATTGGGGAAGGGGAACAGGACTTTATTGGGGAACAGTGTGTACTTCCAGGACTTTTTCCAAGTCAAATAGTTGTCCTTTCAATCTTAGTTGTGGAGGGCGCGGCTCAGCTCCAGGTCCAGTTGCCGTTGTTAGTTGCAGGGGGCACAGCCCACCATCCCTTGTGGGAGTCGAACCGGCAACCTTGTGGTTGAGAGCCCACTGGCCCAATTGGGAATTGCACCGGCAGCCTTTGGCGTTAGGAGCATGGAGCTCCAACTGGCCTGAGCCACAGGGGCCGGCCCAAGCCTCTCTTACTTTTGATAAAGCTTCTCTCCTTGATCAAACTTTAGCCTGGCTTCTCTAAACCCTCTTCTCATCTAGGCCTTGACCTTTAGGGATCTGTGTCCATTTCTGCATCACCCAGTTTTATGAAAAATCCTGTCAAGTCGGTTTAGGCAGGATCCCTACCCTCCACATGTGATCACTCTCTATATCTTTGTCAAAGTTCTCATCCCCACAATCGTCTAGGTAATAGCTGATCACTTGGCTTGCTTCAGCAAGAATCCCCCAACCCCCGCTATAAAAGCTCACTTTTCCTTGTTGTGCTCAGAATTGAGCTCAGTTCTATACCCAAGTCTCTTTACTGCAATAGTTCCTAAATAAAATCTGTATTTACTGCTTTAGCTACTGTGCAGCTGATTTTCTTTGACACTGCTCACTCCCTGCTCCAACATCCACAGCAAAAACAAACTAAAGGGTGGTTGCATTTCATGCAAATCTGTGACACACATCTGAAAACATGCAAATCTAAAATTATCAATTATCTCATTTTGCCAAATCTGAAATAATGCCGACCCCTATGAACAACAACAAAATACAAAAAGTACTTAATTTCAAAGATGTTTCAGATATCATGAATTATTCTTGCCAACGTGGAGACAGCACTTTACGGAGAACAAAGGCGACGGTCACTTCCTCTAGAATTCAAGGCTGGAGCTCTGAATCAGGTGCCTTCCCAAATGGCCTTGCAAGCACTGACTGCCCTGCACTGCAGTTCCCCCACAGCCCCACAGGGTGGTATTGGGGGATCTGGTAGTCATTCCCAGCCCACTAACGGGGGTGCGTGGTGACTTCTCCTTACCCCCAGAGGTTGTGCCCGTCCCCAGGCCAGAGGCTTCGCTTCTGTTGACTCCATGCATCAAAGCATCTCTATTCGGTAATACCTGACACCTCGGTGCTCTATTACCCATCATCACGGTGGCTGGCCTTCGGGGCGAGGGGACGGGCATTAGCGGGAGCTGGGCCAGCCGTGTCCTCCAGAACGACCCAAAGCTCCATCTCAGAATCAGAACGGGGAGGCCAGAGTATCACTTGGGCATGCGCACTCCGGGACCAGATGGCCGGGGTTCGATTCCGAACCCATCCCTTACCCGCCGTGCCAGTTAGCGTGCCCCGACCTGCGCCTGTTTCCCCTTGTGTAAATGGAGATAACGCCCGTGCCCTGCTAACCACGCGCTAAGAAGGTTAAAGGTTCAATATCTGTGGGAGACGCTTGGCCCGGGGGCTGCTGCCATCGTTATTACTGTTACCTGAAATCGTTCCGCGGGCGGTCCCGTAGCCATCGCCAAAGGTGTGGCGTCCTCCTCGGGGTCCATCCTGAACCGACAGATTAAGGATAGGCGCCTGGGACGACCTAAAACCCGAGAGCCAGCCCCGCCACAGGACCACTCCATACGCCACCCGTCGGACAATGGCGACCACGCCAGAGACGCTGTGACTACAACTCCCAGAAGGCCGAGCGGCGCGCGCAGCAGCGCCCGCCACTAGAGCCTCCGTTAGTTGAACCTTCGACCAATGGGAGCCTTCGCTCGCCTTTGGCCAATAGTGGCGATTCTGAGCGGGTGGTGCCCACGGTCATGGCTGACTGCGAGTCTCCGGAGGCTGCCGGCGAGGCCTCTGTCTACAGAAGGGTCTCTGAATGGTGGGGAACGGGCCTCCCAGCCTGTGGGGGTCCACAGCCCACCTTCCGTAGTCGCCGCAGTATACCTGCTGGGATGAGATGGGCTGGTATGAAGCCGGGCCTGCTCTTCCTGCCAGGAAGTGCACAAGGGGAGGCCTGGGACTTCCCCATTTTGTCTTTGGGGTACCTACTGCTTTCTACTTCTGGGCCTCCCCCCTACTTTCTTCCTCCTCCCCCCCACCATTCCTGTTCAAGCCTGTTGTTTCTCAGTCTGGTTGTGTAGTACACGGCTCCCTGGCACATGCTGGTGTTATGAGCCTTGTGCATACCCCCCCTGTGCTGAGGTATTCCGTCCTTGGTCAGCCGTTCACAGCAGCTCACTGCAGCTCTCGCTGGCTGCCGGCCGCTCATGGCAGCACACGGTAGCCTATGCACACAGTAACACTCAGCAGCCCACGCCAACCTCTGGCTGCTCATGGCAGCCCAGCTCCAGGGAGAGCTGTTGTTCACAATCTTTATTGTAGAGAGCGCAGCTCACTGGCCCATGTGGGAATCGAACCAGCAACCTCTGCGTTAGGAGCACAGGCGCTCCAACCACCTGAGCCACTGGGCTGGACCAGATTATTTTTTTATATTATTTATTTTGCTGTTTTCCTCTTTGACCAAATAGCTTTCAAAGGATATTTTTAAATTATCCAAATTGAACTCTTTCTCCCAATTAATTTGTAATTTTGTCATACTATTAGAGAATATAGTGACGGGATATTAGTTTTTAGGATGGATGACTGGGTGGATGATCAGGTACTAGGCACATCTGAGAAGATTATTTCTCTTTAAAAATAAATCTAGTAAGACTCTACTACTTCAAGCTCATTGTTGTATTACTGAACTTTTTTTGCGTGTTCACTTGTTCCGTTTGTGCTTAAATAGAATCTTCCTGGTTTGATGGGACAGGACCCCATGGGATCAGCCTGGCTCATGTGCCTAACACTGGGCCAATGAGAGTGCCTTGAAAGGATCAGAGAATTATGATTGGTTCACCCAGTCATGTACCCAGTGGAGCCAGGGGGTATGGCTATGGAGCTGGGTGACTGATTGGTCCAGCTTCTGGTCATGTGTTCAGCTTGGCTAATAGGCGTGGCCAAGTGAATTGGCTCAGCATGAGTCTCCAGGATGGGAGTCAGTGCATGTTTCTTTCTTTCTTTTTTTTTTTTTAATTTATTGGGGTGACAATTGTTAGTAAAATTACATAGATTTCAGGTGTACAATTCTGTATTACAGCATCTATAAATCCCATTGTGTGTTCACCACCCGGAGTCAGTTCTCCTTCCATCACCATATATTGGATCCCCTTTACCCTCATCTCCCACCCCCATTCCCCCAGTGCATGTTTCTAAAGGAAAGATCCCTTAATATCACGTTACTCATCACTGCTCCAAAATTATGGTAGTTATTAGGGTCTCTAATAAATTGTGTCATTTAATGCATTAATAAGGGAACTCTAATGTTACTGTAATGGTTTCTTTTTAAGTATTTTGATAACTGTATTTCAATATAATTGGCTTCCTTTGTAATCGTGTGCATTTTATGTTATGCATTTACAAACAGAGTTCTGAGAAGGGGTCCCCAGGCTTCACCAGATCGTCAAAAGATTCTAAGGGACAAAAAGCATTAAGAATCTCTGTGGGATGCCCCTGGAGGACAGCTCATCCTCTTTTCCTCTGTATCCTCTGCCTTAAGCAGAGAAATTAAAACAAAAACTTTAAATGTTTGAGCCATACTTTGAGTTCATTTTTTTATGTATGTATTTTTGGGTCTATTTTTTAAATGTATGTCAAGATTACCTTGACTCAAAAGCCAATATGAAAATAGTAGAGAATTCCAACTCTACGGTCTAAGCCACTTCAAGTGAAGAAAATGGAGAATGCAGCATGTCCTGAGATGGCCAGTAATCCACATAAATGTGGATCAGCCCAGTGGGCAGGTTGGAGACCTCTTGCACACCTTCATCCAGTCTCCAGAACTTACTTTGCCTTCTCCATCTGTATTTATTACAATTCTTTTTTTTCAATTACAGTTGACATACAATATTAGTTTCAGGTGTACAACATAGTGATTAGGCATTTCTTTTTAAAACCCCTTTATAGTGTCCTCATGCCATTTTCCTATGGCATGTTTGAAAATCCACTCACTAAAGAGAGGACATGTGAGCAGAGGCCTGGAGGAGATCGGAGAGGGAGCCATGGGAGATATTTAGGGGTAAAGTCTCCCAGGCAAAGATCACAGCAAATGATCTCTACATGCTCAGAGAACACACTTTCATGCTCTCTTGTGAGACCTAAATAAATAATGGCATATACTATGGTTTTTCCTGACCTTGACTAACATTTTTGTTTTTCATTGGGGAATACTGGGGAACTGTGTGTTTTTCCAGGACCCATCAGCTCCATGTCAAGTCATTGTTTTCAATCTAGTTGTGGAGGGTGCAGTTCACTGGCCTATGTGGGAATCGAACCGGCAACCTTGGTGTTATGAGCACTGCACTCTAACCACTGAGACAAGCAGCCACCCACTGGTGGCTGTGGGAATCAAACTGGCGACATTGGTGTTATGAGCACTGCACTCCAACCACTAAGCCAACCGGCCATCCCCTTGACTAACATTTTAAAGTGGGCAGCTTGACCTTGATGTCCTGTGGGTGCCTCACTATAACCTGCCCCAAAGCACACATATTCTTGCACTCCAGTCTTGGTCCTTCACATCACTTCAGGCTCCTCAGTTGTCTATCATAATTTGAGGTTACATTAGATTCCTCCTTCTCTATTACACTGAGGCTTCATGGTGGATTAAAGATGCCCCCAAATACTTCATTACTCTTTCCACTGAGAGGTGGAATTTATTTCCCCTCCCCGTGACTCTGGGAAGACCCTGATTAATTATCCAATAAAACATGGCGAAGTGACGATGTGTGACTTCTGAAGCTACCTCGTAAGAAGCTTTGCAGATTCTGCCTATGTCCCTTGCAATGCTCTATCCTGTGATTCCCTCTTGGAATCCAGCCACTATGCTGAGGGGAGCCCAAACCATGTGAAGGGGCCCAATGTGATCCTCTAGCCAACAGTCCCAGCTGAGCTCACAGCTGGCATCCAGCATCTACTGCCAGTTTGTGAGTGTGCTATACTGGACATTGAGTTTTCAGAGGACTCTGGCCCCCACTGCCTCTGAAACTGCATGAGGAAACCTAAGTGAGAAAACCCAGCTGATCCCAATTAACTCATAGAATGGTGAGAAATAAAAGAAGTCATTATTTTAAACTCCTGTGACTGGGATATTTGGTGCACAGCACTGGAAGCGTGAAACTGGCTTGTGAATTTTCACATCCTAAACGTCTCTCCCTCTTGCTCTTTTTCTTTCCACCACAAGGGTCTTAAGTTCAGTCCCTCATCATTGTTTTTAAAAATATTTTAAAACGTTTTTCAACAGGTAATACATTCCCATTGTTTGAAATTCATAAGGCACAATTGGGTATCTGCTGAGATCTCCGCCTCTCCCTTGATTCCCACCACTTTCCCTCCTTATCAGCAACTACTATTTTTAGTTTCTTGTGTGCCTTTTGGAGATATTTTATGCATTCATAAGTAACTATGTATATTTTTCACTCTTTTGCACAAGTGGTGGCTACCACACATTGAATTATATCTTGCTTTTATTCATTAAACAATATTCTGGAATTCTGGAAATCTTTCTATACAAGCAAATAAAGACTTTCTGTATTATTTTCCACAGCTTTATTATTAGCCACACTCAGCTATTTAAAGGGAGACCCAATTAGAGTATAGAGACTTTCTGGGGCCAACAAAATGACTTTCAAGTTAAGAACCTCAGTAGATAAGCTGGGATAGAGTGTCTCTGTTGAGAACCACAGAAGAAATAGCTCATGAAAGAACAAAAACATAAAGAGATGAGGATCTTGATGGAAAAGAAAAGACCTAGAAGAAAAGAAGAAAAGAAGAAAAGAAGAAAAGACCTAGAAGAAAAGACCTAGAAGACATCATGGGCAAATAATGTGGACTCTAGACAGAGAAACAGGAAGAGGGAGAAGCTAATGATGAAGGCAATTGCTGAGGAAATATAGACAGGGCTCAATGAGTTCCTGGAAGAAGAAATATATTAAACTATTTGGTCACAAATGTGTGCATGTGTTTTATGAGTGTGTGAAGGTAAGTATTGCATCAGTGACGTCAACCTTGTTAATTATTGCTTCATGGTCAATCACTTATCTGCTTCACCAGCCATTTTTCTGATGTTAAATATGTTAATATTTTCCCCGAATGACTATAGATTTACCCATATTCCTGGTATTTCAACCAGTTTTCAGTTGGGCTATTTCTGGAGGTTCATGGCAATTTAAAGTAGTGGTAGATTTTAACTTCCATCAACATGAAACATCCCTCTGCAGAATAGATAGGGTTATAGGGGTCAACTAGTCTGAAACCTTGTAAAGCTCTTATTACCCAAGACAAGTGCCTTTCCAGGAAATCTGCCCCTCGACAAGTCTCCATCAATGTGTCTCCCTCACCAACCCGTGACATAGAGCTTTACAATTTTAAAAGAATCCTCGCAAAACCAATGGGCATGGAACAGTGACTTGCATTTAAATCCACATTTCCTTAATCATCTAGTTTCCATCTACATATCTACTGCAAGGCCATGTTTGAATAATTTCTTCTAAGCATTTTGGGTTGTTTTACTTTTACTTTTGGCAGCTAATTTCAGACCATTTGCTTACCACATGATCATTCTGTGTTAGTCCATCCAAATTTATTGGGCACCCTCTCTGCTCTGGATTCTGTGGGGCAGACCCAGCCTGGCAGCAAAGAACAGCTCCCTTGTTCTCTGACCTCATGGGAGACAAATGCTGGGGAGCTCAGCACAGATGGGGACAAACACCAGACTTGCTGGTGGAGGTGACCCCACCAGAGTGGAGTGTTTCCGAGGACAGGCTGCAGGGTGACTGGAATCTCGTGACCTCCCAGAGAAAGGCTCCTGTTGAGAAGTGGCCAGGTGTAGAATCCTCAAATTTGGATTCTTGGTCAGGCAGCTTTCCACTTGGGATGGCTGGATGTGTAAGGGTGACCCCTCCTTACTCGCTCTTAGCCCAGTAAAGTGGGCTTTCGGTTTGTGCAGCAGCCATACGCCACCATCGAATTTCAAGACCTGACAATTTAGTTCGCAAACTCATCCTAGAAAAAGTGCTACGTACCTCATTGCTGAATATCACTATGGTCACCTTTGAAGTACTTCCCTTGGGAAGCTATGCACCTATGCCAGCATGGAGTCCACTCAAAAAAGCAATTTTGGAACTTTTTTCTGGAATGGCCATCAGAGTATTACCCTTGATGTCCTGAATGTCATCAAAATGTCTTCCTTTCACTATTTCCTTTATCTTCAGGTAAAGAAAGAAGTCATTGAGGGCCAGATCAGGTGAGTAGGGAGGGTGTTCCAATAGTTATTTGATTACTGGCTAAAAACTCCCTCACAGACAGTGCCGTGTGAGCGGTCAACTGTTTGTCCAGTTGGTACAAATTCATAATGAATAATCCCTCTGATATCAAAAAAGGTTAGCAACATCGTTGCAACAAGTTCACAATTGTCAGATCTCGTATCTACATCTAGAGGGCTTCCATATATTCCATGCCACCTCTAAGAACACCTGGGCATGGCTCTGAGTTGGAGCGAGGCTTCATTTTTTTCCTCTTTATAGATCCTAGTTCCAGCCTGGACGTGGTCACGCACTTGGCGTCCCTGAAGAATTCTTCACAGGATGACTGCTTCATTCCCATCCCCTGAAGGAGTGAGATTAACATCTTATGTGTCAACATCTCTCCTCTGGAAGTCAGGAGATTGGTATTGGCCTGTGCAAGAGGAAATGGGACCTAAACATCCTTCACCTATGGGGAGGACTGAGGAACAGAGAGGTGGGCCTAACTGCTCTTAGGCCACACAGCATGTGAAGAACTCACTATGACTAGTAGGTCCTCAATCTTGTCCAAACTCCTCTGATTCTTCCCCAGACCTGCTCCTCTCTATTTCCCCCACCATCCCTCCGGTGCTCAAGTAAAAGATAAATTTAAAAAGGCTGTTCTCCAACATTTCTTCATTGACCAAAGAATGGCTATTATGTACCAGGAACTGTCTGGTGGTCGAGAAAACCGCTACCTTTATGAGCTGACATTTTTGTGTGTGTGCTTGGGGATGGGGATGTGTAGATTTATTAGAAACATCTCTTAAAACTAAGTAGTTTTTATGCCAGATGTTATCAGTCAGGATGGACTAGGTTCTACTGAAGTAACAAACAAGCCCCCACTCTCAGTGGCTTTGGTTTGTTTACAATTGACTTCCTCTTCACACTGAGGTTGGCAGTTGAATGGGTGGGGAAGGGGTTGCTGTTCATCTCATCATAACCACTCTGCATGGAGAAGCCACCATTTTGAATGTTGTTTGTCACCAGACTCCCACCAGAGCCTCCTTGTCTCAATTCCCTCTTCACCCCCTGCAGCAGGTATCACCTAGTCTGGATGAGTCTCTCTCCATGAGATCAGGAACCACCCACCTCAGCTGCTTGAGGGAGCAGGTGACACATTCAAGTATGGGCAGCTGAGATGATGATAGTCTCCATGGGAATTCAGATTCCGTGGGAATTCCACTGTGAGAACTTGAAGGTCAAAAAGGAGCATGGTGGGGTGGGGCCGTGAAGAAGATGAAGTTCTGATGGGGTGGGGGTGGGGGGCAAGAGGACAGGTTATAAAAATAGGTTATAAAACTTGAAAGAGAAAGAAGGATCCTAATACTCAGAAGCTGATCCACTATTTTAGACCTCTTACAAGACTGAGTATGAAGAGTATGAATAATTCTTGGGTAATGTCAGATATACAAGGCACATTGTTCAATGGCCAATTGGCAAAGTTCATTCATTTATCATGTAAATTTGCATTTTTATGTTCAGGGTGTTTATAGGGGGGGAAATGCAGCATTTTTGTTGTTGTTATTGTTCTCTTATCAAGACCCTAGCATTTAAGCTACGCCTGGAGCAGTCCAAATGGGTTTTAGGTCTACAAAATGGAATTATGGCAAGAAACGTCAACCTTGAGGTGTGACAACAGGTTCCTGAAAACCAATTTGAAGCAGGAACTACATGACACCCTTGTGCTTTCTCCGTGTGTTGCCAGAGCTGCAGCTTAATGGAACAGGTACCGTGAATATGACTAATTGTACTCATGTTTGAAGAGGAATGAAAGTTTATGCAAAAAGGATTAACACAGCAGGCCTGAGGCTGTACATTTTATTCATTAATTCATTAATTCATTCAGCTAAGACAGCAGACAACTTATTGTATGAGTTACATTCAGCCACAACTGAGAACAGAACTTGTCCAGAATGTCATAGATCCAGAGAAAAGGACTGTTTTTGTATGAGCAAGGTGAATCTCTCAAAAGGTGGTCATGGGGAACAGATGGCAATGTATGTTCTAGATCCACTGAGTTCTAGACAGCAGGCATGCAGCCCAACAATTTGTACCAGTGTCCCCAGCCCCTGGCTTTCCTCATTTCTGCTCCTGTGGCTTCCATAGGTGCACAAACTAGCAGTTTACTTGGACCTCTGCCTCATCTTTCTTCTTTTGTGCTTCAGCCTGTGCATTCACTTCTTCCTCCACTTGGCTCTCATGGTGCAGAGGTTTCTAAGATGACACTAAGGTTGAGAGCTGAGGCTTCACACTTTAGGTCCTGTGTGCAAGGTGGGCCCTGGCTGGCATCTGGGAATTTGGCTTTTAGAGTGTTGTCTGTACCCTAACTGATGTCTCATTGTGCCTAGACTGCTTGTGCAAACAACATGATTTACACTGAGCACCTGCTTTCTGGGAGTCTGGACTTTGGTACATACTGGGCTGACAGTGCCTGCTTGCCTAGTCCCCAGTGCCTTGTGCGATCCCCTCAGGTGAGCGAGCAATGGAATCCTGCACATGGATCCCCGCAGACTTCATCTGTCCTTTCCCTTATGAACCAACTGTTTATCCTTCATACATCACTGCAATAAATCTTATCAACTATATGCTGAGTCCCAGGAAATCTGGAAAATCTCCAGATGTGGGGGTGGTTTTCTGAGACCCCAATTGTTCCACTACTAGTTGTATCAAAAATAAGTTTCGGATTTTTTTTTTTTTAAGATTTTATTGGGGAAGAGGAACAGGACTTTATTGGGGAACACTGTGTACTTCCAGGACTTTTTTCCAAGTCAAGTTGTTGTCCTTTCAATCTTAGTTGTGGATGGTGCCATTCAGCTTCAAGTGGTTGCCCTTTCAGTCTTAGTTGTGGAGAGCGCAGCTCAGCTCCAGGTCCAGTTGCCGTTACTAGTTGCAGGGGGCGCAGTCCACCATCCCTTGTGGGAGTCGAACCGGCAACCTTGTGGTTGAGAGCCCACGGGCCCATGTGGGAATCGAACCGGCAGCCTTCGGAGTTAGGAGCATGGAGCTCTAACCGCCTGAGCCACCGGGCCGGCCCAGTTTAGGATTTTTTTGATATCTGTATTTAAAAAAAGGGGAGGGGGATGGATTTTAGTTTTCTGTTAATAGCAGCCCCTCAGTCACATGTAATGAGTATGGTATCTGTTTAGGGTCTTTTTTTTTCAAGTAAGCCACAAATTGAAGTGAAACCAACAAAAAGGAAATTGATATATAAACAACAATTTTGATTACTCTTTTAAAAATATTAAAAGTTACAGATATAGTGTTCTCAAACTATGCAAATGTCAGCACGACCAACTGGACTCTGAAGATGGGCCCAACACCTGCTTTCAGGTGGTTCTTACACACGTTTTCATTTAAAATCACTGGTCAAATGATATGAAAATCATTTGACGTGGAAATATCTCAGGTTTCTGATTTGTGAATGGGAAGAATTCCTCTCAAAGCAGGGCCTGATTCACTCACTGCACATGTAGATACTGTCCTTCTATTTCCTGCACACGTATCCTTCTCCCTGTGTGTGATTCCCGCTGAGCGTTGTCTCCAGCACATAAAAACCAAGCCCCTGTGTAAAGCCCCCCATTTTGGAGAGAAGGGACATAAGGACACTGTGGTATTGCACACACCTTCCGTCCCTGAGCCTCTAGTAGTGCTTTCACTGAATGAGACTACTTTCAGAACTTGCTGAATAGAACTTGCTCTCAGATGTCTGGTCAACAAGAATTATCAAACAACATTCACATTGCTGAAATCGGTTTGGCAGGTCCTTCCTCCGAGGCTCCAGCATCTTCTGAAAGCTGCACCACAATGTTGGTCCCAGCAGCAGGACCAACTGTCTCCCCAGGAAGCAACGTCCCCACCTGCTCTGCTCAGGCCACCCATCTCAACTTCATGGTCACACATGAATCACGAGGGCTGTTTCCTAAAGAGTTTTATAAAAGGTATCAGGTAACTGCCAAAGGGACCTTAGGGAAATACATTCGGTACTTGGTGGTTATGCAAATTCACGAACCCATCTTGCCCCTTCAGAGGGAACCTGACCAGTAATCCCAGGATACCAGCCTCTCTCCAGGCCCCGAGAGATTTTCTGAGGATAAAAATTCTGGAAAATCAAGTCTTAAAAGAATAACCCATGCCCTTCCATTCCAAGGACTTCTAGAAGCCAAGGGACCTTTCTGCCCTACTGGAACCAACTCTAACTGGTCCAAAATAAGAGTCTGACATCTTTTCTTCTCACTCTTGCTGTTTTAATTGTCAGTTTACTGACAATGCTCAATCAAAGAAGGAAAATTACACAAATCAGTTAGAGATGTCATCATGTACTGTGGTTTTCCTCACCTATAGGTACACATTTGAAAGTTGTTACTCAAATAAGAAGTGTACCACTAGGGAAAGAAATATTACAGAAGGCTTAAAATGGAAAGCAGCTGTCTCGGCCCCACCCTACCTTACAGTCACACATCCCACCAACCACTTTTAATCATTTCTATTCCAGTTCCACTTGAAGCTACCTCTAAAATTCGGATCTTTCATGGCCTATAGCGTT
Organism: Rhinolophus ferrumequinum; assembly: GCF_004115265.2. Taxonomy (NCBI): domain Eukaryota; kingdom Metazoa; phylum Chordata; class Mammalia; order Chiroptera; family Rhinolophidae; genus Rhinolophus; species Rhinolophus ferrumequinum. Next base: position 50,787,047 of record NC_046298.1, on the reverse strand, counting down.
TACTGACTTCCTTCTATGATAAGGAATTAAGATTTGACCCCCATCTCTGCTCCTCTATTTGCTTCCAGCTTTTGTCATATTACTGTTTGGAGCTCTAATTTTTGTCTCCTACATAACCTAACACATTATGTTGAAAAACTCACTTCCTAAAATGAGGATACAGGGATAATTCCCCCTCAGCCATTCTGCCATTATGAAATCCTGTTACAGCTCTGGATTTCTTCCTAAAATTAAAAAAACCAATACCCACCGTTTATATCATATCTATGGAAATAGGGTTCAGTAAAGGGCCAAGCAAAACAATCGGATTATATTTATCCCTATTTTATTCCAATCTTATGAGTCCTCTGCCTCTTCTAGGAAAAAAAAAAATAACTCAGAGTCAAATGAATACTCCTTTCTAAAGTTTGGTTCACATTTGGACTATAGTTGTCCTGTACGATATTTATATTTTCTTGAAGAATTTGTTTACCCTGAAGTCTGATTACTTTCCTTTTCCTTTTTTAAGTTAGAAAGCACATGGGAGTCTCCATAGATGGATGGGGCTGGCTTAATGGCACGCTTCATTTTAGGGGGAAAAGGGCAAGAACTAGGTGGTAGGATAAAGGTTCTTAAAATGCAAATATAACGCAGTCCTTTTTCTGGGGGCATAATACACCAGATTTCCTAGTTCCCAGACTAATTTTTTTTTTTTTTTAGTACCTAACTCATTCCCTATTTTATTTCGCACACCCACAGCCAGATATTTAATTCAAGACAAGACAAAAAAAAGATGGAGGACATTTGCAGTTTCATGAACAGACTTTCAATTAACCCTCCCTGTGCCACATATCAGTCTGTAATGCTGCCAGGGGCTGTGACATCCAATGCTGCAGCCTTCTTCTCATGTTCCTGGCTTCAGTCTTTCCTACTCTGCATCTCCAGGTGACACTCTCCCACTTGCTTTCACCTTGCTCAAATTTGCAGTAATGGCCTCTCCCATTTTCTTCACCATTGTTGATGTACACTTTCGCCTTTTTTACTGAACATTCTACTGAGCTGACCTTCTTAACCCAACATCTGTGCACATGTTGTTATGTGGTTGTAACGTTTTGTGCATATACGACTGTGGGGCCTGTTCACTTGATCTGATATTTTCCATATTGCTATGCACCCAGTTCTAAATACAGTCAACCCGCTGAGCAACAAAATTAGAGCGAGCATAAGAGAGTTCCTAAAATACTCAATCTACTTTTTTTTTTAAATCTACTTTTAATTCCAATAAAACCATTTCAGAAGATTTCCCACCTCAGTCCTCCTTCGTGTTCTTAATTGCTGGTTTATATTGAACATGCCTGGCTTCATATTTCATCACGACACCAATTTCCTCATGCAATAGTTTCTTCTTAGGTTGAGTGCTCAAGTCTCTGTATCAAGAATATCTTCCAGTCTCTCATAATTTTCAGGAATGTGTTACAAGGATAACATCTGCTTAAGTTTAGGTGGTTGTTTTCAACCACCTAAATGATAATAAAATGATAATCTGGTGGGTACAGCTCCATTCTGAACTTCCTAACTATTGCTAAGAGCTCTGACTGAAAGTTTTCCATCAGTGGTCATGTTCATACCTTCTCATCTAAATGCAGAAGTAAACACATTTTAGTGCACTACAAATAACATGTGCTGGTTTTAGAAATGACAAGCTCCTGGGTTTGCCTGTTAAGAGATTCTGACGTAGTAGCTCAGAGTAAGCCTGGTAAAGTGCAGTTTCAATACACACTCCAAGTGATTCTGATGCACATGGATGTCTGATGTCTAGAACAAAATTTCTGACAGTCAGCTTTCCCATCTTATTTATTTATACGGCTTCTCTCCCATGAGTTTTCTCATGTCGAATAAAGGATTTATTATAACTGAAAGCTTCCCCATGTTTGTTACATTTATAGGGTTTCTCTCCAGTATGAATTCTGATACAAAGTAAGGCCACTCTGTCAGCTAAAGGCCTTTTCACAATTACACTCATAGGGTTTCTCACCATGTGTGTTCTCTCGTGTTATCTAAGAGCTGACCAATCATTGAAAGCTTTCCCAGTCAATACATTCATAGAGCTTTTCTCCAGTATGTGTTCTCTGATGTTCAATAAAGTGGGATCTCTGACTGAAGGCTTTAGTTCCCATTTATAGTGCTTCTCTCCAGTGTGTGTCCTCTGAGTAATGAGGAGAGATCTCCATTTGAAAGATTTTCCACAATGACTGCAGTATTTCTTCTCCTCGGTATGGGTTCACTGATGCACAAGCTATGATTGTTGCCAAAAAGATTTCCCATAGTTGTTACATTCATAGGGTTTCTCTTGAGTGTGAATCCTGTTATGTGCAACAAAGCCAGAATTATGGCTGAAGGACTTTTTCCACAATGTGCAAACTCATAACGTTTTTCTCCAGTATAAATTATCTGAAACCTACTAAGCTGACTCTGCTGATAAAGGCTGTGTAATAATGATTACTTTCATAGGGTTTCTTGATAGTGTGTATCCTGCCCTATTTTCTAAGAGCTGACTGAACACTGAAAACTTTCCTACAGTCAATAACATTTATAGTGTTTTTTGCAGTGTGTTTTCTCTGATGTATAATGAGAACAGATTTATGCCTGAAACCTTTTCCACAATGATTGCATTCATAAGGTTTCACTCCAGTATGGGTTCACTGATGCACAACAAGCTGTGATCACTGTCGAAAAGATTTCCCACAGTTGTTACATTTATAGGGTTTCTCTCCAGTGCGTATTGTCTTGTGTGTTCTAAGAGATGACCGACTACTGAAGATTTTCCCACAGTCAATACATTCATAGGGCTTTTCTCCAGTATGTGTTCTCTGGTGTTCAATAAGGCTTGACTTTCGACAGAAGGCTTTAACACACATCACATTGATAGGGCTTCTCTCCAGTGTGTATCCTCTGATGAATAATGAGAAGACATTGCCATTTGAAAAATTTTCCACAATGACTACATTCATAAGTTTTCTTCACAGTATGGGTTCACTCATGCACAACAAACTGTGATTGCTGGTGAAAAAGACTTCTGACAATCGTTACATTCATAGGGTTTCTCTTTAGTGTGTGTTCTCCTGTATTTTCTAAGAGATGATTGATAACAGAAGGCTTTCCCACAGTCAATGCATGTATAGGGTTTTTCTCTGGTATGTGTTCTCTTGTGGTTTTGTAAGATATGATCAACTACTGAAGGCTTTTCCACAGTCAATACAGTCATAGGGCTTTTCTCCAGTATGTGTTCTCTGATGTTCAATAAGGTGTGACTTCTGTTTGAAGGCTTTAGCACACATGTCACACTGATAGGGCTCCTCTGATGAATTTCGAGGAGAGACCTCCATTTGAAAGATTTTCCACTATGACTGCATTTATAAATTTTCTTTTCCCCAGTATGGGTTCACTGATGCACAATAAGTTGTGATCGCAGCTGAAAAGATTTCCCACCGTCATTACCTTCCCAGGGTTTCTGGCCAGTGTGTATTCTCTGGTGTGAAAGAAGGTGAAAGCTCCCAATAATGGCCTTATCACAGTGATTGCATTTATAAAGCTTCTCTCCAGTGAGTGTTCTCTGGTGTATGACAAGCTCAGAGCAACAGCTGAAAGATTTCCCCCACAGATTACATGCGTATGGCTTATTTCAGGTCTGAATGATGTCAGTCAGTAAAAGATGAGGCCACACAGAAGGTATCACAGTCCTGCTGACATCCAGGATCACTTGCAATTATTTCAGATTTTATGAAGCATCTATTACACTCATTCTGACTTTCTCCAGAATGCACTGGATCTTGTTCATTCAGAGACATGATTAATGATGCTTCCATAGTCCTTACCATCATTGCTCTTCTCTGCTGAAAGAATTCTGTTATGAAAATGAAGACAGGTGCTATAGTTTAAAGAGTCATACCTGACAATATATTCAGAAGGCTTTTTATTTTCTGTTTCAACATGTGCAAGTTTATTCAAGCAAATGCTTTGAGAGAAGGCTCTGGCACTTTGATGATTTTTGCAGAGCTTCATATTGGCCCAGCCTTTCTGATGATTGATGGAAACTGAATTCTGTTTTAATTTTTTAACCTGCAAGTCAAGCTTGTGGAAATTTGTTGTGGGTAATGTAAGAAGGTTTATATTCACATAATTTCCCCCAAGGTCATACTCACAATGTTCTCCTTGAGCAAAGAGTCTCTCCTCCAACGTAAGTACCGTTTGACTCAAAGATTGCTTCTGGTGGTGCTCCCCTGGCTGGTTCCTCCAATTCTGTAATTCTCCTACTGACATTGACCAGGGGCCCTCCTCCTGTACACAGCATTTCATTTCAATGTGGAGAGATGGTTTTTCCACAGTAATATCCTCTTCAGAAGCTGACTCTTTCTTTTCAAGTATAGTCTTCCAGTCTTAAAGAAATCCAAAATGGCTGAATTACTGGAGAAACATTATGGGGGAGAGGGGATGAAAGAGACCACCAAATATGAGAGGCGTCTAATCCACGGACTGAAATTTCATGCAGGATGTAAAAGGGTGGGATGGATCAGCAAATAGGAAACCAGTGATAAGGTATAAAAATAGAAGCAAAGATAATGAAGAGATGATCCAGGAGAACTGGTCCCCAAAGAAGGAGCAGAGGAATAAGAATAAATAGAAGAGCATGAAGATTAAAGGAGAAATCCACTGAAAGCTTTGAGTCTGAAGGTATACAGCGCTCAATAACCACAAAAGACACCTATGTCATATTGCTGGGACCTGTGAATATGGTACCATATTTGGAAAAAGCATCTTTGCAGATCTGTTAAGGAGGTTGAGATAGGGAGATTGTATGGGTGGGCCCTAAATGTCACCAACACTGTACTTATAAGAGGGAAGCAGAGGAAGAGTTAATACACAGAGATAAGGTAAGTTGAACACAGAGCAAAGAGATTTGAAGATGTTGGACGCAAAAGACTGAAGTGATGTGGGCACAAACCAAGGAATGCCACAGCCACCAGAAGCTGGAAGAGACAAGCAACATATTTCCTCTTGAGCCAACTGAGAGAACATGGCTCTGCTGATACCTTGATTTCAGTCCAACGATATTGATATTTCAGGTTTCTGGCCTCCAGAAGTGTGGGAGAATAAATTTGTGTTGCTTTAAGCCACAGGACCCATACAAAATCTTAACTGGTGCCTCAGCCTATATTATTGACCCAGAATCTTAGTCTATTTTCTGATTCTGGATCTTGAAACAGGATCCCAAACAACAGCAATGATTTAATATTCATAACACACCATTTATACCACTTCTTCAGGCTGCCTACAGAGGAAAAAAGTCTCTTTAACCACTCCAGAATTGATGCTACAGACTTTCCAGAGAACCACTGTGGTCCCTGAAGCAGTGTGGTTGGCCAGTCTGAGCTGCAACTAGACTTCCTCAGCTGGTGACTTCTGAGGCTCATCTTCCTCAGTGGTAAGCCAAGAATAAGAATGCTTAGCTTATAAGGTTTACTTTGAGGCATAAATGAGTCAATACATGAGGCTCACACAGTGTCTGGCACAAGATGCACTGTTAGTATACAGTATTGCCAATATCATCACCCTTGTCCTGATGGGGATTCCTCCCTGTGTTGAAGATATTGGGCCTCTAATGATGGCTACAAGCCCCCAACTCAGGAGCCTCACTGGGGTCCTCCAAAATTTCCTTTGCTGGTCTCTCTGCCCATTTCATTCATGTAGTCACCCACATCTAGTACTACAAAGGCCTCTGCTCAAGTCCCTATGCTTCAATATCCATGCCCACCAAGGAGACAAAAACCCTCTATCACTTAGCAAAGTATTCATTATACTCTCTGGCCTTCCCTTGACTTCAAGGAGGACGCTTCCCTCATGTCAAACAAACACCCTCTTTGGCAACGTCCTTATCTATACCCAACAAACCCCACAACCAACACAGTCTCCTTCCCAAGACTCTGCTGGTTCCTTGTGGTGTTGCCTTGGAATCCCTGATGATGGGGATGAGAACTTTTTCAAATGAAACAATGATCCAATAAAGGGGAGTGAAAGGATTATTTGGGGACAAGAAGAAAAAAACAAATCACTGGGTGGGTAAGATGCACCTGGCTGTTGGAAACTGGGTAAAAGAGGTTAAACATTTTACACCAATGTCTCTCTCAGGATCAGGTAAAGAGGAACACAAATTGTGCACGTCAGCCAAAAAGTTACCTCTATGACAGACAGAAGGAAGACACTGCTAGTAAACTGAATTCAGAATGTCATTTGAGGACCAAGGATGAGTAAAAATAGGTGAGACTTCAGAGGAAGAAATAACAAATGCTATAGGCTAGAGATTACCGGGTAAGAAGGAGCAGAAACACACATGATAAATTCAATGACTCCAGGTGGTGTGAAGCACATTATCACAACTATAAAACATTCTAGAAAAGGCAAACTACAGAGACAGGAAAATAATCAGTGGTTACCAGAAGTGAAGATGGAGGGAGTGATAAATAGGTGAAGCTCAGAGGATTTTTAGGGCAGTGAAACTACTTTGTATGACACTGTAATTGTGGACACATGTCATTACACATTTATCCAAACCCATAAAATGAAATTACACCACCAAGAGTGACCATGTTAACTATTGATCTCTATCGATAATGTATTAATCACTACAGGTTCATCAACTGTTAACAAATGTACTGCAGAATGCATGATCTTATGGGGGAAATTGTGAGTGTGGGGGTGAGTGGTATGTGGGAACTCTGTACTGTGTGTTCAACTTTGTGTAAACATAAAACTGCTTTAAAAATAAAGTCTAGAGTGAAAAAAATCAAAGGGATTAAGAAGTACAAATTTCCAGTTATAAAAATATTCACGGGCATACAAAGCATAGGGAATACAGTCAGTAATATTGTAATAACTGTGTATGGTGCCAGGTGGGTACTAGACTAATCAGGAGATCACTTCGTAAGTTATATAAATGTCTAACCACTATGATGTATACCTGAAACTAATATAATATTGAATGTCAACTATAATGGAAAAATAAATTTAAAAAATTATTCTATGCATAAATCATAAAAAGTCTATTAATTAAAACAACAAAAAGACATCAGAAGCAGACAGTCGAGGTGATGAACATGTTCTAAAATTGATTCTGGTAATGTGACTATGCTAAAAGCCTTTGCGTACGTTAAATTACTGTATCTTGATACAGTAATCTGTATCAAGGTAATCTGTATCAAGGGTAATCTGTATCTTGATACAGCTGTTTAAAAAAAGAATTCAAATGAGAATGACACACTGGGAGGCATAAGGAGGTGGGTCTACAGGATGACAAGACCTGGGGAAGCAGATCCAGTGTTGGCAACGTAGGAGGAATCCTTCTGGAAGGAACGGGTCACTGCCATTTCCCAGGATGCACAAGTTCTCACCACAGTGCGGGGTCATTTAGAAGTCATGGGAACATCCCACACGGAAGGAGTGGACACCCAACTGCAAGGCAAAGAGCAGTCCTGAAGGGGAGGCTTGAGGAGCTGCTGCCCCAAGTGGAAGGCATGACGAGGGGCTCATGGAAAAGAGGGGCCATGAGGACCTGGGAATAAGACAAGGTGGCTGAGGGGTGAAGACCAAAGGGAAGATGGGAGCAGAAGTGAATCCCTGCCTGAGAAGTGTGCAGACAACAGCGGCATATGTTCTCCATGGGCTGGGCATGTGCATAAGGAAGTGGTTGCCTTGTTGGACATCAGGCAGCAAAGGAGAATACAGAGGGAGCTCCCTGCGAAGGCCTTGCTCCACCTCTGATCTGGGACCTCTCTGCCCACGTTAACCAATGACTCACCTAGGGGAAGAGGTTCCTTTTCCGCCCTCCATGGTCCTTCATACAGCTCCAGCCAGGAGATCACATCTGGTTTGGAAAGCAGAAGCCCTGGTCAATGGGACTTGGTCATCTGCTTGGAGACAAAGAGAACCGTGTCCTCAGGACCAGCCCTTGGCCCCTGGGGACAGACATGGATGGACTAAGAGAGGTCTGGAGCCATTCTGAGAAAATAAGTCACAAACCTGCAGTGCAGGTTGAGAGAGCAGAAATACCTGGGATATGCATCTCAAGGGGACCCACTTTAGGAATGCTTCAGCCCAGCCCTAGCAACCCTTGTGAAGACTCACAGCTCTGAGTCCCAGAGGCAGAAAGCCTCTGTGATGGGCAGAGCCTGCCTTACCCAGGGAGAGCAGGTGGTCACAGGTCTCCAGAGTGATGGTGATGTACAATGTCCTCTGGGCTGGGTCCAGCTGTCCCCACTCCTCCCGCGTGAAGGTCACAACCACGTCCTTGAAGCTCACAGGTGGCTGAAACATCATCCGAGTCACCATGGGGCATTGCCTCCGCGATGTGCAGGTTGGGGGATGACAGGACAAACACATGGGAGGGAGATGGCGTAGTCTGGAGACAACATCCATGAGCATCCACGGGGTTCTCGCCATGGGCAGTGCTTTGATCAGACATCCACCCAGTGCCATGGCAATTTCACTTCTAAATGACTGGTCTATTATGGGTCACACCAGTGATCTCAATTTTCTGTCCTGGGAAACAACGGGAACCCCACTCAGATAACCTCCCCCCATCCCACTTCTCTACAAAATCAGACTTGAAACCAGTCAAAGAAGATGTTCTAAATCAGAGATGAGCGAACGACAGCCTGAGAGACAAATCAGGTGTCTTTAGAAGGCTAATGCCATGAGCTGAAGTGTTTCCCCCCAATTCACATGTTGGAACCCTACCCCCTCAATGTGACTGTATTTGGGGACAGGGCCCTTACGAAAGTAATGTTAATGGGGGTCATAAGGGCACGGCTCTAATGTGGTGGGACTGGTGTCCCTATAATCTGAGGAGACAACAGAGGCCTCCTTCCCCAGCATGTGAGGCCACAGAGAAGGCACCATGGGCAAGCCAGGAAGGGAGTCCTCACCAGAAACCAGCCCTCCAGGCACCCGGACCTGAGACTTTCAGTTGCCAGAACTGTGAGGAAATGGTGTTGTTTAAGCCACACATCCTGTGATATTCAGTTACAGCAGCCCGAGCAGACTAATACACCCAACAATGGATTTTATATTTTTAAGGGGCCATGTACAAGAAGATGAGACAGAAACTATATCTGGCCTGCAGAGACTAAGACAGTTTCCACCTGGTCCTTCCCAGACAACCGTGGTAGAGCCTACTCTCAAGAAAGGACGGCAGGCAAGGGGCCAACTCCCTGGCCCTGGGTACCAGGCCCGAAATGGCATCTCAGCTTCATGGCTTACTAGCTGGACACCTAGACATGTCCCTGAACTTCTCTGGCACAAGTTGCCCTGACATGACCATGGAGACAGTGTCCCACACCAGGCAGTCTCACAGGATGCAAGGGGAAGAGGCCTGGCCCAGGGAACCAGGTGTGGGAACTCTCGGGCTCATGGTTTACCCACTCAGGGAAGGTGCTCCATCAGCTGGGAACCCATGGGTTTCACCTGAAGGCACAAGGCAGCATCATGAAGCTCTCATGTGTGTCACCCTGAGGAGGCAGGCGCTATTCCTAGAACCACTTTACAACTGAGGAGACTGAGGCAAAGAGGGCAAAGGTCCCTAACTCACCTGGGATGGGACTGGCTGAGAATGTGCCTCCATTTCCTCCTCAGGCCTGAAGAAGCTGTCATGGAAAGGGCAGCCATCTTCAGGTGGAAGTACTGGGGTTCAGGAACAATTAGGGATTCAGTGCCACCTCAGTTTCCAAGCCCTCAAGGCCATCCCCAACCCCAAACACAGAAGAGAGATGTGCCAGCTGAGGGGACATTCTCTCGGGGTGTGAGGAGCAGGGAGGCAGGGCTCTGACCACCCGGCCTCCCTGTCCACTGCTGTGATGTTAGCTGAGGGGCCATACCAGCATTCTAGTTGTGATGTGAGCTCAGCCTGCTCATGTTGGACCTGGGGTGTCTGAACTGTGAGCCCACAGATACACAGCTGTCCCTCAACACTCAAAGGAGGGGCCAGTTTTTCCTGTCATTTCAAGAGACTGAAATAGAGGGAGGTAAAGGCAGATGGTCAAAACAATTGTACAATTTTTTAAAAATTCCAGTGAAACATCAACTGGTTTCCCAAAAAAAAAACCCCAAACTACAATTTTCAAATACCAGTGAAATATGAGCTGGTATCAAAAACTTGCACAATTAAACTTCTCACAACGACACATCAGCTGCTTTCCAAAATTGTGTGGGGGACGGGGACAAGGAGGATATGAGAATCCCCAGGAGAACAGCTGAGGACAATTCACAAGGGGGTGTCATCCCAGGCGCACCCCCATCAAGACATCTTGGAGGCACCAGAAAGCTACCCCACTGCCTGGGGCAGAATAACAGAAGAGAGAGCCCAGAAACAAACCCATGCCTATATGGTCAATTAATCAATGACAGGAGGCAAGAATATACATTGGGGTAGAGATAATCTCTTCAATAAACAGTGCTGGGAAAAATGAGGTATCATCTCACACTTCTCAGAATATCTATTATCAATAAATCGACAAGTGTCAGTGAGGATGTGGAGAAAAGGGAACCCTCGTGCAGTGTTAGTGGGATTGCACATTGGTTCAGACACTATGGAAAACAGTATGGGGATTCCTCAAAAAATTAAAAGCAGAACTACCTTATAACCAGGTAATTCAACTTCTGGGCATTTATCCAAAGAAATCGAAAACACTAATTTGAAAAGATATACACAAGCCTATGTTCACTGCAGCATTGTTTTCAACAGCCAAGATATAGAAGCAACAACCTAGGTGTTCATCGATAGACGACTGGATAAAGAAGATGTGGCACATATACACAACAGAATATTACTCAGCTATAAAAAAAGAATCTTGCTGTTTGAAACAACATGGATGGACCTAGAGGGTATTATACTAAGTGAAGTAAGTCAGAGAAAGACAAACACCACATGACCTCACTTACATGTGGAATCTAAAAAAACAAAATAAACAAATCAAACTAGAAACAAACTCATAGATACAGAGAACAAATTGATGGTTGCCATATGGGAGGAGGTTTGGGGGACTCGGTGAAAAGATGATGGGATCAAAAAGCACAAATTGCCCATTTTGAAATCAGTCACAGGGCTATAAAGCACAGCACAGGGAATATAGTCAATACTGTAATAACTACTGTGTTTCCCCGAAAATAAGACCTAGCCAGTCTTATTTTACTATACTATAAGGCCGAGTCTTATATAGTATAATATAATACAGTATAATATAATATAGTATATTATAGTAAATGTAATATAATACCAGATCTTATACTAATTTTTGCTCCAAAAGACGCATTAGAGCTGATGGTCTGGCTAGGTCTTATTTTCAGGGAAACATGGTATGTATGGTGGCGGGGGGACTGGACTTATCGGAGGGGATCACTTTTAAGGTATATAAAAGTCTAACCACTGCGTTGTATACCTGAAACTAATATAATATAGTATACTTACTAATTTAAAAAATAACTTAAAAAAGAAAGAAAGCTTAAGTCAAAAAGTAACTCATGAGGTGGGAGTAGGAAGCTGGGGCTCTGCAGCCCCTGGGCCCCCACACACTGTCATCTCAGCGCCCCTCAGGTCTAGCCCTGCCCAGCTGTCTTTCCTATCATCCTCCACCTGGAGCCCACTTCTCAGCCTCTCTCACTTGGGTGCTCTGCACACTCTGCCCCATGCCACCAGCTGCCCTCTTTGCCTGCCCCTGCTGGTTTGAGTCCCAGGTGGTATGAGGCTGCAAGGACACCGACTTGCAGTCTATCTCTATCCCCCCTAAGCTGCATGTCCTCGCTTTCACGCCCTCTTCCAGCGCCTGCCTCCATTACCCCTTCTGTGCAGACCTGCCTCTTAGTTCACTCCAATCAGTGGCCCTGGACTCCTCCACTTTCCAAGCCCACACCCTCCCAAGTGGCTCCCTTCAATTTCTCAGGGGTTTCCTTCTGGTGAAGGCAACTCCTGCATCCCAGTTCTCCCCCCCTTACTGGTGCCCCTGCTCCTCACAGCTGAGTGAGGGAATGACACTCCCAGTCCCCCCTTGCCCACCCTCTCCCGACAGCTCACTTCTGAGTGTGCACGCACGCACACGCACACATGTACACCACACCAAAGAAGGCTGGCCAGAACTCTAGATGATGCTCTTTTGTTCTGATGCTCCAGCGCATCCCTGGGCCATCTCCTACTGCCTGTTTCCATTTCCATCCTCTGATCCTCTCCTTGCTTGTCTGGAGGCATCCAAGAGCGAGGGTTGGGAACACCCACCCTGTAGCCAGAAGGAAGGCTCCATGCAGACCTCCGAAACTTTCACATAACCTCTGGAGTGATGCCCAGATTGTCCCTTAAATACCCTCTGCAGGTCTGAGAATGTTAAGGCAGTTTTTGAAGGTGTTAACCTGCTGCCTTCTCAGATCACTGGTGCTCTGACAATAAACGCTTATCCTACAGCCCAACTCCTGACTATTGGCTGAGCAGCGCAGGCAGCACGAGCCCTGGATTCAGTTGCCCTCTGGTTTCACTGTGACCTTACTGGTCCTCACTAGATATGGAGACTCAGAGTCCCCTCAGAAATTTTCATCCTTCGGCACTCTAGTCCCTTGCACTGAGTTATTTCCACAGCCAGATGATTGTACTCCCTAAAGCTATTTGAAATCCAACTGCAAACCCTCACACACAACACAGCTTCCTGTCCCTATTCTCCCTATCTCCAGTCCTGCTCACCTTTTCAGCACTTTCTCTCACCCAGCACCTAACTTGGGGCATCAGCACACACAACCAATGTAGGCCTGCAACACCGTGGACCAGTGTTTGCCAATGCCGGTTGCTGTGCCTGGACTACCACTAATTCATTGTTCACTTGTAAAAAATACACTTTCTCTTCAAACTGAGTTCAAAGTTCACATACCAGTGGAAGAATATGTGGCCATCTTCTCAGGCTTGGGTGTCCCCTGTGGTACAGGGTTCTGATGTAAGGACATGCAAACATGTAGAGAATTTTTATAATAATTTATTTGAGAAAACAGAGGATCCACATGGAAGCAAAATTTCAAGACTGAAGAAATGTTTCCCATAAATGACTTTGTAGCTTCTTTTACTCATTAGGAATTAAGGAAGATTACATGGAGGCAGGATCGGGTTGCAGGATAGGTAACAAGATTATGTGCTCTCTTGAGGGTGGTTATTTCAAAGGTGTGTTAATCTAGAGGTATAGAAACCAGGGACAGGGCTGCTTAAGGCAAAGATAAACCTTTTCCTGAAGAAACTGTATGCCTGGGGCATGACTACCCCACCATGAGCTGCCCAGTTAGGAAAGCATGGCCAGATCACCCTGTGAGGTGACTTCTCATAGTAAGATAGGGAAGGGGCATAAGGACTATTTTTACAGAATAAAGAACTAAGAATTCCAAGCGTGCTGCTCCAAGACACAGAACTCAGGAAGACATTAATCAATCTCACAGAACAGATCATCCGAAGACTGTTACACAGATTCCATTGCAATGGCCATTCCACAATGAAGCTATTACAAACAAGCCCCAGGTTGTGCCTTACAAAACTGAAGTTCCCCATAGCAAGAAGTTTTCCGTGGAAACAAGAAACACAGATAAATCCTAGCCTGGCAGGCAGATGGGGACTCTCTTTCACTAGAGATCAGAGACTGCCACTCTGTCTGTGGGCTGGCCTTTCAATTTTACTTAATCTCTGCTAAATAAACTTACTTTTACTTTAAAGTCTGTATCGGCGCACGTTTGAATTCTTTCCTACGTGAAACCAAGAACCTTCTTAGCCCAGGGCTTGAGTGCCCACTCTGGGGATTTGCCTCGCCGGCATCACCTCTGGCAACCACGATGGGATTTGTCCTCTCCTCTGTAGGAGAGGATTGACTGGGACCCCAGGACCATCACCTGGACCCCAAATTAAGACTGTGCTGCACCTGTCGGCCATAAGGATGGATGAGTGAGCCTCAGGGATCCCTTAATCCCTCCCTCTTGACCTTTAATTCTCCTCCCCTGTCCTTTCGTATATTCAAGTACCCAGCAAAAGGGCTCAGGACCTCCCTTCAAACCCGTTGAGATGCTGCTCAGAGGGGTCCCTCTTCCTCTCATTTTCCCAATTGGTTCTGGAATGCCAAAACAATCTATGAGAGCTGTTTCCCTTGGACTTCCGCTTGGCTGCCTCCAAATGCTTCAGACTGTTGGCCTGTCAATCCTGCACAGGGCGAGACTATTAAGGTAGCTCTTCCCTGAAGAGCTAGACTTTTCTGTCCCTTTCTTTTTCTCTCTTCCTCCTGGAAGAAAACTGCTGCATCCCGTGCGCATGGTTGAGAATTGAAAAGCTAGTAGGTTGCTTGCCACTTGAAGACTCCCATGACAGGTAAGTCCGTCATGGTAGATTGGCACTAGGCTCCCTGCCCACTGCAAGGAAATGTCCGTGCAACAAGGAACACTGAAAACACAATCTCCGTGCCACACAATCACATAATAAGCTATACACCCTTTGGGAGAGCACTTTCCTTTTATTTAGTCTCACAATTCTTCTCTTGATCTAAGCGTAACCTCTTCATATTCCCATGCACATTGGACCCCACCAGGTTCACACTTCAGCTTTCGGGCTCGATTGTCTTGCCACATTCCTTCACCTCCATTCCCCGGCCACTTTGCTTGCAAACTACTTGTTACCTTTGCATATGGCCCTTCTACTGCTCTGCCCCCTCTAATTTCCAACCTTAGGGTGTCTCTTACGACACTATTTAGGCAGTCATTTCCCTCGGTCCTCAGTTGACCACCATCTTTTCCTTTATTTTCCTTTATTACTACCACTCTGTCCATACCTGGAAAACTTGACTTCTTTCTACCCAAAGCTCTTTCCTCAGTCCCAGGCAAGGCTGGGGTGCCCAGAATTCCTAAAAACACCCTGCTGGGTTGCCTTTAGCCCATTGGAATGCCCTCAAACTTGATAAAGAAAAAGAAATCAATCTTTTGCAATACTGCCTTGCCTCAATATGAGCTCAGTGATCAAGAGGTCTGGCCAAAAAAAATAGTTCATGAAGCCATTATACTATTTTGCATTTATATCTCCTTTGCAAAAGACAGGAAAAATGGGAAGAAATACCCTACGTTCAGGCATCTTTACCAAGACCTGGCCCTCTGGAACAGTTGTAAAATGTGCCTAGCTCACATTAAGACTGAGCCATTAGGAGCTATTAGATGACCCAGTAACAGGAGCCCCTCCCAGAAGACCTCAGAACTATCAGAAACTATTCTCCCTCACCCTCACACTCTGGGGGAGGGGCCTAGTGAGATGACAACCTCATGTTGTTCTTCACGACTCCTGGGAGTCCTCCTCCCCACCCCACTAGCCGGGGCTCTCCTCTGTACCCACCACTCCCTGAGGAAACTAGCCTGGCTAGCACCACCCAAAGTGGGGCCTCCTATCAACCTCCCCACAATAAGGTATGCCCTCTCAGGGAAGTTGCGAATGCTGACGGGAGAACAGTAAGAGTACATATTCCATTTTCTATGTCATACTCAGCCTTGCAAAGAGAAGTGTGGCAGATTCTCTGAAAACCCTAGCAAAGTTACTGATGAATTTGAAAAGCTTACTATGACTTCTGATTTAACTTGGCAAGACTTGCAGATTTTGCTATCTACATGTTGTTCTGTAGAAGAAGAAAAAAATCAAAGAATTATTGGTGACATGAGGGGGCACGCAGACAACGTTGCACCCTGCAATGAGGACCACAACATTTACCCAACAGGGGGAGATGGAATACCAGACCGGGACCCCCACTGGAACTACCAGAGGGAGGATTCAGGACATAGAGTGTAAAAATCATATGATAACTTGAACTATAGAGGGGATGAAAAAATGTATTATTAAGACTGTTAATTATGTCAGAAAATCAGGGAGGTCGCCCAAGGGAAGGATGAAAACCCTGCCTTATTTCAAAGCCATTTAATGGAAGTTCTTAGAAAATATAGCAACACAGACCCCACAACACCAGAGGGACAAATATTATTAGGGACTCATTTCATGTCACAGTTAGCCCCTGATATAAGGAGAATATTACAGAAGTCTGCTCTGGGACTTCAAACTCCTATGAACCAGCTTTTGGACATGGCCTTTTATGTCTATAAAAATAGGGATAGAGGGCCGGCCCGGTGGCTCAGGCGGTTGGAGCGCCATGTTCCTAACTCCAAAGGCTGCCGGTTCGATTCCCACATGGGCCAGTGGGCTCTACAACAAGGTTTCCGGTTCAACTCCTCGAGTCCCGCAAGGGATGGTGTGCTCCGCCCCCACGCAACTAAGCTTGAACTCGGCACCTTGAGCTGAGCTGCCACTGAGCTCCCAGATGGCTCAGTTGGTTGGAGCGTGTCCTCTCAACCACAAGGTTGCCTGTTCGACTCCTGCAAGGTATGGTGGGCTGTGCCCCCTGCAAATAGCAACGACAACTGGACCTGAGCTGAGCTGCGCCCTCTTCAACTAAGACTGAGAGGACAACAACTTGACTTGAAAAAAAAGTCCTAGAAGTACACACTGTTCCCCAATAAAGTCCTGTTCCCCCCCTTCCCCAATAAAATCTTTAAAAAAAAAAATCGGGATAGAGCAGATGAAGTGGAAAAAAATCCAGAGAAA
Organism: Rhinolophus ferrumequinum; assembly: GCF_004115265.2. NCBI lineage: Eukaryota > Metazoa > Chordata > Mammalia > Chiroptera > Rhinolophidae > Rhinolophus > Rhinolophus ferrumequinum. The sequence goes on along the minus strand of NC_046298.1, from coordinate 50,770,384 downwards.
TAGAGAAAATAGAGAAATAGAGAAAAGATGTTGACCACAGTCGTAAGCCCCTGCCACCACAGGGAAAACTCCATTTTGGAGTTAAGAGGCCTAATCCCAATGCTTGGGGACAACTGCGCTCACTCCCTCACAAGGCTCCTAACAACAACTGCTGTAACCACTGTGGTTCTGAAGGACATGAGTAGAAACTGCTCACAGCTGAGACAATAGAAACAACCTCGCAGGCCCCGTCCCCTGTGCAAACACAAAGGACACTGGTGACAGGACTCCCCCCAACTCCGAAGGAAGATGGGGACTCCCAAGCTGATCCTGGCCAGAAGGGAAAGCGACTGACAGGGCTCGAGCCCTCCACTAGCTCCTAGGGAACAAGTCTCCATTACAACTGAAGAGCCTAGGGTAACCTTTGACGGGGCAGGTAGGATCGTTAAATTCTTTCTTGTTACGGGAGCCGCTTACTTTGTTCTAATCCAGTTTACTGGGCCTATGTCCCCCAGAACTTGTCTAAGTGCTAGGGTTGATGGCAAGCCTAAGACAGAGATTCACGACTCTTAATTGTATTTCAGGAGATCACATATTCACCCATCAATTTTTGCTCATGCCACAGTGCCCAATCCCACTACTACGATGAGATTTATTACAGCATTTATTATACAAGCTACTATCCATCTTAGCACTCCCATCTTCGTCTGAATTTCTGGGTCTCCATTCTGCTTACAAGATCCTTTACCATCAGTACCTCCCAATATTAGCTCACAGGTCAATCCTAAGGTTAGGGCCACAGAAGGCCCTGGAATAGCTATTAATGCCACTCCTATTAAAATACAATGAAAACCTGAGACTAACAATCCCCACAGGAAACAGTACCCACTCAACATTGAGGTACAACAGAGTATACAACCATTGTTAGAAAACAATTTTAAATATGGACTACTAAAGCCTTGCCAGTCACCTTGCAATTTCTCTATTTTACCGTAAAAAAGACCTAAAGGAGAGTACAGGTTTGTCCAAGAATTGAGAGCAATACATGAGGCTGTAGTACCAATTCATTCAGTCCCTATAGCCTCTGACTCAAACACCAAAGAATTCCCAGTGGTTTACAGTCCTAGATCTCAACAATGCCTTTTTCTACATCCCTCTACATCCTGAGAGCCAGTAATTATTGGCATTTGAATGGATTGATCTCAACTCTCAAGGCACATCCCAATACACTTGGACAGCCTACCCCAGGGCTTCTGGGACAGCCCCCATTTATTTGGAAATGCCCTGGTCAAAGAACTTAGATTACATTTTCCAAGCCTGCTGCCTACATGCTCCAAGACACAGAACTCAGGCAGACATTAATCAATCACACAGAACAGACTATCTGAAGGCAGTTGAGCAGAGATTCCATCATAATGGCAATTCAATAATTAAAGTTATTACACAGACTGTACCTTACAAAAGTTAAAGATAAACCAGCCCATATTCTTCTTGTCCTTGCAGAAATTCCCCATACCAGGAAATTTTCCGTAGAAAGAAGAAACACATGTATCCCCTCACCGGGCAGATGGAGGGGGTCTCTCTTTCACCAGTGATTAGACGCTGCCACTCTGTCTGTGGGGTGGCCTTTCCTTTATTCTCTGCTAAATAAACTTACTTTTACTTTAAACTCTGTATCAGCTCACGTTTGAATTCTTTCCTACGTGAAGCAAGAACCGTCTCAGCCTAGGGCTTGAGTGCCCACTCCGGGGATTCTCCGTAGGGCGTCATTAGAATCCCTTTTCATCCACAAGGGGTACTTGCCTGGGCGGCTGCCAGGAGGCTCTTGGCTACCACCTCCTGCACAGAGTAATTCCTAGGGGTGGGCAGTGTAATTAAACTGAGAAAGGAACAGAGGAGAGGAGAGGAGAGGTCAGAACTGGGTAGGAGGTCCCAGATCACCATACGCCAGCCTGAAATCCTCAACACCAGCTGGATGCTGTCTAGATAGTGCAGCCCTCTACCCAGGGTCTCCTCTGGGGCCAGAGATCGTCAAGCAGAGCAGCCCCCGCTCCGGCCTGCACCCTACATGATGAGACCGAGCCTGGCTCTGCTGCTGGAGGGGCCCTGACACCCTGCCGGTTCGTGAGGCCGGAGCGGCTGGAATCCTACAGGCGCCTGCCCGTCCCTGCGGGAGGGTCCCCGGCCAGCCCCGCTCCCTCCTCGGCCGGGGCCAAGATCCCTTCGGCCAGGTAATCCAACCCGCTGCACCCGGCGAACAGCCGAGGGTCCGCGCGGGCCCCGCGCGCCTCACTCACCTGGCGCGCGACGCAACGGCGGCGCTTCCCCGCGCGGCCGAAATGAACGCCTTGGCCCAGCGAGCGGCGAGAGCCGGAGAGCCGCGCGGCGGGCGTCCTTCCCCGCGCGACTTTGGCCGTTTCTCCCCGCAGCGGCGGCGTCGAGGGCGTCGGTGTGTGCGGGAGGGAGGGTGTCACCTGGTGTCCCCGAGGCTCCGCTTCCTCCGTGACACAGGCTCAGGCAGTGGTCCGGTCGGCTGAGTTTCTTTGGCCCTGCTCCTTACCTCGCCTGTCCCCGTGGACAAGAGTCAATGGGCGGCTCTGATTCTCCTCATCCGGCCACCGAAGCGACGCCACAGCTGCAGACATTACGAAGCACGTGGAGAACGAGATTCGTGTCCAAACTGTGCTTGGTCTGATCCTTCCCTCTTGGGCCTTTCTGGCTCCTGGAGCCAATGTGGAAGTAAACGAAGACCCCCTGATGGGGGAGCAAAGGTAGGACACAGGGACAGCCACAAACAGGACAGGCTGCAGCGGTGCCCAAGTTGGAGGCCGGCTAACTAGAGGCGGGTCGTCCTCTGGTTGTTTAGGGAAGCATATTTGGCTTTCTCTGGTTGCTCCTCAGTAGTGACCAAGGCTTGACTGATTTGGACCTATTGCTGCAGAGATCGTGGGTCAGAGGGATATGTTGTAGGTGTGCCACTATTTGTATATTCAGACTCAGTGTGTTCTGGGGCTCAGAGTCTGAGACACACCACCTGTATACACACCCTGGCTCAACAGGAAACCACAGGAAACCTTCCCAGGCTGGCCTTTTGGTGGGAATCACTCCCGCTCAGCTTAAACCTCAGGCATTGTTAAGTGTCTCAGGTGCTCCTGTGACCAGCATTCCTTACCTTGACTCTTCTGAGTTGACCTCCTTGGTTGCTTTACCCAACAGCCATCGCCTTGCTTGTGTACTTGCTACTTGCTAACATGACCCGACAATTTGTAGATTCTTCCAGGAAGTCTGGAATCGAACTTCGAAAGGGAGGATCTTGATGGTCTCATGCCTCTTGCTGTCTGATTGAATTAGGCAAGGGTATTCTGGGCAAGGATAATGACAAATGTGCTGGGGCTTCTGGGGAAGTTTCCTTCTCTCTCAAAAATGGACATAATTGTGTGTCCCCTTGTACTGCCTCTGGACAGTGACGTCTGTGTGTACTGTGTGCAACAGAACCACCCTACCAGCACCACAAGGAAGCCAGCCCGCGAGGTAAAGTCAACATGCTGACAATGGCAGAGCAGAAAGATGGAAACAAGTATAGGCGGCAACGGGATCTTCCTTGAGTCAATTAATACTGCCTATGCCATCTTGGGACTTTTCCTTATGATATAAATAAATGACCTTGTTTGTTTTTATTATAGAAAATTTCAAACATACAAGTGTAAAGAGAAGAGTGTGATGAAACCCCACGCATTATCCAGCTTCACTTACTGTCAGCATTCTGTTGTCTACACTTAATCTTATCCCCATGTGCTCCCAGCCACCAATGGATTAATTTGAAGCAAATCCCACATATATTATTTTACCAGTGAATACCTAAGAATGTATCTCTAAGAGATCATGGTTTTTTCCAGAATAGGAAAATCCATAGAGTAAGCAAATCAGTGGTTGCCTAGGACTTGGGGAATTTGAGGAGAAATGTGACTGCTAAATGGATATCATTTTCTTTTGAGGGTGATGAAATTGTTCTAAAATTGATTGTAGTGATGGTTGTAAAACAGTTTATTAAAAACAATTGTACAGTTTATGTAGATGAATTATGTGAATTATGTCTCAATAAAGCTGTTTAAAAATAAATACATAAGGTTACCAACACCTATCGGACAAAAAAGATATAATGGGGAAAAATAACTTTCAAAAAACTACAAAATCATTAATACCTAAAAATTTTAGGGATAATTCCTTAATATCAAATTTCCAGTGTTGCAATTACCCCTAATTGTGTCAATTTTTAAACTTTTTTTTCAAATTAGGCTCTGAACAAAGTTCACACCTTGCATTTGGTTAATGTATACTTAAACCTTATAATTTATAGATTTCCCCCCATGTGTTTTTTCCTTCCATTCCTATCTGTTGAAACCATATACATTTTTCCCCCCATAGGATTTACCACATTCTGGATTTTGCTGATGGTCTCATTTCTTTTTCCATTTTTCCTGTAAATTGCTCATCAAATCTAGAAGCTTAATTAGATTCAAATTTTTATGTTTGTGGGAGCAAGGAAGAGAAAATAAAATCAGGCAGAGGCATTTTCTGCTCAAAGGGAAAGGAAAGAATCCGAATGCAAGGAGGGAGTGGATTAAGCTACTCCTGGTGAGGGTCAAGACCAGCAGCAGTGAGCACACTTTTCTGAGCCAAAAGATAAGTATGTGAACAGAGAGAAGAAAGCTCAGTGATGGGGAAGAGGCAATGCCATCTCTTAGGATGGAATCTGCCTGCGTCTTTAGCACAGTAGTGGCAAAGGGCCAGAACCTGGGGGCACCCACCCAGGGAACAGTTGAGGGGTGGCTGGGAGCAGGGAGATGTGGTCTCCAGGGCTCCTGGGCAGGGGAGAGGGTCTTGGCCAAGCTAGGTGCTTCTCTGGTCTGGGGTGGTCTCAGGTTGAGCTGGGGGTCCCCAGGTGGTGAGGTGGGTGTTAAGCTGATCTGGGGGTCGACTAGGGGGAGTGGTGGTCTAAGCTGAAGCAGGTGGTCCTTGGGCTAATCTGGGGGGCATCCGAGACTGAACTGGAGGGTCAGTGTACATCGTGGGTTTGGGGGTCCTGGGACCGGTTTCTGCAGCTCATCAACCCCATCTCCACTGAACCTTCCCAGGTTTAGTCCAACAGCCTGGGAGTGCGGTCCCATCTGTCCATCCAGCTATAGTTGAGTGCCTCAACCCTCCCTCCTGAAGGGCTTCCCACCATCAGGGAAAGCATGCCAAGCCTCACCTTGTATTGGAGGCCCCAGGTGACTACTGCCCCAACCCCCCAGCTTCCCTTGCCCACCATGCTGCCCTGCCTCAGGTCAGGGGCGTTGACTGAAGGGGAGTTTTATTTCATTCAGCCTTTGGGGTTGGGGGAGTGTTAAGAGTTGGTGCCCTGAGCAGAAACTGTGAGGAACTCTTTGGGGACCACGCACCCAAGGGCATGCCTGGCATAGGAAGAGCAAGGATGAGCTATGCAGGGACTGCTAGCAAAAGCTTTCCCAAACTGGGCATCCGCTCTCATGTTTGTGACTTTATGTCTAGTTCCCTCAGTCTTATTTGCTTAAAATCTTTAAATCCACTCATTTGTTAAAACTCAAGACTACTTTTAAAGGGGTCTTTCAGTTAATTCGCTTGTCAAAATAAACAGATTAAATGTGGCTGGCTTAAACAAAACAATATTGCTTGGATATTAGCCAGATATTGTTTCCTCTAAAAGCCTGTTCTTTTTGCTAGAATAGTTTATTAGCAAAGTGTGAGAGGCTTAAAAACCAGCTAGCACACCAAACCAAGACCTTCTCCTTGATGATACCTGGGGAATCTCTGATGGAAAACCAAAAAGGGAAACTCTTTCTTGCTTTGAGGCTTAGTGGTATTTACAGAAGTACAGATGATTTAGTTGCTCATACCCACTGTTCCTGGGGTGATTCTAGAGTTAAACCAGGGGATGATCCTGTCATCAACCCTGAGAGGTAGGGACATCATGGAATACTGGGGCCTGGGGGTGGTTGTCCTGGGAGGGGGGGATGGTTATAATGGGGAGATCAATTTGTTAATGGATACGTGCAGCAAACATTTCTTGAGTGGAGAGTAGGGAACAGCCAAGCCTAGGCTCTGCCCACGTGGGGCTCATGACCTACCAGGGCTGGAGAACTGTAATTCCATCGGTAATGTGAGGGCCATGAGAGCTGCGAGGGGCTAAGTCAGGGTGAGGGATTAGGGTATGAGCAGGAGGGTTAGAGAGGGAACCCGAGAGTGAGTGTTCCAGCAACAAGACAGCCACATCATTCGTTAGGACTTCATCTCATGGAAGTTGCATGGAATGACTTATGCTGATGCTATTGGTCAAAACAGTCACAAGCCCAGCCAGGTTTTAGGAAGGGAAAAATGGCAAAGTACTGTGGCCATGTTTGAAACTGCCACAGGTAGCAGTCAGCTCACCTCCTCCAGTGACCATCTTCTGGCAACAAATCAATGTGTGACATTTCAAGATTAAGTGACCTCGTTTGAGGACATGATTGTGAACTTTACCAGCCAGTACTGGGCACCATGGTGAGGCCACTTCTCAAGAAAATGGACGGTTTCTACATCATCGGGACTTGGAGGAGCTGCTGACATTCCCCATGGAGAACTGAGCGCTCTCCCTAGGAAAGGCCCCCAACTCGTGTGTGGGAGAGCAGCGGCACCCTGGGTAAGGTCTTCAACCCCAGATGTTCTCATCCCTCAAAGCCACCAAAAATGCCACTGTCAGGTTGTAGAAATGATTAAATGTGATCTAGCAGCCATGAGCCCTGTGCCAGAAGAGGCTGTGCAGGGCAGCACTCAACCAACACCTGTTGAACATTAAGTACTTCTGACCTAGAGATTTAGAAAATGTTTTGAAATACTATGCAGAACTCAAGAACAAAGGTGGAGTTGTGGAATGGGTTGTAGGCTGTGTGACCTGGAGAATTTTAATGTCATCTCGTGAAACATGGGCATCAAATACATACTCTTGTACTGCCAGTGTCTTGTTGCTTAACTTGGTGATGGACGTCCAGCCAGGGTCATTCCCTCCCTCGTAGGGGAAGTGGAATGTGAAGCCCACGAGGCTGCCATGCTTGCCTGGGGTTTCCAGCCCCCCAGACCTCAATCGTTCCTCCAGGTTCCCATTCCCTGCATCTAGCTATATCTTGGTGACACCATAAGGAACAGAATGACACACTCATCCTCTGAGTCACTTGGAATCTTGGGCCAGAGGCACTGCAGCCTTACACAGAATCTGCTAAAACTGGTCTGACAATCTCCATCCTTTTGACGTTGCTGATTTTAGGTATCAAAACAGTAATGAAAAGATATTTCATTAAATAGGTAGGAAAATACACACAGATTCTATGACAGAAATATATAGTTTATTTAATCCATCTCGTCTTTTAGTACTCGTCCATACACATAAATACTTTACCACAAATATAAGTGCACACACTTTTTGCTACCTGGCATTTTAAACTTACATTATAAGCATTTTTCACTAATAATCACTTTTAATGACCAAATGAACAAATTATAACAGCAAATCAACTGCAAAATTAAATGTTTTTTCAACTGTCAACATTCATGAGCAACAGCTCCCCACCAGTTTTCTTATCTGTGTGGCAGGACAGTGTCCTTCGTAGTCCTTTGGTCTTGAGAACACCATCAGTCAGTGCTTCTTTTCACATTCAGTTCTGAATCACAACTGGGCCAGTTTGCGTTACGATGCAGGATCGGGTAGAAAAGGCAGTGTCTCTTCAACAAGCCTGAGGGCTGTGAGGTAGGTGTTTCTTCCTGTATTTCATCCCACTGTGCGTCTTCTGATGCCCTATGAGGTGCGAGCTCTGGGTGAAGGCCTTGCCACACTTATTACACATGTAGGGGCGCTCCCCAGTGTGGGTCCTCTGATGCCTGACGAGATGGGAGCTCTGGCGGAAGGCTTTTCTGCAGATCTGACACTGGTAAGGCTTGGCCCCCGTGTGAGTCCTCAGGTGCTGGGAGATGGCGGAGCGATCGTTGAAAGTCCTCCCACACTCGTGACATTTAAATGGCCTCTCTCCAGTGTGAATTCTCTGATGCTGTGTGAGGGAGGAGCTCTGAATGAACGCCTTTCCGCAGTGGTGACATACGTAGGGCTTCTCTCCTGTGTGGATTTTTTTATGTACAGAAAAGTATCTCGGGTTTCGGAACGTTTTACCACAAGCACTGCATCGGCAAACTTGGCTCCCCTTGTGAATTCTTGTAAATGTAACCTGTTGGGTGTTCTGGCTGAGGGTTCTTGCACAGTTGCTGCTTTCCCTAGCTTGTTCCCCTTTGCAGCTCTTCTGATGACTTTTTACATGGGACTTGTGTGTCACCTTTTTAACCCGTGAGCCACGCTTTCGCAAGCGTTTTCTAGGGAGGGTTTTCTGGTGTGAAACATGACTTGTGTGAAGACCACTGTTTGCCTGGGATTTGTGGCCTTCACAGTGCTGCTTCTGAGGATGGATTTTCCCCTGAGTCAGCCCTGCTTGTTTCGATGCCGTGTCCAGTATTTCCAGGGCCCCACCCTGCAAGATGTTTCCTGAGGTAGAGGACTGGGCATCGGCCCTTGAGAATTCTTCCATTTTTAGGTTGCAGGTTGGTTCTTCCTCAGGAATGTCAGACTTTGCGGTTACTTGTTTGCTTTCCAGTGTAGTCTCCCACCCTGGAAGAAACCAAAAGTTGTGGATTACGTAGGGAGAAAACACTAAAGTGAGTTGATAGTATGATATAATTAACTATTCAAAAGCTGGACATTTTTTCCCCAAGTACAGTCATGCAACCTGGGGAGAGACTGAAAAGCAGCAAAATAGTACAGGGAGGACACTGACACTGGTGATCACGGGCTGGGGCGAGGGCTGGGAGTGATGTCCGAGCTCTCCGAGTTCCTGCTCTCATGCACCCTCAGGGTGGACAGCAAATCAGTCCCTTTAGTGGAACTGAGGCTGCCTCTGTCCATGCAACCACTCCTCCAGGTCCACAGTGCCGGTTCAAGGCCCTGGATGGGAACACAACTCTTGAGGGCATGCTTAGTCTTCGTGCTAAGTGCAGAGAAGACACAAAGCCTGACTCAGGGCCCCCAGGGTGCCCCTGTCCTAAAAGTGCGGAGTGGCTTGTGTGGGCAAGGCCTTACCCACGGAGACCAGGTGTCCAAAGGTCTCCAGCATCACGTCATGGTACTCGGTCCTTTGTGTTGGGTCCAGCAGCCCCCACTCTTCCCTGCTGAAATCGACAGCCACGTCCAAAAAGGTCACTGGTTCCTGCAATGTCATATATTGTGTGACCACTCAGAAAGGTCAGGGAGTTGTCCAAGGGGACAGAAGACAGGCTGGCTAGGACATTCGGACAGCTTGTTGTATTGGGGTACCTCTGCTTTGGAGGTGTGCTAGAAACACTGACTGGGGCCATTAGAGGTCCAATGGGGCTCTTCTCACAAAATGAGAGTCTGTGGCCCAGTCTGGAGAAAGAGTCCCTACTTCACTAAGAGCTGCAAGTGCTGCAGGCACACTGCCTCCACCCGACCCACACCAGTATCCAGGTCACCTTTCCACACAACTCCCCATAGGAGATGGCCCTCCTGGGCACAGCCCCGCCCCATGTGGTGCATCAGGAGCTGCTTGGGGGTGGGGTAGTCACCCAGGTGGCCTGAGGTGATCAGTACTTTCTAAGGAGCTGACCAGGACTCTAGGAGGAAGAGGCCTCCCTACCGTACTTTGCTTGGATCAGAGAGGTATTTTGCCCACAAGGGGCAGAGCCACAAGACGGGCTGAAGAGAGCATCCTCCCATTACCCAGGAACCCCTGATACAGCCTTGCCAGAAGAGCCAGTACGTGCACTTCTATGCCTGAGCCGGTTGTAAACCACTTGCAGCAGAAGCAGCCCTGACTAGTGCCACATACACACCATGGCTTGGTCATACTGAGCCTCAACAGTCCTGTTTTGTCCATGCCCCAGCTCTGTGTTACTTTGAAGGAAATTCCAAACTCTCAGTAATAAACAGCTAAGTGTTCATTTTTGAAGGACGAGGGGCTCTCTGGTTCTAACAGGATCCAGATGGGCCTGCTTGCTCCTGGCTGAGGCTGCCCCACCTCCAAATGTCTGTAAACACCATCCTGCCTCCAGATTTCTGGAGTCCCAGTCACTGACCTTTCTTGTCTTCCAATGACGCCGCGTGGCTGGAGGGCAGGCCTGCCTTTCAGGCTCAGAAATTCTGAAAGGCACGGCCCTAGTGGCCTGAGGGATAGGCCCACCTCACAGGGGATGCTGTGACCAGAGGACAGGGTGACACCCTCCACTCACCTCAGACAGTGCCTTTGCTGGCCAGGAGGTCTCATTCTCCTTTTCCTTCTGCGGAGCTGTGGTCTCCAGAGAGCAGGTGGGGTCCTGGGCGGTTGAGGCTGGGAGCACATGTCAATATAAGGGATCAGCTAGATGTGATCAGCATAAGGCCAGCCCACGTCTCGGATGCACAAGGCCGGCACACACATCTCATTCTGCTGTGGCCCCTCTCCTCACAGGGCCAGCTGCTCCGAACAGCCTACGCCCAAATCCCCACACCTGGAGAGCTGACACCCACAGGGTATAGGTGCCCCGACTGCTGAGAACCCTGGATCCAGTCAGTCCTTCCTGAGGCAGCCACCTCATCTCCACACTTGCCTCAGCAGCTGGCCTCATACCTCCTCAGAGGCAAAGACCCCATTTCTGGCCTCCAAGTCCACGCCCTCTCCTGTCACCATGGGGGGCAAGGTGGGACTTGCCCTGGCCCCCAGGACCAACCCCTCTCCAGGCACACCCATCCTGAGGTGAATTTTACCAAGTCTCCTCCACCTCAGCAAACAGCCCTTCCTGGCCTCGCCCTCTCAACCCCGGTTCTTTCATATCCGAGTTTCCTTACATGTCCCCACATGGTCCATGGGCTTCTATCATGATGACTCCATCCTCACTATTAAGGGGTACATGATGTGACCCAGGCTGGCCCACCAGTCTGTTGCTTCCCCCTGGCCACAATGAACGAATCAAGGATGAACACAGGGCCAACGAGAGTCAAAGAGGCTTTGTAGGAACATTTAAGAGATTCCTTGTGGGGAGGTCCCACATGGAGACAGCCTGCCTGTGGGGTGGGTGAAGCCAGCAGCAGTGGGACACAGAGAGGACCAGTCCTACGGACACTATTAGAGCCCCCAGGTCCAACCATGCCTGAAGCTAGACCACCCTGGGACTTTCTCAATACATTGTCCTTGTCCTTGGACCATTCTGTACAAGGCTTTGTGGCAGTCACATCCAAGAGTTCTAGCTGACACGCCAACCACAAATGCAGGATTCTCAGGGTTCTCTGGAAGGCTTCTTCTTGTTGTCCTCTGTAATGCTGACTTAATTCACCCCCGAGGTGTCACACACAGGATGTACTTACTTTCATGAGCTCCACAATGGTTTCCTTGGCACCTGTATTAGTTTCCTATTGTTGCTGTTAACAAATTGCCACAACAGAGGCACAAAATAACACAAATTTGCTATTTTATGGAGCTCAGAAGTCTGACACAAGCCTCACAGGGCTAAAAGCAAGATGTTAGCAGGACTACTATGTTTCCCCAAAAATAAGACCTAACCAGAAAACAAGCCCTAGCATGATTTTTCAGGATGACATCCCCTGAACATAAGTCCTACTGTGTCTTTTGGAGAAAAAATTAATATAAGACCTGGTCTTATTTTCAGGGCAACATGGTATGTTGCTTTCAAAGGCTCTAGGGGAGAATATATTCCTTGCCTTTTCTGTTTCTAGAGGCTGCCTGAGATACTTGGTTCATGGCCCTTTCCTTGCACCTCTCCTGCTTCTGTCATCATGTCACATCTGACTCTGACCTTCCTGCCTGCCTCTTATAAGGACCGCTGTGTTGACAGTGGATCCATCCAAACAGCCCAGGAAACTCTCCCCATCTCAAGATCCTTAACTTAATCTCACCTGCAAAGTCCCTTTTGCCAAGTGAGATAACAGTCACAGTTCAAGAGATTAGACGTGGACACGTTTGGGGGCCATTATGCTGCTGACAGCAGCACCCAGACTCTGCATGAGAATCAGACTACTCTTGCTGCTGCCTGCCCCGTCCCCGCCACACTTGCTTCTGCCTGAAGCCCTGTTCTCTCAATCTGCCCTGCACCTTCCCCCTCAATCACAAAAGTCAATCAATTATTCATTCGCTCAAAAACATCTTCAGGGAACCCAGATGCTGGGTGGGCAGTGGAGATTAGCAAAGAAGTGTCTGCTCCATGGAACTCAGCCTCACAGAAATCAAGCCTCATGGAGTCTGACTTCCAAATGCATCCCATACTCGTACTTGCCCAGCCCCCACTGCTGCCACCCCTCTCAGGGAGTATGGTCATAGCTCTGGATGGCGCATCTACTTCTAGTCTTGCCCCTGTCCTCGGCCCACCATCCACAGCATGTTGCGATCCTGCCACCTGTCCCTAGAACTCGGGCCGGTTCTCACTACTTTAGACTATTATTTCTCAAGGTCCCTGCCAGCCATGCCCTCTGCTCCCTTGGGGTACAGACCTACCCAATTTCTCTGATTCTTGAATATGCCATTGCCATCTTGGGCCTCACAGGTAATGCTTCCCCTGCTTGGCACGTCCTTCCTGCTCCCTCCTGAGCACCACTCCACACCAGCTACTTGGCTTCCACGGGCCCCACTGCCAATACCCTTGAGTTCCTCTCAAACCCTCACTGTCTCATAAACATTTGTCAAATTCCCGTCTTTCCTGCTAGACCGAAGGCTTGTTAAGCTCATGAGTCCATGAATCCTGTGCATCTTGGTCACCACTTTATCCACAGCCTTCACCAAGTGTGTACATTAGAAGGTACCCCAGAAATATGCCTGTGTGACTGAAGTCAGGGTTTCTATTGGCTCATGGTGGCAAGAATCCCAAAGGGATGAAAATGAAGCACTTTATCCGTTAGCTTCCATCAGAAGCCTGTGGATGGAGGGCTCCTTAAAGAATGTTGTTATCAGGCCCCAGCCAAGGGCTTCAGTGGTTCTGAGGTGGGGCCCAAGACCTTCCATTTCCACAAAGGGGTCCAGGGATAAAGCCACTCTCACAGCCCTTGACCTTGGGGCCATGGCAGGTATGCCAGCATGGAAGCGTCTGAAGCTCTGATTCAGGAACACGTGGGGGAGGCAGATGCCCTTGGCATAGATGCAGTGGCCGCAACCCTTTCTCCATCCTCCATGATGTCCCCACAGCAATGACCCTCTACCCCCCCACCCTTCCACTGCACTTACCTTCCTCCTCAGATATCCAGGTCACATCCTCTACCAGGGCCACTGCTTCCTGGCAGTCTTCTGGGTGCTGTGATTCCACCCACACCCGCAGTTGTCCGGGCAGAGCGCTCAGGAACTGTTCCAGCACCAGCAGTTCCAGCATCTGCTCCTTGGAGCGCACCTCAGGTCGCAGCCACTGACGGCACAGTGCGTGCAACCGGGCCAGCGCCTCACGGGGACCCGCTGCCTCCTCAAAGCGGAACCCCCGGAATTTCTGGCGAGCGGCCTCGGGGTCAGTTGGATGCCTGCCCTGCCGCTGAGTGGGCTCCCTGAGGACCTCTGGGCTCAGGCCCTCATCTTCAGAATAGAGGGCCCGGATCTGGGCATTCCGAGAACGTGCTACCTCCTGGTTCAGTGTGAGAACTTCAACAACCTTGATCTTCATCAGGGGATCCCCAGCAGGAAGAGGACCCAACTGAGGGTCCAATGGAGCCTCAGGACACCCTGTGAGTCAAAAGCAGAGCAAGACAGATGACCAACAAGCACAGGAAAGGATGCTCAACATCATTAGCCACCTGGGAATGCAAACCACCTGACATAACAGGACATAGGGAACTAGGAAGGCTATCGTCAAAGAGCGACAGTAACAACTGTTGGTGAAGATATGGAAAAGCTGGAACCATCATTCACTGCTGGTAGGAACACAGAATGCTGCACCACCTTGCAAAATAGTCCGGCAGCTCCTCAAAAAGTTAAACATAGAGTTATGTTATGACCCAGGAATTCTATGCCTAAGTATGTATCCAAGAGAATTGAAAATATATGTCAACACAAAAACTATGTACAAGAATGTTCACAGAAGCATTATTTACAATAGTCAAAAAGGGGAAACAAATGTTCCTTCAATGATGAATAGATGAACAAAATGGGGTCTACCCACAGAACGGGGAATATTATTTGACAGTAAGAAAGAAGTACTAACACATGCTACAGCATGGATGAACCTTGACATGATGCTCAGAGAAAGAAGTCAGACGCAAAGGCCATATATTGTATGACTCCATTTATATTAAATGTTTAAAATAGATACATAAGAGACAGAAAGTAAATTAGTGGATTTTCAGGAGATGTAGGACTTGAGGGGGTTGGGGGCTGATGACTAATAGATACGTGGTTTCTTTTTGGGGTGATGAAATGTTCTGAAATTAGATCGTAGTGTTAATTGCACAACCTTATGAATATAGTAAAAGCACCAAATCATACACTTTCAAAAGGTGAACTTTACGGTATGTAAATTCTCAATACAGCGAGAAAAAAACACACAAGAGGAAATAGGGGTTGAGAAGAGACCTGGTGCCATATATGCCTGTGGCCAAGAGGGGAACAGAATCCGATCCTGCCTCCATGGGGCCAAGAATGAGACTGTCTGGGATAAGCAGGGTCTCTGGGTCCGGGCATAAAGTCCACAAGAACATCCACTGAACAGAAAAACTCCAGGATGGCCCTAAATGCTAAGGAGGGTGTACTATGCAATAGGAAATAAGAAAGCTCTCTACAACTCCAAATATATTTCTCATACATATCAGATCTTTATCCACAGTTCCTGGCTCACAGCTCCCGGTGTCTTGTTTTGTTAATGAGGTGACTTTTAGGAAGCACCTAGGGATGGGGACTGGTTGCCAGGAGACCCAACCAACTACATATTTAGAGGGTTGGAACTTTCAGTCCCCCCATTCCCCACCTCCCAGGAAGGAAGAAGGGCTGGAGATTGACTCAGTCACAAATAGCCAGTGATTTTATCAATCATGCCTATATAAGAGCCCTGTATGAAAACCCCAGGGGATGGGCTTAGGAGAGCTTCCCAGTTGGCGAACACATAGAGATGCCGGGAGAGTGGTATGTCTGGAGAGGGCATTGAAATTACATGCTTCTTGCTTCTTCCCACATACGTTGTCCTGTGTACCTCTTCATCTGGCTGTTTCTGATTTATATCCTTTTACAGTGATCTAGCCAAGTAACACGTTTCTCTGACCCATTCTAGCAAATTAACTGAACCCAAGGAGGGGGTGTGGGAAACTCTGATTTATAGCAGGTAACAAAGTGGACTTACGAATGGTATTCTGAGTTGCAGGGGGTCGTTGGAACCACCAATCTATATCCAGCTGGTCAGAAGCACAGAGCCTGGGCCGGCATCTGAAGAATGTGTCTTGTAGGACTAAACGCTTAATCTGTGGAATCTGATGCCATCTCCGGGTAGATAGCGTCAGGATTGAGTTGAGACCTTGCTGGTGTCTGAAAATTGTTGGTGTGGGAAAACGCTCCCTGTCCTACTATGGAACTGGATCTGGGAACCTAGTTTACAACGTTAATAACAACGAATGCTGGTTTACTCCCAATTAAATTTATATTTTTATAAAAACAGAAATGGCATGGCTGATGTCAAAAGCAAATCTGCACTTTGACCCTTGCTATTGTGAGTGTAAGTGGTTAGCACAACTCTACCTGCAAAGGAACTTACAGCATGAACTCAAAGCCTTTGCATCGAATGCCCTTGGACTGTCATCAAGTTCTACCCATGGTCAGGGAGCTATCTGAAGAGGAAGACAGATGTAGAGACACTTAGGCAATGAATATTCAGAGACGAAAGCCAGACCACATGACAATGGAACTCTGTTCCACAACCTCTGTGGCAACAAGCCCAAACGGTTGGCTAATGACTCCGTTTCTCTTTTTTGCCCCCAGCCCATAACCTCCAATTAGAACCTTCCTATTTTCACTATAAATCGCCCCATTCCCTGCCTGCCTTATAGTCTCTACTAAACACAAGGTATGGTGGCTGAACCCCTTGCTACAGCGGGCTCTGGGTGTCCTTAATTGAGTGGGGTTCATTTCCACAACACCCACTTCCTGAGTGAGCAACGTGGCACAAGGACGGAGCAACACTGGAAAACACAGTCAGTGTTAAAACACGGTTCAGGAAAACTGAAAGATTCCCACGTAAGCATTAAAAATTACACTGCTTTTAGTGTGACTGTTAATAACATAGTGAAGTTCCTGCCATGTGAAGTAAAAAAAACGCAGGGCAGGAAATCACTAGTGAGGAGTACTTGCGGCTGCGTTAAAAAAAAAAAAAATCAAGAGCAGCAGCCACCTGACCACGACATGCCCGTACGTGTTTCTCGGTGTCGGTATCCTCAAGCACCCGCTAGCTCTGCCATGGCGCGATTTTCAAACGTCTCTGGGAAGCTGGGCTTTCAGAACCCAGGAGCTACCGGCCGCTTCCGCCCGCGAGGAGAGCAACGCCCCGCCTCCTTGAACGCTGAAGAGCCCACAGACGCGACTTCCGGCCGGCTCAGAAGTGCGTCACGCGCCCAGCGACGGCGTACTACAACTCCCAGGAGCCTCCGCAGCGCGAACTTCCGGCGCCGCCATGTTGAGGCTTAGGGTGTGGTCCAGACCCAGCCTAGTGAATTGCTGGGCGCTGGGCTCCAGTCGCCTCCGCCCCCCACCCCCCCACCCCCCCGCCTCCGCGATGGTGCAGGTGGAGCTTCCGCGCACACCTCCCGGAACTGCAAGTCCGTCCCTTTGGACCATGCGAGGTGCGCGAGCGGTCATTTACCCCTAAAGCAACGAGCACGGGAATACTAATCCATTTTCGCCCCGCCTCCCCTCCTAAATTCTACCCCGGTTCCCGCAGAACTTCCTGTCTTTCCTTCCTCCTCCAAACGTCCCCACAAACCTGGCTTGTTCGTGATTTCCGGTGTTAATCGTTGCACAGACCTAATAGGTGTTGGAAACCCCTGGCGCGCGCGCGAACTGACTCGGCTCGGGGTGAGAACTCGCCCAGCGCAGGGTGGGGCCGCCCCAGGCTGGCCTTGGGCGCACCGGCTTGCAAAACAGGTCCTGAGCTAGGTTAGTAATTCTCGGCCATCGTCGGTCACTCCGACGTTTGAAGTGTCTTTTTTTCTTGGTAAGAATTATTACAGGCGTGTGATCTCCCATTTCCAACCTGTTCCCCCCCAAATAAGCTTTTGAATTAGTTCAATTTGGGGGCCTGCCCTTACTAACTCAATTTTATCTGCTATCTTTAGTATTTAATTCCCTTCCTGTCCTTAGAACTTCTGGGGTTCCCCCCCAATCCAAATACTTGATTTGAAATCATAGTTCATTTATTCTTTCAATTAAAGCTTTTAAGGCTTGAAATTCACCCATCTCAGGTAACTCGGGAAGCCAGGAAAAGGAATTAACCGGAGTCCCAGACGCCTGACAAGTCTCCGGATATGAATATGGAGTTATGTGGGGGCTCCCTAGCGGCTCCGTGCTGGACCATTTTGAGTAATAATCATGCATGACACTTGAAAACAATCTTAGTTCTCCGTATTGCTTCACTGCTTTCTAATTTCTAAACTTTTTGTATTCCTTGGTTAATCAGAGGGGTTTTTATTTAGTGCTTTCTCCCTTCAAATAACTGTTGTGTTCTTTTTATTCTAGTCCACTCCCTCTACCCCACTCCGTTTCTAATTTACTAATTTCTCCTTTAATCTTGATCATGTATTTAGTTCCTCCTCTTATCCTTAGGGACACCAAGATGGTTTCTTAAAATCTTGAATGCTCAAAATGTTAACTCTTACTGTTTTAAGTCAGCCTTTCTGGGTTTGGATGTCAGAAACTGCCAATCGTTATGGTGCTGACAAGCCCAGGGGAGCTGCAACACAGCTCTCCCTGCTGTAGGAGCTCTTTAGGCCAATACAGGTTCGGCAGTCATAATGCACCTACTGGGTGCTATGCAGTAAATGAAATGTGCCACGAGCCTGGAAGCTGGTGGGTAAATGTCATTCTAGGCACCTCAGTCCTCTAAAAACTCATCCTTTGGACCATTCCAAGCCCTCTAAGGTAGAAAATGGAAGCCCTTAAGTTTACCCGCTGGCAGGTAGAACTGGATCCTCACGTCACTGGAACATAGCTGTGATTCACTAACCCACTCAACTGCCTGGGCTGCATAATCTCTATTAGCTGCAGCTCCAAGTACAGAGGCTCCTTGACTTAAAACCTCACAAACACATTGTTAAGTTGAAAATATCGTTAATTCAAAAATGCATTTCATACACTTAACCTATGAACATCAGAGCTTAGCCTAGCCTACCTTAAATGCTCAGAACACATTAGCCTACAGCTGGGCAGTTATCTTGAGTTTCATATCAAGAGTTATTGCCTTCCAATTCTTAGCAGAAGCAGGAGACAGATGGGCATTTTGTAGGCATAATGGGATGTGAAAATACAAAGCAACACTTTTGAGTATCAGATGCTTACCCTCGTGACCGCATGCCTGACTGGGAGCTGCGGCTCGCTGCCAAGGCCCAGCATCACGAAAGACTATCATACCACCTGTCACTAGCCCAGGAAAAAATCAAAATTATAAATCTGGAGTACAGTTTTGTACCATCATAAAGTCGAAACATTGTAAGTTGCGGACCATCTATACTGGCTTTCAACTCACCTGCTGAATGACCCTGGGGGAATTTGGGCAATGTAGTTCACTCACCTGCAACTCCTTATTTCTCTAGTGTCCTGTTACACAAATTCAACTTTTGGACGACGTTTCCTAACTCTGTGATTAGGTACCTAAATGCCAGGTACAGCACGTAGTGAAGGATGATAGGAGCTGCTGTTTCCTTCTCTCGTGTTCCTTCTCTCTGCTCCTTCTCTTGAGGCTAAGCTTAGTATCCCTCAGTGCTCAAGAGTTTCCTAGTGAATGCTGATCGACTATCCAGGTATACTGGGGCTACCAGTCCACAAATGGTAACTACCTTTTAAGAACTTGTGGTAGGTAGCGTCAGGAGTGCTTCCCTCAGCTCCCCCATCCTCTTTCCTCTCTGTCCAGGGTGCCTCCAGCTCTATACCCACCCTCCTCCTCTCCCCATCACTCACTCCTCGGCTCTGCTGGGCACCCTGATGCACTGCCTTCTAAGTGTCACCCCCATGGGACTGCTGAGGCTGTCAGTTGGGTCTTGTGCATCGGAAACCCCAAAGCCAGGCCCAGAGGAAGATACAGCAGTCTTCAAATCAGTAACAGTAGCTGTCATTTCATGGAGGGCTCCCCAGGACCTGAGCTTCACACTACCACAGTTCCCGTAAGCAGCAGCATCCAACCTTTAGACAAAGACAATCCATGCTGGGAGAGGCTAGGAACCCTGCCTAAGGCTACACGTGGGGGAACACAGCAGTTAGGATCCAAACCCTGTTCTTTTATTCCCGTTACACCAAAGGCACCCATAGCGACCATCTTAAATTCCCAAGTCTCTCTCCCAGAGGTCTTTGCAACATCTTCACCTGGTTCCCCTTCCCCATCCAGCTCTCACCTCAGAGCTATCTTCCTGCCCAGATCTAAACTAGTTTTGTCCTCCCATGCCTCCCCACTTCCCCCAGCACATCCCATTTCTCTTCATAGCACTGCCATCTCAAAGTATCTGGTTCATTAATTTACTTAGTCACCTCCACCTTCTCAGAGCAGCAGTGCCCAGCGGAATTTTCTTCATTGAAGGAAATGTTCTACATCTGTTCAACTTAGTAGCCATTAGCTGCAGGTGACCAATGAACATTTGGAAGATGGCCAATTCGACTAAGAACTGAACAATATTCACTTTAGTCAGTTTAAACTTACTTAATCAGCCACACATGCTAGTGGCTGCTCTGGAATGAATGGGGACCTTACCACTGTTCACCAGTGACCCTGCACTACAACAGTACTTGGCATTCTGGCAGGCTGAAGCAGCATTTGTTGACTCAACACAGCTTCTAAGGGCCTTGAAGGAATTTCTGTCAAATTCCAGAAAATCTCACCAGCATTGTAATTGTGTCCATGTATAAATTATTATGGGAGGTTTGCTGCTGCTCGAGTTCCCATCTACCTGGCAGCCTGAGCAGTGGCAGGGAGTGCAGGCCACCAGGTAAGAAGACACCTAGTTTACACCCCCACCTGTTCTTTCCAGACGGGCCAGGTTAGGGACTTGAATTCCTGCTCCCACAGGTAAAATGGCTCCAGCAGCACTAAAATGGCTGGGATCACTGTAGGACTTAAACAAGGGACTTCAAATACTTCTAGACTTTGTAAGTTCTCAAAAGAAGTCAATACTTACACTTATACAAGTGTTCCATGTCCTACTAACTTGTAATAGAGCTGCTCATTCCTTAATAATTTACTCTTAGGTACCATTTCAAGAGTATTAGTAACAAAAATCTTTCTTCCATCTGTGTCAAATACTATTTCAGAAGGTTAGCATTTTGAGGTGGCTCTTATGAGCTACAAGTACTTCCTTTTCAATATTTTTCTCATTTTGTGCTTTGGTGAGAACAATGCTATGTATACTTTACAGAAAAAAACCTGTAAACATGCCAGTCTGTGTTCTGCTGTCACTGAACTGTTCATGTTCCATGGAAACTTACCTTCTAACAAGCTGGAAAATATTCACTGCCCAGGTCCGTACTGAGATGCATCTGACTACTTTGTTCTAAAAAATTTAATTTTGACACTTTTCCAGAGATCTTTCTATCTTATTGTTAATTCCTAGACTCAATGAGTAATTACTGTGCACCTATGCTGTGTCAGGAACTGGTGACACAGCAGGAGGGAGACAGATGTTTCCATTTTATGAACAGTTTGGGGCAGCACCTCTAAAAATGGAAAGTCACCTGCCAACCCAGTTTCCTTCTCAGTTGACAATCACAGTCTATCAGTTTCTACATTCTCCGTCATAACCAATTGACATTCATATTTGTTTGTGTGTATATTTTTAAGGAAAACTGCTATGTGCATCTCTATATATGTAAGATACATGTTAAAAGATAAACACTTATGTTGGAGATTGTTTCACATAGTACGTAGAGCTGGCTTATTCTTTGTAACAGTTGTGCCAAGTACTATAATGGAAACAACTACGTGTTGGTAAATATTTGTTTAGAGTCTTCCCCCCCAACCCCATGTAGATTTCTAGCTTGCCTCTTTTATTTTATTAGCTTCAGGTGTACAAAACATAATGATTAGACATTTACACCCCTCACAAAGTGATAACCCTACCAAGTCTACCACATCTCTTATTTCTATTTAATCAAAATTAGTTTTGCATTTTTCTATCCAGAAAAAATGGGCTCTTGGATTATTTTCCCCCCTCCATTTGTTTCATTTATTCCTGCTTTGATCTTATCATTGTTCCTTTTTCCTTAGGACTTTTGGAGGTTTTTTCCACCCCCCCAAAGAATGTTTGAGTCAAATGATTATTATTAGTTCATTTGTTTTCCTTCCTATTCAATAGTTAAGGCATTTCAGCCTTGAAATTACCCTAGGTACTACATCTGCACACCAGGGAGCATGGTCCCAAGATAGATGGATCAAGATTACATGGCTCCTAGAGAGCAACTGTGTGGGTGGAAGGTGATAGCAAACAAAGTGTTCTTGAATAAAGATTGCACAGTATGTGACCACACTCTGCTAGGCTGGATTCCTGCTAAAGCATGTTTGATAGTTACTCAAGATTCTAAACTCTTGGCCTAGTCCTCAAGAATGTGAGCCTCTCAAAGTTTTTTGTAGCACTATCTCAAGATTTCCCTTTATTATCCCTTACTCACTTGCATTTCAAAGCCTGGCCTTGTCTTCAGAGTCTCTTTGAAGATGCCCTCTTCTCTCTCAATTTCTTCAACCACTTATTCACTCAAGTTTCCTGAGCTAGAGATTCAGTCATTGTCTTAGCAACTGGAGACATACTTGGGAAACTGAAATAAGGATGCCTGCTGTCACTCATGTGATTTCAGATGTTCAGGTCAGATAACAAAATAAATTGGAAAAGAATATGGCCTATTTTACTCTATTTGTGTACTTATGTGATCTAAGTTTTATGTAGTTTGCCTTATGACTTATCTGGTGTAAGAACAGGGTCAAACATTTCATTTTTATTCAAAGAGGTTCTCTCCAGTGTAAAATTTTTTTTGTTATTGTCATTTCTGTCAAATAAGGTGAGTGCTAAGGCTAATGATTTGCCTGCATAGCTTATATTGAGAGTCTGCTTTCATATGAGTCCTCTGATGCTGGGCACCATGAGGACTCCTACTGAAGGGCTCATGACAGTGGGTTGTGACTCCTGATGCCTTCCTAACACTGATTACATTCAGGGGCTCTCCAGTATGACTTGTGATGCTGAGTAAGAGAGCTATGCATGAAACCTTTCCATGGCAGTCACATTCCCATGGTTTCAGAGTTCTCAGATGTAATAATTTGGTGTAAGAACTTTTCCAAAGTCAACAACTGGAACTTTTTTGATCCAGTATGAATTCTCTCAAGTCAGATTGAATCAGGCCAGAAGCCTTTCCTGCTATGATCAGATTCCTGGGATTTCATCCTTGTTTTGAGTTCTCATGTTGAAACACTCATGAAAAGGACTTCTTCCATTCCAGATTTTTGCATGTTAGTCTCCTGTGTGATCCTTCTCTTAAAGAGAGCCAAGCTGAGCTGAAAACAGGATTTCTCACACTGAAAACACTCATTCAGTCTTGTTCTTGAATGAACTATCCTTTCTTTGTACAAATTGATTGATTTCCTATTCCCCATGTGAGTCCTCTCTCAGGCTACATAAAGGATGGAATCTAGAGAAGGATTTCCTTCTCTTCCTCCCAATAGAATGATCTCCTTCTTGTATATTTTTTCTACTAATGTTGGTACTACTTTGAGAGTTGCCATGGTCATAGGTGTTGGGCTCAATTAAGCTCCTGCTTAATTTCTTGACAGGCTTTCCTACAATCATGACCTTCAAAATAGTGTCTTCATGCCATTGCTATCCTAACGATTAAATCGATTATGTCTCAAGTTTTCTACCTGAACCACACGTATGGAAGTACTTTCTTGAAAGAACACTGAGTGATGGCTAAAGATTTGAGTGCTGTCAAGCATTTCTCCACATTCCTTATCTTCACAGCATCCTTCCAAATCAGTGCCTTCTTAAAGATGAATGCCATCTGTCTTAAGCGTTTACCCAGTTTCCCTTCTACTTCAGCCAATGCCAATGCTGCTGCTGTCGCTATCATGGAGAGCCGGAGAGGCATGAAAACTGAGTTGTGTCAGAAACGCCCTGCTTTCCATTCAGCCCCAGTTCTCCGCCTGAAGCAGAGGCACAGCCACACCAGTATGGGAAGAGAGACCACTGCAGGAGATGGCTGTCTCATGTAACACTCAAGCATACCATTCCAAATGCCTATGATTGCAGAGGTCCAGACAACTGCATTCAGCTGGCTCCACAGCCTCTGCTCAGATGTTCCTAAGTCCCCTCTCATTCCTCATTAACAGAACAGGTCAGGACATGGGACAATCCCAATCTCCTGAATCTAGGTGGAAGTTATTAAGTTCTTTGTATTATTCATGTAAGTCTTTGCAAAATTATTTCAACATAACAAGTAAACCAAAACCTCTATTTCCACCCTTCGAAAATCTATGCCTTTGCCAGATTCCTCCATGTAACTCTTTAACACCAGAAATTCAGGGTTTAGTAATTTTTCTTATTGCATTTTTAAAATGAGATATTGATGTAGTAAATACGTAACAGTCACAGGAAATGCCTGGAAGCCTTCACCTCTTAGAGATTGTTGGCAGCTTCCTCTCTTTTGCCCTCTTGGTCAATAACTCACCTAGCCCCAATGAATCCACCTTTGCAGTGGGGAGAAGTCTGCTACCACTCCCTCAGGCCAGGTATCATCACCTCTTCCATTACCATGCCCCCTGCCTGCTTTCATCTGTGCCCTACCAGAGTTCTTTCTTCACAAGCACCCAGAATGAGCTGTGAGAAACCACACCACACACCTCCTCAATGAAAATCAACTCCCCTTATAGTGGAGGCCCCGTGTCCTCTGCCAAACTTAAGTTGCATACACCTCAGTGACCTCGTCCCCACCCACTGGGTGACTTTCTGTTCCCTGAATATGCCAAGCTTGTTCCATTCTCAGTCACACCAAACAGTGTCTCCATGCCTGGAAACTCTCTTCACCACCACTTTCACACGTCTGCAGACTTTTTTCTTCAGGAATTGCTTTAAATCTCACCCCTGCAGTGTTCCCTGACCACATCATCTTGAGACACTTGCCACTGCTCCTGCTTTACACTACGCTCTTTTCCTTCTCAGTGTTTACCCCTACTTATCTGTGTTTAGACGGGAACAACAATGTACCTTTTTGTAGGAGGTTGCCATCTATCAGACTACAAAGTCTACAGTGGCAGTGATTACGCTGGGTCTCTGGTTTACTACCAGCTTAATATAATGCATGGGACAAGAGACCTTCCACAGAGATCTTCAAGGTTACTTGAAGGGCAAAAGAATGGAAGGCATGGAGGGAAAACATCACACAAAGGACTCTGTGTGACAGAGCAAAGAAGAGTCAGGCACCTGTAACCTCAGGCCTGTAAGAGTGTTCTGATAAACCTCCATGCACATGGTCTCACTCTGGGGCACCATCTTTGAATCTCCTGTCACCTGTCAAGTCAGCTCTCCCAAGATGTGGAAAACCACAGGCACCCAATGTCCCCATGGCAGCTACATTCAGGAAACTACGAGATCGTCCAGAAGTGCATGGCCAGAAGGTTTGCCCCCACAGGACATGAGACTTAAACTCCAGGGAGGATGAGACACAAACCTGCCACAGCCAGAGGCATAAAGACCAGAAGGGACATTAAGAGGCTGGATCAAAGGAAGCAACCACAGGGAAGAGAAACCATGGTAGGCAGATGCAAAGCACTTGTGTTGCTGGACACCTTCCAGGTGAGGCAGAGTTCAGTGACCTGTGCTAATGGTTTGAAGGGAGGTTTTCAATGTAGGGAATGAAAGGGATGAATTTGAATATGGAAAAGAAAAACAGAAAGCATTAATGCTGAGCCATCAACCTGAAACATGAAGTCCAGAAAAAGAGTACGGGGACTGCAGTCTATGTAGTGGTGAACAGGAGAAGGTCGGCACCAAAGACGGGGTCAGGTGTAGGTTTCACAGCTGCATGCTGCCATAAGCAGGTGATCCTAGTGCCACTTGCATTAAAGCACAAAGAACAAAAGTGAGGGAAAGCATCCAAAGTTTTGGAAGTACCAGCTGTGGTGAATGCATTCACGTGATTGCCCAAAAGTAGTAACAAAAAAATGCATACGGTCGCCTCCTCCTTTATCCTTGCTATCAAATGAGGATACTGAGGACGTTACGGAAAGATTTTGCAGCATGGCAGGTTCATCTAGAACAAGGCTGCAAGCCTATAAGAAGGATTAACCTAAGCAGTAACAGCAGCTACAAGAGCCCAACAATCCTTGCGAGGCTGGACACAGCAGTGGGGCAAGCACAACCCTCTTTGTGCCCTTGTGCCAAAACTTGACCAGACAGACCAATTGTGCATCAAGAAATTTGTAAACCCAATCAAACGTAATACGTATTCTAACAAGGATTTTTCTCAATGAACCCTGACAAACTGAGGCTAAGTATTAATCTGGCAAACTAGGTGGTTTACAACAGCTAGGAATATACACTTTTTAATAGTGAAAGGAACTACCATTTATCCAAATTTGTTAGAAAGCTACAGTAAGTACAGCAATATGGGGTTTACTCTGAGACAGAGATCAAGGGAGGGGCCAAGGGGGAGGCCTGCACATGATGACGGCTGAGGGAATTCAGTCCATGATAAAGATGTATTTCTAGTAAGTGGAAGAACCTAGTCAGAAATGGGTTGACAGAACTTGTGCCCCATGCCATATACATGAAGAAACACCAGATAAATGGAACAACTAAACAGAAAACAAAAGAATACTAGAATATAAGAGTATTTGTACAATCTGCTTATATATGACACAAAATCTAGAATAGGAATTAAGACAGGAATTTTAAATTCCTGAAATCATAAAACTTTATGGAGACTAAATAAAGGTAAAAAATAAATGTTGGTCTGGGATATTTGCAATATTAAAATCAATAACATATATAGAATATATGAACTCACAAAAGAAAAAATGCAAATGGTCCATCATAAACTTATGAAAATGTGTGATTATGTAAAAAAGTGAACTAAACTGACTTGTGATGGGGTTACAAACTGATAAACTCATCATAAGTTGAAAACATTAAGTTGAAAATGCATTTAATACACCTAACCTACCAACCACCATCATAGCTTAGCCTAGCAGACATTAAACATGCTCAGAACACTTAACATTAGCCTACAGCTGGGCAAAATCATCTCACACAAAGCCTACTTGATAACAAAGTGTTGATATCTCATGTAATTTGTTGAATATGGTACTGAAAGGAAAAACAGAATGGTTGCATGGGTACTGCTTTTGTACCACTGTAAAGTTGAAACATTGTTAAGTTGGGGAAGTCTATATTTACATACATGTAAAAAAAAAAAGTCTGGCTAGAGACACTAGTTACTGGTGATTACACAAGGGGAGGGCAGTAGACAAAGAGTGGAGCAAAGTGAGGGAGCCCCTATTGCCGACCTGCCACTGGCAATACGTTCACGTTCAACTAAGCAGTACACGCGACTCTGAGGCCAGAGAAAAACAGTGCTTGACCCAGCCATGTCTGCAACCATTCATCACAGCACCCCCTGGGCTTTCTCCTGTCCACCTTCTTTTCTAAGACACCAGTCCTAGACTAACCAATTAGCCCACTCCCTGCAAAGATTCCCATGTGCCTGGTTCTCACCTGAAAAGGTGTCTTGAAGAATTCCTCTCTCCACCGACCAGAGCTCTTCCTCCTCCTCTAACTGAGACACCACATCTGGCTTGGAAAGCTGATGTTCTGCCCAAGGGAAAAGAGACAGGGCTTGGGGGGGTCTGTGTTCGGGAAGAAATGCTTTCCTGCTGCGGCACATGCTGTCCCCTGCTAGGGCATGAATTCTGGTCTAGGGCATCCCCTTTGTCAGCTGCTTGCTTTCCTGGACTCCCTTGCTGGTAAATGTGGCAGTGGCACCCAGTTCTGGCCAGTAAGACTCAAAGGGAAAGTCTGTCAGTGGGAGCCTTAGGGCTTTTTCTTTCTTGCTCTTTCACAGTTGTGAAAAGAACATTAGCCAGGGCTGTATCCTCCAGATTCCTTTCTGCTTTTAACATGGACGTGATACTGGATGCTGGGTGCCACAATAACAAAGGTACTAATTTAAGAATGGAAAAGTTCACACGAACCACAGACAGATGGAATGGATCAGGGTCTGTGATGACACTCCTGAGCCATCGGACAAACAGCAGGTCCTCTGGAATTCTTGTTACAAAAACAGTAAGCATCCACTACTGCAGCTGAAAACACCCCTGGCAGATCCACCTCCCTCGTATTCAAAGCCTCTGGGGATGGACTAGGTGAAGCTTCAGAAGTCGTATGTGAAGTTGCCCTTTTCCCATGGGTACAAAGTAAAGCCCTTTCTTGCAAGCATCAGGGCCTTGACACTTGCACTCTGATCCCTGCAGCCCAAGCCCAAGCAGACACATACTTCAGTGGCACCACATTCGTGCTGCAAAGCGCAGATCTTTATTGACATAGAGGCCAGCCTTACCCACTGAGACCAGGTTCCTGTAGTTCTCCAGCATCACCTCCCTGTACAGAGACTTGTGTTCAAGGTCCAGCAGTCCCCACTCTTCCGGGGTAAAACCCAGGGTCACATCTTCAAAGGTCACTGGTTCCTAAAACCCACAGGTTGCTGTTCAGCCAAGGCCCGTCCTCAACCACGCTGACAATGTGGGAAGCTGACTGAGCACACGAAGGCACAGTCTACAAGATGACCTGAGAGCATTCCAGGTGTCCCATCATGTGTTCCTCCATTTGTCTGAACCTTAGCAAACCCAAGCTTGACCCTATCAGGCTACAAAGAGGAGGACACCACGAGGCTAAAGAAGGTTCTTCATTTTCTAAAAACCTATTTCTTATTAACCTGGGGATTCCAACACTGATGTCAGTGTGTACGCCTCCCACTAGGGGATTTGGTGAGCGGATTCAAACCCAAACCCTCATACCCCACCAGGCTGCTTCTACTTCCTGCACCTGTCAAGGATCCATTCTCCTTTTCTCCTAGTGACTGAGCTCCTGTCATCTTTAGCTTTGATGCCAGAGTAACTGCTGAAATCTAAATATACGTCTGATCCCTGCTTAGCTCCCTCAACGTCTCCCTCCAGTTTGAAAAGTTAGAACCCTCCATAATCTGACCTCTACGCTAACCACTCCCTTGGAAAGCTAAGCAACCTACGTTCCTCCGTCCATCAGGGTCTCTTAACGCCCAGTCAGTCCCTCTGCTTACTCCGAGGTGCCCTGAGGCCTGGGGGCATCTCAGGGAGGATGGCGTCCTACCCTCTAACGGCCACCCCCGCCCCCAGATCCAGAGATACACTCAGAAACTCAAAAGAAGCCTCTACTCACACGGAACCAGGCCGCCGGAAGCCCGGAAGCCATACCTTCCTCCTCGACGTGTCTCGTGGGGGTGGGCAGAGTCCTGAGAAGATTGAATTTGGGAGGTGGGAGAGGCGTGAGGGCTACGCCGAAGCGCCCCCTCTTTTGCCCTGAAGCGGCCCCATCAACTGGGAATGACAAGTCCATCCCCACCTCGGAAAACACCCTGATTGCGTTGTCTCCACCTACTCCCAGACACCTGGAGGACAGGAGACCCCCGCCCATCTTCATCACCCAGAGGGAGTCGACTCCCGTCCTCGGTCCGCACACGCCCGGGAGGATCGGCCCGCCCCAAGCCTACCTCCTCGCCAGGAGGGAGTTGTCTTCCCCCTGGGTCCCTAGTCTCCGACCACACCTCCCCTTCTAACCCCGCGACGGGAGGACAGCAGGCAATGCCTGCTCCGCACAGCACCCGACGGGCGCGACTTTCGCGCCGCACTCACCCGCGCGCGGCGTACAATGGCGCCCGTAGGCCGGGAGCGAAATGCGTCACCGCGCCGGCCGGGACTACAACTCCCAGACAACCCCGCGGTGTGCCGCGCCGGGCTGCTCCCAGGTGGCGGCCATCTTGTCAGGCCAGCTTCGGGTGGCAGGCGAAGCTAGCGCAGCCAGCAAAAGAACCCTCGCCCGCATCCCTCCGCGGTGCAGCTAGTCAGGCGGAACCCTCAGGTAGAGCATTCCAAGTTGGGGAGGGGGGAGGAGGGGGGCAACACCTCCGTGGGCGGGGACGCAAGCCGGGAGACAGTCGTGACCAGTAGGGAGGGCGTCCATCATGGAAACCGGAAGTTGGAGAAAGGGAAGGAGCGGGGAGAAGGGCGGGCCGGAAGTGCTGAGTGGATTAGAGTTAATTGAAGGGGCGGGACTGATTAGTACATCCTTGGGGAAGAAGAAGGGCGGGAAGGGCCGGAAGTGTGTGTGGGGTGCGGTGCCAACTGCTACTCTTTTTTTTTTTTTTTTTAGATTTTATTGGGAAGGGGAACAGGACTTTATTGGGGAACAGTGTGTACTTTTAGGACTTTTTTCCAAGTCAAGTTGTTGTCCTTTCAATCTTAGTAGCTCCAGGTCCAGTTGCCATTTTCTAGTTGTAGGGGGCACAGCCCACCATCCTTTGCAGGAGTCGAACCGGCAACCTTGTGGTTGAGAGCCCAGGCTCCAACCAACTGAGCCATCTGGGAGCTCAGCAGCAGCTCTGCTCAAGGTGCCGTGTTCAATTTTGGTTGCAGGGGGTGCTGCCCACCATCCCATGCGGTACTCGAGGAATTGAACTGGCAACCTTGTGGTTGAGAGGATGCGCTCCAACCAACTGAGCCATCCGGGAGGCAGGTCAGCTCAAGGTGCCACGTTTGATCTTAGTTGTAGTGGGCAGAGCCCACCATCCCTTGCGGGACTCGAGGAACTGACAACCTTGTGGTTGAGAGCCCACTGGCCCATGAGGGAATCGAATCGGCAGCCTTCAGCGTTAGAAGCATGGAGCTCTAAGTGCCTGAGCCACTGGGCCGCCCCCCAACTGCTACTTTTAACTCAGTGTGGAGGATGTAGGAGCGGGAACATGGAGGGCGGGCCGACTATGGGAGACGGAGTTAATATCCACCAAGTTCCTGGGATTGGAGCAGGAGCGGGCGCAGCTAACATCTCTCAAGTTCCTCGAAGAGTGAGTGACAGGATAGGCGTAAGTGTGTGGGTGGTGGTGCTAAAAGTGCAACCATATCTAATGAAGAGGAACAAGAGGCGGGATTTGGAGGGCAGGAAGTGTGCTGGGGGGCTTGACTAAAAGCAGCTCTAGATCGTGGAAGGGAAAGAGGGGCAGGCTTGCCCTGAAGTGTGTCCTCTAATCCCAGGGAGTGGCTGAGGGACTGGCCTTAATGTCCTGTCGGGTTGTGAGAAGAAGGGCAGTGTTAATTATACTCTAGGTACCAGGGTTGGGAGTGTGGGTGTCAAAGATAAACCAGAGCTAGACAGACCTTAAAGCAGTGAAAACAGATTGTATTCCATAAAAATACTTAAACAGGGAAAGAGAGACTTCAGTATCGAACTTTGGTCAATTCTGGATACAGACAAAACAAGTGGGGTTTTATAAACAAGGAGCAAGTTGGATTGGAAGTAGGGGGTGTGTTGGTGTATAGAAAATTATAAAGTCTCCTTGGGGGTGCAGGGGGTAGGATTCTGCCGGAACCCACATAACAGGATTCTTGCTGAAGGCACGCTAAGGATATGGGGAGGGGGGGAGATAGTGGGGATGAGGAGTTTAGTTAAGATATCAAGGGTAGGGAATTATTGATAAACTGATTTTGCAGGATTCTTACTAAAAGTGGATTTCTCAAGGAAGTACACAAATGGGCTTTGTTAGGATCAGGGTTCAGGGGAATCTGACAAAAGTTTGGTTAAGCAAAGAATCTTTGTCGGAGAAGAGCAATGGACTGGATCCTCTACCCAGTGTCCTCTGCGAGCTAATGTGCTGGTGTCTAGGAAATGGAAGAAGTCTGTCACTGCTCAGGACGTGGTATATACTCTTCCTCTCTTGTCTTCTTCAGAATCTGGTGTTCTCTCATCTTTCTCAGGTCCCAGGGCCCAGGCTCTGATGTTATCTCTCCTCCATGATGCTTGGGGCTCTCCCATGCTCCTCAGGCCCAGGGCCCCGATGTACTCTCCTCTTCCTTGGGGTTTCTAGCAGGTTTCAGGTGCCCTATGCCACCCTTTGCCTCATCTTGTCCACTGCCTGCTAAAATTGTTCTAGGGGTTGTTAGGTTTTATGGCCACTGTGGAAAGCATCCACCTACAGGCTACATTGTTCATCTTATTTATTGCAATTATCCAGTAAGTCTGTTGACTTTTGCACATTAGTATTTATTCAGAAACCATACATCTGTCTTTTATTCTAACAGCATTTCCTTGGATTTTTCTTGGCTATTACAGATAAAACACTATCCCCATTCCAATTTGGCGTTTTCATTTTCCCTATTTTAAAATAATTGATGTTATATAGTACCTAGGTAGGGTGACAGAGCCATGTTAATTAGTCATGTTGTTGTTATTGTTTTGTTTTGGATGTGAATGGGGATGCTTCTAGTGGTTCACCGTCAAATTTAATGGAGGCTTCTAACATCTTAAGGAAGCAACCCCCCTTGGAAGTTCTTTTATTTATTTATTTCCGTTTATATGGTATAGAATAAGAAATGATTTCAGGTTAAAAGGTGATTTGAAATCAGTATATTATTGAATATTGATTCATGTAAGCCACTTTAATACAACTTTTAACAATAAATTGCTGTTTTTTCCCATTTAGCAAATTAATCATGCTATTTAATTTACCATAATATGATTATGTAAGAAAAGCACTTTTGAACAAATGTTAACTATCATTCATGTAAGATGTCAAAAATGTTATGTATCCTGTTTCTGTACAGGGCCCCAATCTCTTGTTCAAAACCTTCAGGGCCATAAGTATTTTGAAATCCACAAGTGTTTGAATTTTAGCAGATAGGAAGGTACATACACCACACAGTATGTAACATTCCCAACAGGTCCCCTCTGGCCATCAAACACAAATATATATCAGCAGCAAAATATATGAAGAATCACACTAGGTTAGAGAGAAACAATATAGATAGCCTTGTTAGTTCAGGTAAATTTTGCTGATACAAAATACAGAAAGAAACTTTTCATTAGAATAGTTTTTTAGAGTTTAGAATTGTAGAAAAGTCATTGCAGACCACATATAAAAATGTCTGGATTATCAATAATAGTTGTTCATTCAATCTAAGTTTAATTTGTACTTTTCCTCTCTTAATATGCTCCACATAGTCAAACACACTTTTGTTGAGATACTGAATTGTCAAAATATATTAACAGTCTTCCATATGCTTTCTTCAATCAATAGTCCACTATTCATTTAATTGAACAATAAATAACTGCAAATGAAATATAAAACTATATATTGGCCATGGCTATTGCCGCTGGTGGCATTCAATTGAGTCATAAATCAGCCATGTGACTGAATGTTGGCCTGCAATTTGATCACCACTCATCATTCTCTCTTCTTGTTTTATCACACAGAGCATCTCAGATTGTTCCATGTGAAGGGGAACAAATGTTTAAAAGTAATTTTTAAAAAAAGAAAAGAAAGATACACCTGTCTTTAAGATGTTAGCTTTGTGGACACTTCTCAGAACTCCTCAGAGCTCGAGAACTTCAGGTTGGAGAAGCAGGAATAAATTACTCATCATTTTACCTGTAAGTTGTTAATATCGTCCTTTGGCCCCTGGGACAAGCCAACCATATACTTAACTGTTGGTCCTGAATACAACCCATTTCAACGTTTCTCTTAGCCTTAGGAATTTGACCTTTTCCTCTGTGATGAAAATTGACTCCCATCTTTCTTCTTGAGTCTCTCTCTTGTTTATTCACTCCTCTGTTCAACAACCGTGGATGGATATACACACCCAAAATGAAAGAAGGATGTCTGCCCTGAACAATCTTAATTTTAAAATTTCTGGATGTTCTTGTTACCACAAATGAGATGTAAAACAGACCTGAATGCTATAACTACTGAAAAGGAAAATAGAAAAATGCATTTATTAACAGATAACATTAGTTCACTTAAAAAAATTAGAAAAATTTAAAAATCACAATGAAATTGCAGTAAACAAGGCAGAATAAGAAATAAAGATACATAAGTCGGGGGCGGCTGGTTGGCTCAGTGGTTGGAGCGCAGTGCTCATAACACCAAGGTCACCAGTTCGATTCCCACATATGGACCAATGAGAAACAATGGCTTGAGCTTGGAGCTGAGCCTCTGATGGGGGGCCGGTTGGTTCAGTGGTTAGAGTGCAGTGCTCATAACACCAAGGTTGCTGGTTCAATTCCCACATGGCCCAGTGAGCTGCACCCTCTACAACTAGATTGAAAAACAACAACTTGACCTGGAGCTGAGCTGTGCCCTCCACAACTAGATTGAAAACAACGACTTGACTTGGAGCTGAGCTGCTCCCCCCACAACTAGACTGAAAACAATGACTTGACATAGAGCTGATGGGTACTGGAAAAACACACTGTTCCCCAGTATTCCCAAATAAAAATTTTAAAAAAGATATGTAAGTCAACACATACACACAAAATCTCTAAAACCTTAACAAGTATATTGAAAAAGAGATTCTTTTCACAGTAGAATCATAAAAACAGCATGTCTGGGATTAATTTGTTGAGAAATGCAGGGGACCTGCAAGAAGATGTTTCTGGAAAGAATTACAAGTCAACTTGCATAAATGGAAATGCTTATCATGTTCCAGGAAGGGAAGGCCAATTGTAAATCCCAAATCATCACAAGGCTAATACACGAGCAAACAGGATTACAGGGGGCCTTCTGGGAGCCTGGCCCTTGGACGCTGCTCTTCCTTCCTCCTCAAGATGTGAGGAAGGAACTGATTGCCGATCTTTACAAGAACAGTCAAGTTGGGTTCAAACGCATCTTAAAGAAAAATGCCCCAGAAACTACTGGGTCAAAAACATTGTCTTTTTGCCAATACATTTAGACCTCAAAGCCATAAATAGCATACAGTTATAACCACAGAACTTTTTTGGTGGTGGTGGTGGGGAACTTACAGTTAAGCAAATTGGCACAATTTTTTTGAATTGAGGTGTCCTCCCCCCCACACACCTGGAGAGGACTCAATGTCACCCACTATGAAGAAGGCCAGTGACCTAGGGGAAGACTGTACTCATGTCTGCATGTATAATTTGATTAATCCGCTAACATCCTGTTGGCCCCACTATGTGTTTTCACATCATACCCTTGAACACCTGGAGTGTGTCTCCTTGCCTTTTCTGCAACCCCTTGGCTGTGCCTCTGAAACTGCAGCCGTGGTGACTTGGCCCTTGTTTGCTGACGCAGGGGATCTCTACTCTGTGGGATGTCCTCCTTCCGAGGAGTGACTGAATCAGATAAGCAAAGGTCAGAAGCTGATTGGGAGCAAGAAAGGGTTATTGTGTAAGATGTTTTTATGGTCACAAGTAACAGAATATGCCACCATTCATTACCTTAACATTGCATGAAATCCAGAGGCAAGGACTTCCAGGGATGGTTCCTGGGCTTGACTATCACCCTTAGCCAGGCACTGTCCATCTTTCAGCTGCCCCCTCCTCAGCGTATTGTCTTAGTTATTTCTAAGGCTGTGTCCTCATAGTCTCAAGGTGGTTGTCACAGTTCCATTCATCACATGTAGCCATGCAACATTTGGCTGAACATACCTCAGGGAATGTATTTGCTTCCTTTGCCACTAACAAATTACCACAAACTCTGCATCTTAAAACAACACAAATTTGTCATCTCACAGTTCTGGTGGTCAGAAGTCCAAAAAGGGTCTTAGTGCTAAAATCATGTTGGCAGGACTGAGTGCTTTCTAAAGGCTCTAGGGGAATCCATTTCCTTGCCTTTCCAGATTCTAGAGGCCGCCTGCATCCCTTGGCTTGTGGACTTCTCCCCCATCACCAAAGCCAGAAGGGCAGGTGTCTCTCTGACTCACCTCTTCTTCCGTTATCACCTTGCCTTCTTGGCTGACTCCCTTGCCTCTTCTTATTAATAAGGATGATTGTGATGACTTTGGGCTCACCACAAGTACCCCAGGATAATCTTTCCACCTCAAAAATCCTTATTTTCATCTGTACAGTCACTTTTTCCCTGTGAGATAATGCATTCACAGGTTCCAGGCATTAGGATGTGGGCATGTTTGGGGAATCATTACGTACCATGGAAGAATACAGTCTCTTTGGAAGCCCTTTTTGTTATAGACTTCCTCAGACCCCATTGGCTAGGATTGACACGTATCCATGTCCTGGCTGTGAGAAAAGCCGAAAAAAGAGTGGCTAGCATTTTGGTGTCTGTAGAGGGAGTTGGGCTTTCCACCATGATGGAGGGTCACACACTACAGTGGCTGGCACAAAATTGTGTGCTTTTGTGAACTCCTCTGCCCCAGAGGCCTCAAGCTGAGTTATAAAGCCAGTCTGAGAGTTGCTGGTGCTGGAAGTTTCTGGACTTGGTACCAGCAGAGATCTAGAACTGAATGAAGTCTTAGCAGCACATAGATGGGGATCCTCGTGGAGGGTTTGGTGGTAGTGTTGGAATGGAAAGATGGCACTCCATGGGTTCTATGGGAAGACAAGAGCTCTCCCTTCGGTATAGAAGGAAAACCAGCATTTCAGAGGACTCTCAAAGGCAGAGGGAGAGGAAGGTCCTCACAGTTCTTATGTGGGAACTCCCCCCTCTCTCTGTCCCCAGAACAAATACCCATCTGGGCAGCTGTGGGTGAGGTTCCCTCCCAAACCCAGTTTTGTGGGGACTTCAGTTCAAGCTTGTGAGGTTTGCATCATC
The DNA here is from genome assembly GCF_004115265.2 of Rhinolophus ferrumequinum. Lineage (NCBI taxonomy): Eukaryota > Metazoa > Chordata > Mammalia > Chiroptera > Rhinolophidae > Rhinolophus > Rhinolophus ferrumequinum. Next base: position 50,734,307 of record NC_046298.1, on the reverse strand, counting down.
CTTGGAGTACGGACACGTCACCAAGCTGCAATCTGTCTTTCAAGTCCTGCCTGGACACTGGCTATGCCTCTAGCAGTGGAAAGATGCACACAACTCTTTATGCTTCTTAAAGTAGTAGAATGCCATCTATGAGACATTGCTGAGTTAGTGGAAAGCTCTATGATTTGAAGTAACAGTATTTGGATTATGCAGGGAGAAAAATGGATGGCATATTTTTCAACTTCTATAAATATTATCATACATATATCGATCCTCATAACACTAAAAGATAAATGATCTCTGTATGACACTTTCACATTTGGTGCTTCTGTAATTCATATGAGATGTAAAAAGATATGCTCTTGTCTTTTATAGCATTTACATTTTATTGTCTATGGCAATCATTTCTATGACATATTGTATCCAGCTTACACCCCCAAGTCCCATTAAATGGTGTTTCTATGGCAAATCAAGGGCATATTAAAAGCATCTGCTCAACCGTAACTGCAGACAGCCACAAGTGCAAAGTCTTATTACATTCAGGTACCTGTTTGTGGGTCAAAAATAACTGGTGGATTCTACCTCCTTCATGGTTTACTTATGATGTCAAATAAAATGGAATTCCAACCAACAGCTTTGCCATATTTTGTTCAATGAGTTTCACTGTATGAATTTCCTGGTGTCAAGTAAGGTAGAAGCCATAGTTGAAATCCACATTGACCCTATTCATAGTGTTCTCTAGTATGAGTCCTCTCGTATGGAATAAAGTGAGAACATCCCTGAAGGCTCTTCCACACTGGTTACATGTAAGGAGTTTTCCCAGTATGAGTTCTCTGATGGAGCATCATAAATGCTAAGCTGTGTTTAATGCCTTCCCCACAATGACCGTATCCATAGGTTTCTCTCCAGTATACATTCTGTGGTGTTGAGTATGGAAGGAGAAAAACACAAGACCTTTCTCTAATTTATTATATGACTTCTCTCCTTTGTAGACTCTTAGATGTAAAGTACTACTGGAAAATGAGTTCCTGAATTCACTGCAAATATAAAGTTCTCATTCTCACAAGTGTAAATTCTCCCGCAATGAGGAAGGGACAATTTGTGCCTATACATTTCTAGTGTTTTTCTCCTGTGTGAGTTTTAAAATGTACTGAAAGGCAGAATTTCTCCAAGACTCTCCCAAACTGAACACATTTGTGAGGTTTGTCTCCTAAGTGAATTTGCTCATAGACAAGAGGGTTTAACTCTGTTCAGACTGCTGTACACTTATTATATTTATATACTTTCTCTCGAGTATGACTTCTCTGATGTCACTATATAGTGGAAGAAGGACTGAGTTCATTATTCTTGCAGTTTCTGTCCTGAATCAGTGTTTCCTCAAGGATCATATGTTCTACCATCTCTCCTCGTTCTGCTCTTTCTTTATGTGGCCCTCACATTTCTGGTCTCAGCCAAATGTAGAAGGATATAGTTCATCCCTTGTGAAACTTTCTATTTTCAGGACAGCATATGGTTCTAAGAGAAATATCCTGCTTTCTGGTTAACTCTTTGCTGGTTTTCCAACTGGAAAATAAAACAGACAATTTTAAATGTTTATAATAAATCTCCTGAAGAGAAAATAGTGAGGTTAAGTGAGGAAACAGACCTGAAGAATGTGGATTTATTTTCAAATCTGCCCTACAAGGAGTAGTTGAGCTGTGATCAGAGCTGTCCTTTTCCAGATGCTCTTCTGGACCCAAATTATTTGGGGGCTGGTCCTGAGCCCTCTTCTGTCTCCTGCCAGTGTGGTCTCTTTCATTCCCCTGGATTCAAGTGCATCTGAACATTGATGAGTTGTAGTTCTATAGCTTCATCCCAGATTCTTTTCTGGGTGTTGGACACATTCATCTGCCTACTGGGCATCTCTACTTAGTCTACAACCATAACCTGTCAAAATTAAGTACTGTTCCCCTATCCCCACCTGCTCTTACCCCAGCTTTTCTCTATCAGTGAGTGACGTACCATCAACCCACTTGCTTGTGTCCGTGGCCAAGGACCCCTCCACCTCCATTTTGTATCAATCACCAAATTTTGAGTCCACCTGAATTATACATGGAATCTGTCCTTTTTGTTTCCATTGCCCCATCCTACTTGGAGTCACTGCACTTGTCAGTCCACTTGTCAGTGGTGTTTTAACCATCATCCTTTTTGTTCATACCCCAGCTCAACAATCGTCCAGAACAAGCTTTCAAAAATATAAACCAGATCGTGTCATTTCCCTGCTTCAACTCAACTGATGGTTTCCCATTGCTCTTAAGTATTTATCATTTTGTTGGTAGAATATTCACCCCCACCATGCTGATGGCTACCTTACAGGCAAATACCATGTCTGTTCGTCCCTTTAGTCCCAGCACTTGGCATGGGACAGCCATGACTATTTATTTGTTGGATGATTGTCCGAGGTCACTTGTGCCCCTCACCACTTCACGCTTGACTACTATGTAGAAGACTTCCAAGTTGAGATCTTTTACCCCAAAGTTCTAAATTTCCCAACCTTTTGACCAAATGTGTGCAAGAGATTTGTCCCACACAACAGGCAGTGTATTTCTAATGATGTAAATTAGATCGTGTCACTCTCCAGGGTAACCCCACTCTCAGTGGCTTCCCACTGCATTCAGAATAAAGCCTAAATCCTTATTAGGGTCCACAAGCCCTGGTGCATGTGAGCCGCATGGCATCTGAGCCTTGCTCTTCTATTCCTTTCACCCATCCATTGTGACCTCACCACCTGCCGTCAGATTCTTCCTTTTTTAAAAAAATTCACTTTAAAATTATGGTTGACATGAAATATTATATTAATTTCATGTGTACAACATAGTGACTAGACATTTATATACCTTACAAAGTGATCTCCCCATAAGTCTAGTGCCCACTTGACACCACATGTTTATTACTGTGTTATTGACTATATTCCCTGTGCTGTATTTTACAGCCCTATTACTACCTTTGTAAATACCAATTTGTATTTCTTAATCCCTTCCCCTTTTCACCCATCTCCCGACCTCTTCCCATCTTTACTTTCTTGATTGCACCAAATTCTTTCCACCTCAGAGCCTTTTCCAGTGCTTCTTCTGCCAAAATGCTCTTTCCCAGCTCATCATATATTGGCTCCTTCTCATATTGCTCAGATTAAAGTTGACCTGCTCAGAGAGGCTTTCTTGGACTGTGTAGTGGGCTCAGTAATAGTCCCCCAAAATGTCCACATACCAATTCCCAGAACCTGAGAATATGATACTTCACATGAAAAAAGGGACTTTGCAGTTATGATTAAGGTAAAGATTCTCAGATGGCGAGATTATCCTGGATAATTTGGGTGGGCCCAGTGTAATGACAAGGATCCTTAGAAGTAGAAGAGGGATGCAGATGAGTCAGAATCAGAGGTTGGAGTAATTTAGAGTCATGAAGCAAGCAATGTGCCTGGCCTCTAGACTCTGGAAAAGGCAAGAAAATGGGTTTTTTCCTTAAAGCCTTCAGGAGGCACACTAGCCCATTTTAGACTTCTGACCTCCTAAACTGTAAGATAATATATTTGTGTTGTTTTAAGCCACTAAGTTTGTAATGTATTATAGCAAATTACAGCAAACTTCAGAAAACATAGATGACAGGAAAACATGCTGAATTGAACCACAATGGTGTGATCAGCAAAATCCAGACCATGGGAAACTTGACAGTCCTACAGCCCAGGTTTTACAAGAAATAAAGTAAAAAAGGAGAGGGAGGGAAGTAAGGAGGGAGGGGCGGGGGGAGAGAGAAAGAGAGAGAGGGAGAGAGAAGAGTGGATGATAGTGTGGTAGGCAGCCCCCAAGATGGTCTCTAGTGATCCCCACTTCCTGGAATTCACACTCTCTGGTAATTTCCTCCTCTCACACTTACCAGGGTTGGTCCATTTGTCTCATAGATGATGTACCATCATTTCCAAGAGTGGATTATAAAAGACACTGTGGCTTTAGTATTGATTGTTACTCTCTCCTCTCTCTCTCTCTGGAAGAAGCCAGCTGCCATGTTATGAGGACACTAAAGTAGCCATGTGGAGAAGTTCAAGTAATGAGGGGCTGAGGTCTCTTGTCTATAACCACATAAAAAACTTGTAAAGCTATCCTCTATCACAGTGAAGCCTTCATATGACTACAGTCCTGACTAATATCTTGATTACAACCTCAGACTCTGAGATAGAACCATCCAGTTAAGCTGCTCCCAAATTCTTGACCCACAGAAACTGGGAGGTTATCAAATATTTGTTGTTTTAAACTAGGAGTCAGAAAACTATAGCCTCCAGGCGTAATTCAGTCTGCTCCCGTTTTTTTTTTTTTTTTTTTTTTTTTTAATAGCTCACAAACAGCACCATCATTAATGGGTCCCAGCTTGTCTACCTGCCAGTTTCCATGTCCCTCAGTACAGCATCCCGGGAGAAGGCTGTGACTGGCCCAACTGAGGTCAGGTACCCACATCTGCACCAGTGAGCCAGAGCCAGAATGTGGGTTATGATGCAGGGTCATGGGCAGGGTCATGGGATGCAGGCCATGTGTGTGCTAGGCTGAGGGTGGGGAGCATTGTCAGAGAGGCAGCTGCTGTGAGAAGGACACTGGAGTCCCCACAGGCCATCTTCAGGGAGGCCTTGGGTAATTACCTTCCTACTTTCTCCTTTTACTAAACATTTAAAAATGAATTTTAAAAAGAACATTAATATAAGAAGATTAATCTGTATATCTCATTGAAGAGGTCTTTTAATTTTTTTAATTCTATAAACTAGTTATACGGTGCCAAACCAAAATTATAGAACATTGAACCAAACCAAAATTATAGCACAGAGAAGTCTACTGTGTATCTCTGTCATTTTCCTCCCTGGTTCCTCTAGCACCTGTGGATAAACCATTTTTCATTAGTTTTTGGTTTATTCTTCCATTGTTCTGTAAATATATATCTATAAATAAATAAATATAGAGAGACAAATACATATATGACACACATAGATGTATATACATATATATCATATATATGCGTCCTTCCTACTCCCATTAGGAGGCCTTGCAAGTCACTCACAACATGTAGGGACATGTAATCCTCCTCCAGGGAGGTCAGCAAAAAATTGGGACCAATAATTCAACTGACTGGTGTTCAGTCAGTGAATATTCACTAAGCATATGTACCAGGTACAAGTAAAGACCTAAACAGGTGAAGGAATGAGCAGGGCAGATATCTGATGAAAATGTTCCAGCAAAAATGGGCACATGCAAGAGCCCTGAAATGGGAACAGATTTTGCATGTTTGAGCATCAGAGAAAGGACCGGTATGGCTGGAGCTGAATGAAGCAGAGGGAAAGGAGTGGACAATAGGCTCAGAAAGGCAATATGGGCTGACCTGGCCAGGCTGTGGCATGGACTTATACCCTGAGGGAGCTGGGGGCCCTTGAAATTTTTGAGCAAAGGAGGGAGGTGCCGTAGGACCTTTCTGGCTGCTGTGGGGAAACAGATTTGGGGACAAGGCTAGAAGCTGGCAGGCCCTGCTGCGCAATCACATGTGAGATAAACATTAGGAGAGTCTAGGGGCTGGTAAGGTTTTGGCTTGTACCAGGGGAAGAAAATGCTGGTCACCAAGACAGGCTAGGCCATGGGAGGAACTAGTATTAGGGGAAGAAACTGTGTCTGGTCTGGGGTGTGTAAGATGCTCATTATTCCTTTAAGTGGAGTGTCATGGAGGCAGGTAGCTATTTTAGTCTGGAGTTCAAGGAAGAGTCTGGGCTGGTATGCTACACTTGGGGAGCCATAGCAATGTACAGTCTGGAAAAATAAGGCCCCGAACACAAGAAGGGGTAGACAGGAGTCCGATTATAGAGGAGAGGCTAGTGTGAGGAAGGGCACAACAGGGGTAGATTCTGATTTTCTCAAGCCTGAGGCATTTGGGTTTTCATAGGCTCCTTCTACAATCAAAAAATATTAAAAATTTTTAGTTTACAACTACATTGGTATAAATCCAGATAAGATTGTATTTCTTTTTCTCTTCTAATTTTGAAATATGATACTGTTTTTGTGGACCCTTAAAGGTATCATGGGCTCTGGGCACTGTTCCTTCTGTGCCTGATGAAGTCTAGGAATTGAAGGAAGGTCAGAGGCCACACACATACCTAGAACCTAATGGAGGGGGGGAGGGCGTGGCAAGACTCAGATCAGGCTGCCCTGATTCCCCTTCAAAGAGGGATGTGCTATCAGCTGTGGGCTCCTTCAGAGCCAAGGTCGTGCTCCTTTCCCAGCAACCTCTGGCCACTAAGCAAGCAAGGCTGTGGTCCAAGTGCCTGGGTGTTTGCACCCAACACAAGACCCCTCTAACCAGCAGTCTTTACTCTGGAGCATTGTGGTCTGGCAGTCCAATCTTGCTTTCTCCCTTTTTTGGTCTTTTTCTTTCCCTCCCTCTTAAACCTTTTACACTTTTAACTCCATCTCAGTGTGTGCTAATCCAGACTGCAACTGATCCAAAAGGCCAGACAGTTGGGAAAATCAGAAAAAAAAGAGTCAAGGGAGCTGCTACACATCTGTGAGAATCTGTGAGATAAACAGATTTCGGTGTAGAAATGGAAAAACAATATGGAGTGACAAGCCCCCAAAAGATTGGGTAGATGAATACATATACAGGAAATGTGCATACTTCCTGGTCATTAAGGGTGTGTAAATTAAATCAATGATGTGTTTCAATTGCTGGACTAGATATCATGATAGGCAGAGTCCTGAGATGGTGCTCATGATTTCCACCTCCTGGTGTAACACCCTGATTAGTTTAGATTTTATGGCAAAAAGGGCTTTTGAAGATGAAATTAAGGTCCCAAACCAGTCGACTTTAAGCTAATGAAAAGGGAGATTATTCTGGGTAGTACTGACTTATTTGGAAGCCTTTAAAGAGTACTTAATTAGGACCTCTCCTGTTGACCTGGAAGAAGCAAGATGCTGTAAGCTCTACAGCTGCAGTGGAACATATTCCATCACAACCAGAATGAGTGTGGAAGCAGATTCTTTTCTAGTCAAGTCCACAGATGAGAATGTAGCCCACAGACACTGTGACTTGACTGCAGCCTCTGGAGACCCTAAAATAGAGGACCCTGGTAAGGTATGTCAGACTCCTGACTTACAGTAACTGTGAGATAATAAACACATGTTTTAAGCTGCTAATTTTATGGTAGCTTGTTATACAGCAAAAGAAAAACAACAGAGACATGAAAAGCTTAAAGAATGTGAGTCCCTGCTGGTGAGTGTGGGTGGCAGTTGTTAGGTCTCAGAAACCTTGACTTATAGACAGCGCCATGTCTGCAAGAAAACAACAAAATATCTGTTGTCCTGCACCTGCAGACAGAGCCAAACTTGCGATAACAGAAAACGCCACAATACAGCTACTGGCTTACAGGCAGTCAGCATTTTCTATTCAAACAGTGCTACTCTGTCATCACTGCCCCTATGTAACCCTCCTCACCCTCTCCCTTGGAGCTGTAGTCTCTTTAGACACAGCCCTGGCTGTAGCCGTCTTTGCTCAACCTGATAGACTTTCTCTTAATAAACTTTTTTAACTTGCCCAACCATGTGCGCTCCTTTATCTGCCAATCTATCATTTGGTACCGAAACCTGGGAGGGTTTAGGCCAGAAAATGCAGAATCACCCCTTCTCTTTCTCTTTTTTCTCCCCCTGGGCTTGATCTGCTTTCTGGCCACCCGCCTGGACCTGCCATAAGGACTCGCTTTGGGCCTTTCTCCCTTCCGTTGCTGATATCCCAGACAACATCAGGCCAGACTCTCACCAGGTAAGTGAGACCTCCTATTCTCTTCTCAGACCTTCTGACTCTCACGGTTCTCCGCAAGTCCTAACGCTAGGCCAGTAGGTTCCTCTCGGTCCCAGGGGCCCAGATCCTTCCAGTCTGAGGAGACTCAGTCTGAGGAGTGATCTCTCATACTCGTGGGGGAGGAACACCGGGATTGTGGGATGTGTCATCCCTTTGTTCTCCTCCTAATAGGAAACTCCCTCTTCGCCCTTCTGACTCTATCTATTCAAACCATTCGAACCATTCAGTCCCTCGCAAATCTACCCTGCTCGGTTATCTCCTCTGTAACTTACACGCACTCGGGCTCAACTTACATGAGATCTGACCCACAGGACTTATCTTTTACTATAACACTGTCTGACCCTAATAAAAACTAAACAATAAGTATCAATGGCCACAAAATGGGGCCTTTGATTTCAACACTCTCAGAGATTTAGATAACTTCTGCCACTGCAATGGAAAGTGGTCAGAAATTCCCTATGTCCAGGCCTTCTTTGCTCTTCAGGCTCACCCCTCTTCCTCCGCTCCATGCCCTCAGCCTAAACTGTCTCCCTTGAACCCTAGCTCCTCATTTCAGGGGGATTTGGTTCTGTAAGTACTCTGGTTTATATAACTTGTTTGTTTTATTTGCCTCTAATCTGTCTTTTCTCTTTTTCTTTTCCTTTTCTATTTGTCTTCAACAGCAAGCTGATCAGGAGCTCTGTATCTATACCTTCTGTGAGCCCCCTAAGTTGTGTATTTAAAATTGTTTTGTACACCAACTCTATATTCAGAAACTTGACAAAAGTGAGTTGTAAAAGATTTCTCTGACTCTCAGTAACTTTCAAGGTCTTGCAGATAACCTCAAATGTAAACAAAGGGCTGCTGCAGCCTCCACTTGAGGCTGAGGTAACTGAAGAGAAAAAAGGGAGGCACTTTTAAACGTAGGCAGCAAGCTCCCCCCCACTCCCTCTTACAGTCTCCTGAAGTTGTAAAGGCAACTATAAGATCTTAGGTCCTCTCTGCAAGCGTTGGTGGTTCTGTTTATATACATGGCCTCTAAGGTCTGTACTTGTTTATATTTTACATAGAATGTTTTTGCCTCCTCAACTCCTGCTCTCCCTTCTCCACATACCTGATCGCTCTCTTGGCAAGAAAACAATCTTATCCCTTCCACACCTGCCCCGCTTCCTCTCCAAGAGGTTGCCAGCTTGGAGGGCGTAGTTTGAGTCCACACCCCCTTCTCTCTGTCAGACCTCTGCCAGGTAGATAAATGGCTAGCATTCTTCTCTGATCCAGATATATTCAGTAAAGAATTCAAATATCTGGCCCCATCCTATTATCTCACTTGACGTGATATCTATATCATCCTCTCCTCCACTCTAGTCCCCAAGGAGGAGTGGATCTGGGTCAGGGCACAGGAGATGATTTACTCAGGGTGATCAGAGGCCAGTCGGAGCAGCAGCTGTGCCGCGTGATGACCCTGGCTGGGATCACCAAGCCAATTGGCCGGGCCGAACTCAGCAAAAACATATGCCCACTCGTCTTATTGTTGGGCTCCAAAAGGCCACCCACACGGCTATAAACTATGACAAACTCAGAGAAGTTTCCCAAGGACCGGATAAAAACTCGGCCCAATTTCTGTTGCGTCTTACCGAGACCCTTCAGAAATACACCAAAATCGAGCCTGCCTCAAATGAAGGCACAATTGTCCTCAATACCCACTTCATCTCTCAGTCAGCTCCAGATATCCGGAAAAAAACTAAAAACAGACCAAAGAGGGCCACAAAACCCCTCAGAGAGGTCTCCTTTCTATGGCCTTCAAGGTCTTTAACAATAGGGATGAGTGGGCTAAACATGACAAGACACAAAGAGATCAGGCAAGATACGAGTTGCTGGCTGCTGCAATCAAGGACACCCAAATGGGTGCCAGGGACCGGGGACAAGATAACTGCCCTCCTTCAAGAGCGCCTCCTGGACCTTGTTTTAAGTGCGACTGGCTAGGAGGGCCATTGGGCACGGACTTGCCACAACCCCCGACCTCCTCCAGGGCCCTGTCTACAATGTGGAAAAAGGGACACTGGAAGGTGGATTGTGACCAGCCTCCTCAAGGGTGGGTTTCAGCCACCATCCCCCATTTCTCAAGAGGATTGGACATCAACCTTCCTAGTCTTCTTGGCTTAGCTGTGGATGATTGATGGAGCCCAGGGCCCCTGGCTCCCTCCCGCATCACAATAGTGGAGTGCAGGGTAACTCTTTATGTGGCAGGACATGGGGCCACCTACTCTGCCCTTCCTGAGTTTTGAGGGCCTACGCATCCCTCCCACATCTCCATTGTTGGGGTTGACGGCCTTATCTCATAGCCTGTAACTACCCCTGCCCTAACTTGCTCACTTCATAACTTGGGTTTTTGCCACTCATTTCTAGTACTCCCCAGGTGTGCCACTCCTATATTCGGGCGAAGACATTCTCTCCAAATTCAGAGTTTCTTTTCAATTTCATCCACCCAACCCTGAATTTGTCCTTTTCCTTGTACTCTCCCCCTCTAACACTCCAATACAGATCCCCTTATTTCTGCCCCTCGTCGATCCTGTTGTTTGGGACACCTCCAGCCTTCTATTGCTACATACCACTGTCCTGTCAAGATCAAGTTGCATGATCCATCCTCGTTTCCAAACTAACCGCAACACCCCATCTCTCTCACTCATCAAAAGGGCCTACAGCCCATCATCGACAGACTCCTAGCTAGGGGTCTTCTCAGGCCTACCCATTCCCCATATAATCCCTATATGGGGATTCCCCTTGCCTATCTTGCCTGTCAAAAAACCCAATGGTTCCTATAGACTCATTCAAGATCTTAAAATAATCAATGAAGCTGTTCTCCCAATGTATCCTGACATCCCCAACCCCTATACCCTTCTTTCTCATCCCCCATGATACCGCTCTCTTCACTGTCCTGAACCTCAAAGATGCCTTCTCTACCATTCCCTTACATCCTCACTCTAAGGACCTCTTTGCCTTTACCTGGACTAACACTAACCCCCTACATTCCAGAAAACTAACATGGTCAGTCCTTCCCCCAAGAGTTCAGGGACAGCCCCCCCAATTCTTTGGCTAGGCCCTAGCGGCTGACGTAGCCTCTCTCAACCTTGCTCCCAGCACACTCCATGGATGGTCTTATTTTGTGCAGTCTGTCTCACTCACTCTCTCTGTGCCATACCGCTACCCTTCTTAACTTCCTCAGTAGCGAGGGCTACTAGGTATCCCTACACAAAGCACAACTCTCTACCTCCTCGGTTATCTACTTGGGAGTTCAACTCATCCTCACACACAGGGCCATCACGACTGACCATATCTTCCTTATTAAATCCATACCACCCCCACCACAAAAAATGAATTCCTCTCCTTCTTGGGTCCCGCTGGTTTCCTTTGTATCTGGATCCCCAACTTCGGCCTTGCCCTCTATATGAGATGGCTAGATGTCCCCCAGAGGAACTACTAGACCCCACGCTAAACCTCAACCTCACTACACTCCTACCTGCAACCACACAGACCTCCATCCACTCTTGCACTGAAGTCCTAGACTTCATCAGGCCTCACTTCTCCAATATAACCTCTCCCCAATCTGGAACACACCTGGTTCATCTATGGCAGCTCCACCCTTTCTGAGGGTTCCCGTACAGCTGGCTATGCCATTGTCACCACCACCACCACCATCAAGGCATGTTCCTTCCTGTTGGGGATGACCTCACAAAAGGCAAAACTCATTGCACTCACCTGGGCCCTAACATCCTCCTCATACAAATTATTCCTCGATTTGTCCTCCCTATGTCCATTCAATCTCAAAGTGGCCCAGCCTTCATCTCCCAGATCACACAACAGGTCTCACAAGCCCTCAGTATACCCTGGAAACTCCATATCCCCTACAGACCCCAATCCTTGGGTAAAGTAGAAAAAGCCAACTCCATCATTAAATCTCACCTCACCAAACTCTCCCTAGAGGTTCAACAACCTTGGACAACCCTCCTACCCGTTGCCCTCTGCCGTATCCATGCCACCCCTCAGTCCCCCACCTTCTTCAGTCCTTTCAAGCTCATGTATGGCAGGCCTTTTCTATTAAGCAACTTCCCTTCTAACAGCTCACCAATGAAAGACTACCTCCCAGCACTTAGCCTCGTTCAGCAGATCCTTACATGCAGACTGCATTCTTCTCGACCCCAAGACACTTCTCTCTCTCTTTCCCTAGCCGTGGGAGACTGGGTCCTTCTCAAAGACCTCAACCCCTCAGACTTACGACCATGGTGGAAAGGGCCCTTCTCACCACCCCCACTGCAGCCAATCTGCTTTGGGTCACTGCTCCTAGTTTCACTTCTCTAGGATGAAAAAGATGGCTAAACCACCTGTCCTGCCCCTCCACAGGACCACTCAGGCTCCATGATATCACAACTCAGTCCTGGGCCCCACGCAACTTCAACTTCACAAGATCCCTGAGGAAAAACCGGGAGGCTGATGAACAGTGACCCCTGCCCCTGCCCCTGTCCTCGCTGCATGAACCAAACACCCCCAGCCTCACTTCCGGCTCCTTCAAATTCTGTTTTCTCCACCTTTCCCCTTAACCTCTGCAGGTCCATTTTAGAGCTCCTTTTGGACAATTCCATCATCCATCTTCTCAACCTCAGAGGGGACATAAGCCCCCCATGGTTGTCTTCATAATATTACTCTTCCCTCTCATAACACTTTCCTTACCATTACCCCCCTTATCTCCTCTGGACCCTCAACCTAACTCATCATCTTCTAAACCAGTCATCCCCCTTACTCGCTCAGGACTGCTGGCTCTGTCTATCCACCTCTACTCAACTCTTTGCTGCCGTCCCTGTAATGGCTCAAGTATGGACTAATACTTCTGCCTTCATTTTCTACAAAGTCCAACACAGATGTGCCTCACACTCAAAATCCACCACTCGCTACAACTCCTTCCCGAGCCAATACCAGCTCAGAGCAACACAATACCTAAAAACCTTCACTGATGCTCCAGACAAGGCCCATGACAAATCCAGACCCATCGTAGGCCTCTCACGTGCCTCTACTCACATCCACACCACAGCCCCCCTTCTTCATCTCCCACTCACAGGCCACCGGCCATCCTGTGGGCACCTTAGGGCCCAATCTCTGTGATACCACCATCCCTATCTCATCCTCTGTTACTCATTCCACCTCCTCCGCAGGTTCCTTCTTCCCACAACCCCTCCGCTTCTCCTCCCGTCCCAGTCTCAGCACCACTGGAACAACTAACATCAACACCCTATACTGTCAGGGGAGGCCTTAGACCCCAATAAGACTCCTCCTTGGATTCCCCATACCAGCAAAAAGGGATCCAACTGTCTTCCGCTACTTATTCCATCTGACCCAGCTAACTTTTGCCTCGATACACTCAAATTCCATCTCTTTAGACATCAAAACCCTACACCTTACATTTCCATACAGCCCCTCATGGGGCCACAGTGTTGGGCACAATCGGTATTCGGGACAAAGAAGGCTCCCCACAGAAATACATGGGAACCCTAACCCCTTTCTTCTCCCTCGACATCTTCACCTGCCTTGGTCCCCTGGCCTCTTCTTCCTCTGCAGAACCTCCACATACGCCTGCCTCCCCACCAACTGGACACGCACCTACACCCTAGTTTTACTTTCTCCAGATACTCAGATCACCCCCAATAATCAATCTCTACCTGTCCCCACATACACTGTAATGTGCCTGAAGAAGGGCCATCTCCCTTATTCCACTCCTAGTGTCACTGGGCATCTCTGCAGGGTAGCGACAGGGACAGCAGGGCTCGGAGTCTCCTTACACCACTTTCAGGCCCTGTCACAGAACCTCGCCCAGGCCCAGAAAAACAGAGACCGCCTCAAGCGCCAGTGCGGCTCCTGGTTTATGAGTAGCTGGGGCCAGTGGTTTCTCCCCCTCCTAGGGCCTCTAATCATTATCTTTTTGGTCCTAGTCTATGGTCCCTGCCTCCTCCACCAAAACAGCGACTGGCTTACAGGCAGTCAGCATTTTCTGTCCAAACAATGCTACCCTGTCAGCACTGCCCCTATGTAACCCTCCTGCCCCTCTCCCTCGGGGCTGTAGTCTCCTTAGACACAGCCCGGGCTGTAGCTGTCTTTGCTCAGCCCGATAGATTTTCTCTTAATAAAATAGACTTTCTCCTAATAAACTCTCTTAACTTGCCTGACCGTGTGCGCTCCTCCATCGGCCAACCTATCAGCAGTGACCTTCTCCACACAGTAGGTGGGAGAAGTATGAAGGGAAATTTCATAGTATATGACTAAAACTATTTAAAATGGTCATGCTACTAATCATCAGCAAAATGCAAATTAAAGTAACAATGAGATACTACCTCACACCTGTCAGAATGTCTACCATCAATAAATCAACAACAAGTGCTGATAAGGATGTGGAGAAAAGGTTGTGCACTGTTTGTGGGGTTGTACATTGGTGCAGTCACTATGGAAAACAGTATGGCGGTTTGTCAAAAAATTAAAAAGAGAGCTTCTATGTGATCCAGCAATTCCACTTCTGGGTATTTATCCAAAGAAACCCCAAACACTAATTCATATAGATATCTGCACCCCTATGTTCATTGCAGCATTATTTACAATAGCCAAAATACGGAAGCAACCTAGGTGTCCATCGATAGATAATTGGATAAAGAAGATTATATATATATATATATATATATATATACACACACACACACACACACACACACACAATGGAATATTACTTGGCCATAAAAAAGAGTGAAATCTTGCCATTTGAGACAACATGATGGATGTAGAGAGTATTATACTAAGTGAAGTTGGACAAAGGCCATATGATTTCATTTATATGTGGAATCTAAAAATACAAGACAAATGAACAAACAAAAACAAAACAGACCCACAGATATAGAATACAAGCTGATGGTTGCCAAATTGGGAAGTGGGTAGAGAATAGACAAAAAAAAAAAAAAAAAAAAAGAAAGAAAAAAGAAAACACTTAAAAAATATAGGATGACATGAATGAGATCTATATATCACTTACATAAAATAAAATCACAGGTGAAATAGCACTGTATATCTTTCCAGAATATGAAAAAAAAATTATATACTATTTTCCCTAGCATTTAGAAATTCCACTTTGAGCAGTTCTTCCTAAAATTGCCTTAGTAAAAATAGCGAATTTACATTGAAGGTTTACTGTGCACAGAGCACACAGGTATTAGCAAATCTAGTCCTTACACAGCCCTCTAATTACTTGGATGTTCAAATAATGAAGGTGAGCTTTAGAGAGTTGAAGGCTTTTGACTTAAATTATGGAGTTAGAAAGCATCTGTGCTAATCTGAGGCAGCAGCTGTCTGTTTGAATTCATCATCACTCTTAATCCCATTAGATTATCTTCAAAATAAACCTAGTAATGGATATGTGGATCATGATAAAGCACATATTGTCAAGTGTTAATTGTTTTATCTAGGGGCTGGGTACACAATTCTGTTCAAGTTTCTGAACATATGAAAATACTCTTAGTAGACTGTTGAGGAAAAGTAAATCCAATAAATGCATTACATATATATAGATATAGATAGATATACATCTATCTGTATATTTAGATATAGAGGTATATTTTAAATGCAGTATTTTTTAGGGTTCACATATCTTTGACTGAGGAAATGATCCCTCATTAGTTTCTATCGGTAGATAACTTGTCTCTAATCCATTGATTTATCCTTGTATTAAAAAATACTCTGTAGACTTATCGGGGTGATCATATCATAAGTTATGTCAATGTCTAATCATTACATTGTACACTTGAAACTAATATAATATTGAATGTCAACTATAATTTTTAAAAAAGTATTAAAAAAATACTCTGGTAAGAATACCTAGAGTAGCCAAGAGTAAATTTCAGTTAGGGGATAAATAGTCCTCTACTGCCCCTTACAGGCCAGTGTCAGTACTCTGCGTGTAGCTTGAAAGTGGGACTCGCAATGATGACTAGATGGGTTTCAGGCATTTGAAGATTTGTTGCTCCAATTTGAACCATTGGATGACCATTCCTTTCACCTGTGGTATTACTTTAAAGACCGGTGGCCTGGGGATCATTCCAGAGCACCTTAAAAGACCTTGACATCTAGGACCTGCTGTCCTTTCACATTTGGCCATGAGAGGGCATTGCCGTCCTATCTAACGCGACCTTGGGGGCGGGGCAGTGGCGGACCCGAGGCGTTCTGAGAGCGTGGGCGGAGGAACAGGCTCGCCGCACTCTGCAGGCTGGAGAGGGTGCGCATATGCAGTGGTGCGGGGGGCCTCTGTTATTGATGGGGACCTGAGGAGAACCCAGCAGAAGCTTCGGGGGGAGTGTTAGGGTGGAGGCAGATGGAGTGGGTGCCAGTACCTGCCATTGGCAGTCAGTTTGGAGTGGGGGGTGTGTGTCAGATTGCAACAGATTGAGAAAATGCTTCCCAGAAATGACAGTTTGCATCTTCTTTTATGCATTTGGAATTAAGGAGGGTGGGAGAAAGCAAGGAGGGAAATGAATTACAGAAGAATTAAGAATATTATGTGCTCTCATCAGGATGGTTAGGCTTACTTCAAAGATATGTTAACCTAAATGCATAGAAACCATGGGCAGCGCTGGCTTAAGGCAAATGTCACGAGATGTGTCACATGGGGTCTCTGGACCCGCTCCCCACATAAGAATGCAGGATATGGTGAGGCCAAAAAGGAACATTCACGGAGCCATAGGTAGGGGAGTCATACCACTATATTCTCACTGGTGGCTGGGCCAGAGACACAGGAAGGAGGAGCCACACGATCCGCAACCTGCCGTCCACTTCTCTCTGCCAACCAACGTCACTTGCTAGCTGCAATCTACTGTGCTAACTGCAATCTGCTCTTGCTAGCTCAGCCACCATCTTCTTGCTAGCCCCCATTTGCTGCTAGCATAGCCACAGCAGTCATATTAGTGGCCAACGGCTCACTGGTTACAGCTGACGGCCAACTAGCCACAGCTGATGGCCATCCAATCACAGTTGATTTACTACCTGAGTAGTAAACAACCTGAGAAGTTGTTTACTGCCTGAGCCAGCACCTTTCCACGTGAGGCTGCGAGCCTGGAAACTGCACTCCTGGCTCTGTCCCCACAGCAAAGATAAGTCTTTTACTGAAGAAATTGTATGCCAGGGGCATGACTACCCATCATGACCTGCCCAGCTAGGAATTTATGGCAAGATCACTGTAATGCAAGGTCTCTGGTCCCACTCTTGGCTGGTGGACACAGAATATGATGAGGCCGAAAAGGAACACCAACGGAGCCATGTGTCATGTGGGAGACCCTGCTCTCTCCACCATTTGTCACGCGAGGTGGCCTGTGGGGTCTCTGGTCCCGCTCCCCGCACAAGAACGCACGATATGGTGAGGCCAAAAAGGAACACCCATGGAGCCATAGGTAGGGGTATGACTATACCACTATAGTCTCACTGGAGGCTGGAGTCACATGACCTGCAACCTGCTGTCCGCTTCTCTGCCTGCCAACCGACCGACTCTCGACTCAACTCTCCAGCACAGTCACGGCAGTTATATCAGTGGAGAATTGGCTAACTGATAACAGCTGATGGTCAGTTAGCCACAGCTGACGGCCATCTACTACCTGAGCCAGCACCTTTCCACGTGAGGCCGAGAGCCTGGAAACTGCTCTCTGGGACTCTGTCCCCACATATGCCTTTGTCTGCCTTCTTTTGCTCAAAACAGTGTCGGTGAGAGTCATCCATTTAATTGTATGTGACAATTTGTTTGGTCCAGTCTTCCACTGAATGAAAATGCCAAATTCAGGTCATTCTAGGGTTGATAGGGTTTGGGGTTGATTCTGTTTTGGGACTTTTATGAATAATATTATTATGAACATTTTTGTGCATAACTTTGGGTGCATCTTGGTATGTATTCTGATTGGGAATATGCCTAGGAATGGAACTGGTGGATGACAGGTTATCCATGCTGCCAAATAGTTTTCCAAAGTAGCTACACTACTTTATACTTCTATAAGTACTATGTGAGAGTTCCAAATGCCCTACATTCTTGCCAACACAAAAGTATTATGAGTCCTTTTAAGTTTAGTCATTCTGAAGTTATGAAGTTTGGTATGTCATGAGTTTTTTAAAAATAAGTATTGTTGAGGTATAATTTATGAACAATAAAATGCACCCATTTTAAGCATACTGTTCATTGTGTTTTGACAATGTATACAATTCTATAACCACCAACACAAGCAAAGTAGAGAATATTTCCATCACTCTAAAAGTTCCCTGTGTCCATCTATGGTTGTTTCCATATTCCCGACCCACTTGAGACCCTTGCAACCCTGATCTTCTTTCTCTTATTATGGTTTTGTCCTGTCTAACATCTCATAGTTTCTTGTGTTGGTCAAACTGATGCAAGTCAGTTACAGGGAAATCTATCCCACTGACTAAAACTAAAATCTCTGAATACAGCACGAAAACCACAACATGAGAACTCTGAAAAGGAAGCAATAAAAGGCAGAAATCAAAATTTTAATAATGATCTGTAGAGGTGTGGTTTGTGGTTTTATCCCCCCTACCTTTCCTCCCAATTTTGATGCAAGAACAGGCCAAATCCTGAAACTGTACCGCAGGCACAGACTTCAAAACTCCTGGAAAACCCCCTATTTCTGGCCAGAAAGCCAGAAAAAGAAGACTTAGTTGACCAGAGTTTCAGGGGAATCCGATTAATCTTGTGCTTTTCACCTACTGCTATTCCTAGAAGGCATACCCCATTGCACGGAATTGCAGAATAGCACAAGGGGCTAAAACTTTGACAGAAAGCTGTCTCTCTGGCCAGAGAAACAAGGAAAATGGGCCACTGTTGTCCAAAGATTGCAAAGAAAATTATTTTTTCTCTTCTTTTCCTCTTACTGCTACACCCCAACAGTGGCCCAGAGGAACATAACTTGAAGTATGAAAGAAACTATTTTTTTCTGGCCAGAGAAACTAGTAATAAGAGTGGTTGGATGCCAAAAAATGTAGGCGGTGGGGGGCGGTGGAATCCTGGTTAGGAGAGAGCTGAAGAAGATCATCAACTTCCATGTATGAACTGACATAAGTCCTGGCCACACCCTCATGAGCAAACATGAAGCAGACCCAGAAAAGCATTAGAAAGGCTTTGGGAACATCATTAAATATAAACCACCACCCAACTTCCGAATAATTCCTGAGTGATGGATATGTCAGGCCGATCCAAAGACCATAGCAAAGACGTTGAAACTGAACTGGCATTGGAACCATCATTCACATTAGCTTAGGTAGAACTTACAGTTGAACTTAACTGCTTAAAAAAAAAAATTCAAACTTATCCAGCTGATTTTAACAGACCCTGGAGTCTCACAACATCGTGTTCAAAATATCCAGGACACGATCCAAATTATTTGATATAAAAAACCCACACAATGTAACCAATGACCAACACTTAAAAGAAAAGAGTCTCAAATAGATGCCAACCCTGAGATAAGCCAGATGTTGCAATTATCCAGGACGTTAAATCATCTATTATAGCTATGCTCCATGGCTGGAAAGACAGAATTCTCAGTAGGGAAATTGACACTATAAAAAAGAACCATACAGAAAATTTAGAACTGAAAAATACAGTATCTGAAATAAAGACTTCACCAGAGAGATGGGCTCAAGAGCAGGATAAGATGACAAGAAAGAATCAGTAAACTTGAGGATAAAACAAGCTGAAGAATTGGCAGAATGAAACGATTGAAATTAATGAACCGAGCCGCTTGCTAACTGCACTTGCTAGCTATACTCGACCATCTGCTTCTCTGCCAACCAACCAATCCTCTAGTGTAGCTACAGCAGTTGTATTAATAGCTAATGGCTAACCGATAACAGCTGATGGCCACCCAGACACAGCAGATGGCCATCTGATTACAGCTGATGGCCATCTAGTAACCGAGCCAGCACCTTTCCACGTGAGGCTGAGAGCCTGGAAACTGCTCTCTGGAACTCTGTCCCCACAGTAGACTCTAGGAGAAATAAAATTCATATAAAGTCTGTTGTTCAGTTATTAATATTGAACCAACAACAATTTTCTAGTTTTGATAAATACATCATGGTTACCTACAATTTTAACATTAGGGGAAACTGGTGAAAGGTATAAAGGCTCTTGCTATTTTTGTAACTTTTCTGTATTTCTAAAATAAAAAA